>NW_024070186.1:9917848-10426644 GCF_014754425.2 Oryx dammah | reverse complement strand
GACCGAGGATGAGATGGCTGAATGGCATCATGGACTCGATGGACGCGAGTCTGTGTGAACTCCAGGAGTTGGTGATGGACAGGGAGGCCTGGCGTGCTGTGATTCATGGGGTCGCAAAGAGTCGGACACGATTGAGTGACTGAACTGAACTGAACTGATAATGTTCACTTCTGTATCTTGATAAGCAGTTACGTTACATGGGTAGGTACAGACACTTATGATCACAAATGTACATTTAAGGATTGTACATTTCCTTACATGTAAATCTTACACGAAAAGAAAAAATTGTAAATAAATATTTAACTCAAAATAGGAGAGGGTTTGGGCAGGTGTTTTTAATGAATGAGGAGCTATAATCCTAACAGCATCACCAGTTGTTTGCTGACCCAGCTAAGCTGGTAAGGACAAGAGCATTCATTTTCTGTGGCTTTGGGGTGCAGGTGACCCTCCAGGGCCAGGCTCAAGTCACAGCCTCCCAGGGTGAGATATTGCTCTGCAGTTGAGTGGGCATCGCCCCTTCAAATTCCCTGGAGCTCTGGTCCAGCCCATCCTTGGAGTGGGAGGAGGCAGATGTCAAGCAAGACCATGGAAGGTTCTGGAGGCTTTCACATCCCTAAGTGCTGTCAGGGTGTGGTCCTGAACACCTACATCAGAGTCTGGTGCATACCTGCCTCGGACACACCAGGCTCTGAAAAGCAAAGAGAGGTTAAGAATACAAAACCAGATGCAAAGTTCCACCAGAAGGCCTTTCCCTCAGTTCCTTAAACTGGCTTGTTGCGTCATTGACAATAAGACTTTGGAGGATGAGGTGAAATGAACCCTCTGTGCTCCAGTTCCAAATGTCTTCTCTTGACGTATAACATGTTTCTCCTAAGGAGGGTCCCTGAGCTACCAGGAGAAAAAAAAAAATCACTTGTGAGCTACATAATAGAAAACAATTTAATAATGGGTTTTATTTTGAGAGAGGAAATACATACAATGTCATCTACTCTTTTGGTAAACAACGTAGGACAGAGAACTCTCTTTGATTTTAGACAAAATAATACATACATACATTGACTTAACGTTGAAACTAGTTAACAGAAGGGGACAGAAAGAGGAGGAAAGTGAGGGTAGATGGAAATCAGAAAGATGGAGGGACTTCCTAGAGGTCCAGTGGTTAAGAATCCAACTCCACCTTCCAGTGCAGAGAACAGAGGTTTGATCCCTGGTCCGGGATCTAGGATCCCATGTACTGTGGGGTAACTAAACCCATGCCCAACTAGAGAGTCCCTGTGCCGCAACATAGATCTGCCCCACAAGATGCAATGAAGATCCTATGTGTCGCAACTAAGACTCGAGGCAGCCAATAAATATTTTCTTTAAAAAGAAAGAAAGATGGAGAGAGGCAGAAGAGAATGAGGAAGAGAAGGAAAATGAAGGGAAAGAGAAAGATGATTGACTGAGAGGGAAAACGAGACAAATATTCTGTATCAAACACATAGATGCACCAGAGCGAGACCCCCACATAGATGCACCAGAGCGAGACCCCCACATAGATGCACCAGAGCGAGACCCCCAGAGACGAAAGGAAAAAGATGCCCATGTTGGTGGGGGGTGCCCCTACATACACAAGCGAGCACAAAGGCTGAACCAGGAAGGAATGGTTTCAAGCTGGGGTTTTTACAGTGGCCCCTAAAACACACAAAAAATCATGCTGCTTTTTCACATCTGCAACACGGGTGAAGATTGCTTCCACCATGACCAGATGGCATTAAGCTAGAGGTCAGACATCAGAGTGACCATCGCTACTCCTGAATGACTCGGATGACATATGGGTCCCCTTTTGGTGATGAGCTTTTCTCTAGTTTTCCTCTTCAGTGAAGACAGATTTTCAAGCAGTGTTTATGCCCTTAGAATAATTTTTCATCAATTCATTTGGACATAAGATGGGGGTAATGGCCCCTTAAATGTGTCCAAGTCTTACTCTTCAGAAACTGTGACTAGATTATGATACATATTAAAGGGAAATTAAGGTTACAGATTGAACCAAGGTTACTAATGGGTTGTTGTTGAAATAAAGAGATAGTCCTGGATTGTATAGGGGACCTGGTGTAAACACATAGTTCCTGAATGGGGACGCAGAAGAGTTAGGAGTAGAGAGACAGCATCAGGAGTGACTCCAACTGCCATTGCTAGAGTTAGGATGGAGGAAGGGGCCATGAGTTGTGGAATGTGGGTGCCTCTAGAAGCTAGAAAAAGCCAGAAAATGGATTTCCCCCTGAAACCTCCAGAAAGGCATGCAGCCCTGCTGATACCTTGATCTGAGCCCAATGAGACCCATTCAGACTTCTGACTGATAGAACTGTAAGAGAATAAAGTTATGTTTTCTAAAACCTCAAAGTCTGTGATTATTTGTTACAGTAGCCTTACAAACCAAACATAGACAGCTCTTGAAAATCTATTCAAAAGACTTAAAACTCTTTGGTATGCATGCAATGAATACTTCATTTTCAAGCAGCCTCTGTATTATATGTATATTTGAAAACATCAACCCTGATCATCTGTCTTGTGGGTCAACAAGATGACTATTATGGTTTTTTAAAATATAAATTTATTTTAATTGGAGGCTGATTACTTTACAATACTGTATTGGTTTTGCCATACATAACATGAATCCGCCACGTGTATATACGTGTTAAATAGCTATTCTTTGAACTCAGTTGAGGAGTTTTCATTATTTTATAATTAGTTTGGAATGGTTGTGTGAGTGTATCACCACAAAACCCACGTTACACAGGAAAACTTGAAGTAGCCTAAGCTTCAGTTGCTGTTGTTGTTCGGCTGCTAAGTCATATCAGACTCTTTGCAGCCCCATGGACTGCAGCACACCAGGCTTCCCTGTCCTTCACCATCTCCTGGAGTTTGCTCAGACTCATGTCCATTGACTTGGTGATGCCATCCCACCGTCTCATCCTCTGTCATCCACTTCTCCTCCTGCCCTCAATTTTGCCTGGCATCAGGGTCTTTTCTAATGAGTTGGCTCTTCGCATCAGGTGGCCAAAATAGTGGAGCTTCAGCTTCAGCATCAGTCCTTCCAATGAATATTCAGGACTGATTTCCTTCAGGACTGACTTGTTTGATCTCCTTGCAGTCCAAGCGACTCTCAAATGTCTTCTCCAGCACCACAGTTCAAAAGCATCAATTCTTCAGCACTCAGCCTTTTTTATGGGTCAGTTCTCACATCTGTACATGACTACTGGAAAAGCCAAAGCTTTGACTAGACATGTCTTTGTCAGCAAAGTGATATCTCTGATTTTTAATATGCTGCCTAGGTTTGTCATAGCTTTTTTTTTTCAAGGAGTATGTGTCTTTTAATTTCATGGCTGCAGTTACCATCCACAGTAATTTTGGAGCCCAAGAAAATAAAATCTGCCAGTTTCCACTGGATCAAACCTGGGTCTCCTGCATTATAGGCAGACTATTTACCATCTGAGCTACCAGGGAAGCCTCCTAAGCTCTAGAGAGCTATGAAAATTGGTGACCATCTGGAGAGGTGGAAGTATAGATACCTCTTCCCTAGTGGTTCAGACAGTAAAGAATCCGCCTGCAATGCGGAGACCTAGGTTTAATACCTAGGGAGGGAAGATCCCCTGGAGAAAGGCATGGCTGCCCATTTGTCGCCTGGAGAATTCCAGGGACACAGGAACGTAGTGGACTACAGTCCACGGGGTCACAAAGAGTTGAGCATGACTGAGCAATGAATATTTTCACATCAATAAAAGTTTAACTGTTCCCTTTATGTGGAGCTGGAGCCTCCAAAATCATAAGTCTTTGCGTCAGAGAAGGTTTAGATCCTGGCTGCCTGTTGGCACCACTGGGAAACTTCTAGAAGTCCTGATGGGCAGACTGCATGTAAGTGAGAACTGGGGGGAGGGCCAGTAGGTATTAGTATTCTGTGCAGCTCCCCCGGTGGTTCCAGTGCAGCCAAGATTAAGAACTAATGCTTTCAAGGGACCCAAGGAGCAGACCCAAGGACCCCCTGGGGGCATCGAGCAGGCCTGTCTTCTGCACATGGGCTGCACAGGTAGACATAGAAGTGGGGAAAGTAAGATGTGGGGGTGATGCAAGACTCCACGGCATAAAAAGGAATGGAATTATGCTGTTTGCAACAACATGGATGGACCTAGAGATTATCATATTAAGTGAAATGAGACAGAGAAAGACAAATATCATATGATATCACTTATCAATAACCTCAGATATGCAGATGACACCACCCTTATGGCAGAAAGTAAAGAAGAATTAAAGAGCCTCTTGATGAAAGTGGAAGAGGAGAGTGAAAAAGTTGGCTTAAAGCTCAACATTCAGAAAATTAAGATCATGGCATCCAGTCCCATCACTTCATGGGAAATAGATGGGGAAACAGTGGAAACAGTGGCTGGCTTTATTTTTCTGGGCTCCAAAATCACTGCAGATGGTGATTGCAGCCATGAAATTAAAAGACGCTTACTCCTTGGAAGGAAAGTTATGACCAACCTAGAGAGCATATTAAAAAGCAGAGACATTACTTTGCCAACAAAGGTCCGTCTAGTCAAGGCTATGGTTTTTCCAGTGGTCATGTATGGATGTGGGAGTTGGACTATAAAGAAAGCTGAGCACCTAAGAACTGATGCTTTTGAACTGTGGTGTTGGAGAAAATTCTTGAGAGTCCCTTGGACTGCAAGGAGATCCAACCAGTCCATCCTAAAGGAGATCAGTCCTGGGTGTTCATTGGAAGGACTGATGTTGAAGCTGAAACTCCAATACTTTGGCCACCTGATGCGAAGAGCTGACTCATTGGAAAAGACCCTGATGCTGGGAAAGATTGAGGGCAGGAGGAGAAGGGGACGACAGAGGATGAGATGGTTAGATGGCATCACTGACTTAATGGACATAAGTTTGGGTAAACTCTGGGAGTTGGTAATGGACAGTGAGACCTGGTGTGCCGTGGTTCATGGTGTCGCAAAGAGTGGGGCATGACTGAGTGACTGAACTGAACTGATATATGGATTCTAAAAATAATTACACAAATGAATTTATTTATGAAACATAAATAGACATGGAAAACAATCTTACGGGGATAGTGGCAGGATAGGGGGTGGGAGAGGTGAACTAGAAGTTTGGGATCAAGAGCTAACACACTATTATATATAAAATAGATAAAAAGTCTACTGTACATGTATTGCATTGGGAACTATACACAATATCTTGTAATAACCTATAAGGGAAAAGAATCTAAAAAAAGTATAACTGAATCACTCAGCTATACACTTGAAACTAATACAACTTTGTAAATTAACTATGAAAAGTATTCATCACTCAGTCGTGTCTGACTCTTTGTGACCTCATGGACTGTAGCCTGTCAGGCTCCTTTGTCCATGGGATTCTTCAAGCAAGAATACTGGAGTGAGTAGCTATTCCTTTCTCCGGGCATCTTCCAGACCCAGGGATCAAACCCGGGTCTCTTGCATCGCAAGCAGATTCTTTACTGTCTGAGCCACCAGGGAAACCTTACTTCAATTTGAAAAAAAAAAAAGACTCAGAATACAGATGTGGGTCTATTTTAAAATAATGTTTGCAATAAAACTAAGATGCCTTGGGAAGTGGTTCCAACAACTGCCTCACACATATCAGCATCTGAGACCATGGTCTTCAGTTGTCAGTCCTCTGGAAAGGGCTTAGTATTAATGGAAACCTGTGGACAGGCATCGGTCACAGAAGTCGAAGTCCTAGAGAGATTCAAGCTGCATTGACAATTTCTGAGCAGGTCAACCTCCTGTCCCCTAAGCTGCTGCCTTGGTGACAGGGGCTCTACCAATCTCCTCACTTCTCGGCTTGATAGGGTCATGGGAGATGCGAAAATGAAAGATATCCACGGGAGAGCAGTGCTTCAAACACTCAGCTGTCTGGGGAATGAATGAACAGCCCAATGTGGGAATGGAATTTCTATCTGCCCACAGGGGATCAAGGGGAATTAATTGAGTCCAGGGGCTGTTCTTCCTTCTAACATAACCGTCAAAAGAAATCTAGCTGTAAAATTCTACTTTGCTTGTATAAATAAATAGGAACCTCATAACCCTGAGCAAGTAGAAAGTTGGAAAGTTCTCTCAATAAAAATTTGTAGGGACCAGGAGCTTTTAAAGAACTATAATTTCTCATGTACCAGTCACTGATTCAATAGTAATGTCATTAATTTGGATCCTGTGAATTTGCAATCTGCAGTAATATACTTGTCCATCTAAATCTCCATGAAAAAATGACCAAAATAATTTGTTCTCTCATGGAAAAAATTTGTACTTACCAGCTAAGCTTTTGACTGAATCCAAAGTTTGAAAACCTAGGATAAAATCTTAGATCGGCAACTTATTAGCTAAGTAATACTGGAAAAGGGTGTGGGTCTCTTCTGTAAAACCAGTAATAATCTCCAGTTAGTTGTGAGCTTAAACATGATGAAACAATATGGCAAACTGTAGAGTGCTTCATAACTTGTCTAGTCTTTTTTATCATGCAAATCTAGTTGTTCATGAGTAGCTTTCTTAAACTTAAGAGATGCCAGATTCCTTCATGGGGCTTCAACTTCTGGGCTTAGCAATAATTTACAAATATGTTTACCAATGGGCTTCCCAAGTGGTGCTAGTTGTAAAGAACCTGCCTACGATGCAGGCGATGTAAGAAACGCAGGTTCAATCCCTGGGTGGGAAGATCCCCTGGAGAAGGTCATGGCAACCCACTCCAGTATTCTTGGTGGAAAATCCCATGGGCAGAGGAACCTGGTGGGCTACAGTCCATGGGGTCACAAAGAGTCAGACACGACTGAGCAACTGAGCATGCAGGCACGCATGCTTACCATTAGGTTGCATGAAATACAGAATTTGTAGGCATCCCTTTGTTATCACAAAAACACATCAGTTCAATTCAGTCACTCAGTCGTGTCCGACTATTTGTGACCCTATGGACTGCAGTACACCAGGCTTCCCTGTTCATCACCAACTCCTGGAGCTTACTCATGTCCATAACGTCAGTGATGCCATCCAACCATCTCATCCTCTGTCATTCCCTTCTCCCCCCACCTTCAGTCTTTCCTAGCATTGGGGTCTTTTCAAATGAGTCAGTTCTTCCCATCAGGTGGCCAAAGTATTGGAGTTTCAGCTTCAGCATCAGTCTTCCCAATGAATATTCAGGACTGATTTCCTTTAGGATTGACTGGTTGGATCTCCTTGCAGTCCAAGGGACTCTCAAGAGTCTTCTCCAACACCACAGTTCAAAAGCATCAATTCCTCAGCATTCAACTTTGTTGATAGTCCAACTCTCACATCCATATATGACTATTGGAAAAACCATCATTTTCACTAGATGGACAAGAACACATCAGTTCAGTTCAATTACTCAGTCATGTCCGACTCCTTGGACCCTATGGACTGCAGCACGCCAGGCCTCCCTGTCCATCACCAACTCCGTAGTTTACTCAAACTCATGTCCATTGAGTCAGTGATGCCATTCAGCCATCTCATCCTCCGTTGCCCCCTTCTCCTCCTGCTTTCAATCTTTCCCAGCATCAGGGGAACTCTTTCTCACACCCCTTTTCAAAAACACATAGTATGTCTTTAAAATGTGTTTAATCATCAAAATCACCAAGGGGACATGGACACATATGACATGTAGTTTTGTGTGTATGTATGTGTGTGTACACTTGTATATGTGTTTGTGCACACACATACATACATATACAGGCACATATATATTCACAAAATATAGGAATATATATAAAAATCTGTACAGTACATAAGAACATACACAGTACATAGTATACATGTATATGGCTTTCCTGGTGGCTCAGCAGTAAAGATCGCAAAGCAGGAGACCAGGGTTTGGTCTCTGAGCCGGAAAGATCCCCTGGAGAAGGAAATGGCAACTCACTCGAGTGTTCTTGCCTGGGAAATCCCATGGACAGAGAAGCCTGGGGTCACAAAAGAGTTGGAAACAACTTAGCAAGTAAACAACAGCATCCACCATATATTTATATACATACATATGCATATATGTAAAGACACATGCACATATACACATTCAGTAGCATATATAATATATAAAATGTTCAAATATGTTATATATGGATGGTTTAGTCGCTAAGTCATATCCAACGTATAGATACTATATATATATGAATGTGTATCAGTTCAGTTCAGTTCAGTCACTCAGTCGTGTCCGACTCTTTGTGACCCCATGAATCACAGCACGCCAGGCCTCCCTGTTCATCAGCATCTCCCGGAGTTCACTCAGACTCACGTCCATCGAGTCAGTGATGCCATCCAGCCATCTCATCCTCTGTCGTCCCCTTCTCCTCCTGCCCCGAGTCCCTCCCAGCATCAAAGTCCTTTCCAATGAGTCAACTCTTCGCATGAGGTGGCCAAAGTACTGGAGTTTCAGCTTTAGCATCATTCCTTCCAAAGAAATCCCAGGGTTGATCTCCTTCAGAATGGACTGGTTGGATCTCCTTGCAGTCCAAGGGACTCTCAAGAGTCTTCTCCAACACCACAGTTCAAAAGCATCAATTCTTCGGCGCTCAGCCTTCTTCACAGTCCAACTCTCACATCCATACATGACCACAGGAAAAACCATAGCCTTGACTAGATGGACCTTAGTCGGCAAAGTAATGTCTCTGCTTTTGAATATGCTATCTAGGTTGGTCATAACTTTTCTTCCAAGGAGTAAGCGTCTTTTAATTTCATGGCTACAGTCACCATCTGCAGTGATTTTGGAGCCCCAGAAAATAAAGTCTGATGCTGTTTCCACTGTTTCCCCATCTATTTCCCATGAAGTGATGGGACTGGATGCCATGATCTTAGTTTTCTGAATGTTGAGCTTTAAGCCAACATTTTCACTCTCCTCTTTCACTTTCATCAAGAGGCTTTTTAGTTCTTCTTCACTTTCTGCCATAAAGGTGGTGTCATCTGCATATCTGAGGTTATTGATATTTCTCCTGGAAATCTTGATTCCAGCTTGTGTTTCTTCCAGTCCAGCATTTCTCATGGTGGCTCGGACGGTAAAGCGTTCTGCCTACAGTGCAGGAGACCTGGGTTGGATCCCTGGGTCAGGAAGATCCTTTGGAGAAGGAAATGGCAACCCACTCCAGTACTCTTGCCTGGAAAATCCCATGGACGGAGGAGCGTAGTATGCTATAGTCCATGGGGTCGCAAAGAGTTGGACACTTTACTTCACTTCACCTCACTTTACTTCACTTCACTCTGCATATAAGTTAAATAAGCAGGATGACAATATACAACCTTGATGTACTCCTTTTCCTATTTGGAACCAGTCTGTTGTTCCATGTCCAGTTCTAACGGTTGCTTCCTGACCTGCATACAGATTTCTCAAGAGGCAGGTCAGGTGGTCTGGTATTCCCATCTCTTTCAGAATTTTCCACAGTTTACTGTGATCAACACAGTCAAAGGCTTTGGCATAATCAATAAAGCAGAAATACATTTTTTTTCTGAAACTCTCCTGCTTTTTCCATGATCCAGCGGATGTTGGCAATTTGATCTCTGGTTCCTCTGCCTTTTCTAAAACCAGCTTGAACATCAGGGAGTTCATGGTTCACGTATTGCTGAAGCCTGGCTTGGAGAATTTTGAGCATGACTTTACTAGCATGTGAGATGAGTGCAACTGTGCAGTAGTTTGAGCATTCTTTGGCATTGCCTTTCTTTGGGTTTGGAATGAAAACTGACCTTTTCCAGTCCTGTGACCACTGCTAAGTTTCCAAATTTGCTGGCATATTGAGTGCAGCACTTTCACAGCATCATCTTTCAGGATTTGAAATAGCTCAACTGGAATTCCATCACCTCCACTAGCTTTGTCCATAGTGATGCTTTCTAAGGCCCACTTGAGTTCACATTCCAGGATGTCTGGCTCTAGATGAGTGATATGTGTCTATGAATACAACCCCATAGTCTCCTACCTTCTGATTCTAAATCTTGGTGGAGCCCAGGAATCTCTTTTAAGTACTACCCTAATTCTGATTATCAGCAGCTTCAGGGATGACCTCCCTCTCACCTTTCACTCACGAAGAACCTGGAGATGGGGCTAAGGTCACTGTGGTTAAAGGTGGAGCAGAAAACCGGGCCTGGCTCTCCCAATGCAGCCATGGGGGCAATAAGCCATGGGGGACACTGTGCTTAGCACCCTACTCATAACTGAGCCCCCCAAAAGATCACAACAGGCAGGTATTTGGGTCACCAGACTGGTTCGCTCTATGACTCCTCCATGCCTCCCTGAGTACCAGATGGAGCTATGCTGCCCAGAGACATGTCCTCTCTCTGCAGCGTCCTACCCTCGGGCTCTCCCAGGCCCACCCTCTGGGTCCCACTCTGAGCTTCCCCAAGGCAGGGGTGGGGGTATCAGTGCTGGAGACTGTCCTTCTCCCAGGAGGCTTGATGTCTGAACCAGAGTCCCACATCCCAGCCAAAATGGCCATGGAGGGTGATGGGAAGTCCAAAGCAGAGGGGTAATGATACAAGGCTTTACATACCTCTGCCTATTGCTATGGGGCACAGACTGTCGGGAGCAAGAATGGACGCAGGAGAAGTGTAAGTCCTAAGGGAAGCTGTTCCGGTACCTTGATGAGATATCTCATGGAGAGCAGAAATCTGCTGACTGCAGCCAAGGGCCAAGTCTGGCTGGCCTCTGTTTTTTCCTGTCCTGTGAATAAGACTGGCCAATGTCCTCAACTGATCTGATAATAAAGAGCACTAGCTTTGAATCCCAATGAAGGGAAAAGTTCTCCCCTTCAAGGAAAGAGTTCAGTGAATAAATACAATAACAATTTTTAGAAAGAAAGAAATTCCATGCTTCTCTTTGGTTGGCATCTATTTTTAGAACTGTGCTCAGTGATTCATATTGGTCTACTTTAAACTTTATCAATAAAAATGGCACTGAAACATGGATACTATCAGGTAAGAAATGAATCGCCAGTCTGTGTTCGATACAGGATACAGGATGCTTGGGGCTGGTGCACGGGGATGATCCAGAGAGATGATATGGGGTGGGAGGTGGGAGGGGGGTTCAGGATTGGGAACTCATGTGCACCCATGGCTGATTCATGTCAATGTATGGCAAAACCAATACAGTATTGTAAAGCAAAATAAAGTAAAAAAAAAAAATGTGTGGGCTTCCCTGGTGGCTCAGATAGTCAAGAATCTGCCTGCAATGTGGGAGACTCAGGTTCAATTCCTGGGTTGGGAGGATCCCTTGGAGAAGGGCATGGCAGCCCACTCCAGTGTTCTTGCCTGGAGAATCCCATGGACAGAGGAGCCTGGCGGGCTACAGTCCATGGAATGGCAAAAGACTGCGACACCACTGAGCGACTAACACATTCCATAAAAATGTGTAGAAATATGTTTTCTCCCTTGTTATATGAAAACCTGCATAAAGGTGTCCATTTGGCCTTTTTGTTTCCAGCCTCTAAAATCTTTATGATCTGGCTCTTTATAGAGAAGGTTTGCTGACCCCTGGTGTAGCTGTTGGCACCGAGGGGCAGAAAATGGGTGGATTCAGATCAGTTTGGGAGGAAGAGCTTTAATGCTGGCAGGGCGTAGAATATGAGGCATGGGCATGGGGCTGTCTGATTTCTGAGAACTTTCTAAGACAGTGGGGGGCCAGTGGGCCAATAGCCAGTAGGATCAAGGGGTCTGCCATCTTGGCTACAAAGTGGCCCTGCCCACAGACCCCTCTGGGCAGGACCTGTGGGCTCCTGCATGGCTGGCGCTCCAGTGTGCAGACCGCACTGCTGACCAGAATGGGCAGTGCCTGAGGCGGGTCCTGGGTGCTTCAAGGTACAGCCAGTGAACAACGATGTATTGATCCATCAGGTATTATCACTGTCGAGTTTCCAGCCGTCTCCCCCATCTTCCATATGACGACCGGCTGGTTCACAGTTGGCACAGAGAATGAACAGCTTAAAATTTAATCAGGTTCAGGTAACAGGTAAGGACTGGTTCCCCAGCAAGGGGAAAAACACAGCAAATATTTTGGATTCAGCTATGTGTGCTGTGTCTTGCTGGAGCTTGCAGGCCCTTTGGAGGCTCCCAGACGGCTCTTAATTAATTGCTGGAGCCAAGTGGGGCAATCTTGTGAGGGCTGTTGCTTTTGCTAATCTGATCCAGCCAAGCTCAGGGGAGGGGGTGGGGCTGGCCTTCAACTGGGGAGTGGGGGATGCGTGGGCATGGGAGGAGCTCGCCCCAAGTGGTTGGGATGAAGCTTGAATGGCTTGGATGGACCACCCGCTGGGCAAGCGAAGGGACAGACAGACCTTCCCTTCTAGGCCGAGTTCCCTGGCTTGGAAATAAAGGCCCTGGAACTGAACCCTGGCCCTGCCACTCAGTGTCCCCGAGACCAGGAGCCAGTAACCCTTTCAAGTTTCAGTGTCTCATCTGTGCAAAGAATAGAGGGTGACGACCTCACAGATTGTCGTGGGATTCAAATGAGATGAGAAGGATGCCACATAACATAAGTTCAGGGGCTGTTCCTACAAGGCCGCTGAGCAGCCGGTCATGCCGGCAGCTACAATGGGATGGGGAGAGGGATGAGATCTAGGGTGGGCACATTTCCCACGGGCACCGAGGAGAGGAGGCTCTGGGGGCGGAAGTCTGCAGATGCCAGAGACCATCTCCCTAACCCCTCTCTGCAGCAGGGCTGGCAGCTCCCAGGGAGCTTGGCAAAGCTGCTGGGCCTGGGGTTGAGGGGTGCCTGCCTACCTGGTCTAGGCTTCTACTGGGTGCAAGGGGACCTTTCCTTGGCCCTGGTCCTGGTGGAGCCCCGTTTTGCTTTCACTGCCCTTGACTTGGCCTGGGCCCTGATCACCAAGGTTGAGGATATCTCCCCTACAGTCCCCTGGAGGGCCATGGCCTCCCGGAGCATCAGCGTGGGTGGGACCCCAGGAAGGACACGGGTCCACCTGTCACTCCTCCCTGAGCCACATGCCTGCTCTCCAGCTCCTCTCTGCCTGGATTCCCTTCCCCCATCACCCCTCTCCTGCAGGAAGTCTTCCCTGGACACTCCGGAGAAGGACAGCCCTCTTCTGGGCCCCCGAACACCCCTGGACACATCTCTGCCGTGCTCTCTTGCCAAACTGTTGCCCTTATCCTTGTCTTGGCTGCTTCATTCAAGCAGTCCTCAAGGTTCCCAAGGGCCTCGATGGAAGAATGTCATGCTCATGACTCAGAAGATCAGAATCAGTCAATAGGAAAACACTCCCTGAGCATCTCAATGTGGAGGACACAGGTTGAGGAGGTAGGAATCTTTAACAAGCCTCAAACTCAGGTGTGCAGAAATGCAACTGTATTTTTTTTCTTCTTTTTCAATAGAGCACATGATAATAATATAGCAAAGCAAAAAATATCTTCATGACCCCATAGACTGTAGCCCACCAGGTTCCTCTGTCCATGGATTTTCCAGGCAAGAATATTGGTGGTGGTGGTGGTTTAGTCACTGAGTCGTGTCCGATTCTCGCGACCCCATGGACTATAACCTGCCAGGCACCTCTGTCCATGGGATTCTCCAGGCAAGAATACTGAAGTGCATTGCTATTTCCTCCTTTGGGAATCTTCCTGGCCCAGGGATTGAACTCATGTCTCCTGTACCTCCTGCACTGCAGGCAGATTCTTTTATCCGAGCCATCAGGGAAGGTGCTATGGCCTACTTTTGGGGGTAAGTTATTTCTAATAATGATTAAAGTGATTAGTCATTTTATGAGTCTGTGGCCCCACTCAGGTCTCTAGATGTCAGCACATCTGTTTCCTCTTGTCCTGACTGAGGCCCTATGACACTCCTCTGACGCTCTCTGAGCCTCTTGGCTGCTATCTCAGCTACCTCCACCCTACCCCCCGCCCCCTCATTGGCTCTGCTGCCTCTCCTACTCAACTGCTTCTGAGGGTGGTGGGAGCCTGTGAGGTTGCAGGCTCCGCTGTGTTGGTAAATGTCTAAAAATTGGCTCTGATCTAGGCGGGGGTGGGGGGGGAGGGTGTGCAGAGAGGAACCCATTTGTAGCATTTGTTGTTTTCAGGAGTGTGAAAACTCCCACCCTGACCAGTTTCAAGCTACTAAGGTCAAGCAGTTCACAAAATTCCTGAAAATGAAACAGTTGGCTGCTGGAATGAGCAGGTTCCAGGCTCACCATGGGTAGGCCACAGGAGACCTCCCTAAACACCCACAACATTCTCCCTTACATTTTCATTCCCTAGCTGGGGCAGCCCCTCGCCAGCCTCTAGGGAAATGGTCATCTAGCTCTTATCTGTGCTCTTCTCAAACCATCATGCCTGACTTGGGCTTGGCCTTCTTTGGGGATTACCTTAGGACATTGGACTCTGATCTCTGTGCTCTGTGTAATGCCTCTCTTTAGTTTCCATGGGAACAAAGGAAGAGAGTCATGGGGAGGACAAGGCAGCAACGGGGAAGAGTGCATCCACCATGGAAGGGATTTTTGTTCTGTTTTGTCTCAGTTGTCTTTTTGGTTGGCATATTGTCAACGTGCCAACAATGCATCTCTAAAAATTAATACATATCTAAAATCTTTATCTTGTAACTCAAAGACATAGAGGACATAGTCTTTGCCCTCTTGGAGCTTACACTTGGTATAAAATATGGGATGGACAAAGAGAGGGCTTCCCAGGTGGTTCAGTGGTAAAAAACCTGCCCACCAGTGCAGGAGATGTATGTTCCATCCCTGGGTTGGAAAGATCCCCTGGAGAAAGGAATGGCAAGCCCCACCCACCCCCCCACCCCGAATACGCTTGCCTGGAGAATTCCATGGACAGAGGAGCCTGATGGTCTAGAGTCTATGCGGCCACAAAAAGACACGATTGAAGTGACTGAGCCTGCAGGGATGCACGAATGAATATAACCTTGCCCTTGGATCAGAGAAGTTACGGTGCCCCTTTGTGGTGAGTGCCCATCCCCTTACCAAAAATGTGCGTGTGTGTATGTGCCCCTTTTAATTTAATAACCCATGGGCAGTACTGTCCACTGGGTAGACTTGAGCCTTGAAGGGAAAATGTGATCCCTGCTTATCACTTCCCGGTAGACCCATTCGTGGAAAGCCTCTACCTAAATCCTTCCCACTGCAGTGAATGGAGCCTCAACATCTACCTCAAATGGCCCTGTGATCGTGGGCAGCCCTAAGCCACAGCTGGGTGGACTTCAGCTGCTTTTGTGCTTCAGCAGGTGCCCCCAGACTCTCTCCCAATGGTAAGATGCCAGAAGATGGTTCCAGATGCCCTCTAAAAACATCCACCTTTTGAAGGGCAAGGACACAGACATGCAACGGACAAAGAAGCGATCGTGAAGCCCAGGACTAGCCAGAGTTGAGCTGATTACTTGGCCCCGGGCTCTGTGGCAGAGACTGGGAAGACAATGCCACACAAACCACAGAACAGCCCGCGTGCAGCAAATGTGCACAGCGATGATGGCATCATCATACCATCCAGACTGACTCAGCTTTGAGGCTGGAAGATGGCTGGACGACATGGCTGTGTTCAGCGGCAGAACCTGAGTGAGCTGACTACTCACCCAAAACACACTGACACCTGTGGGGAGAGATGGAGGCATCTGAGCAGAGTCTCCAAGGAACCGGTGGCCTGGGAGGAAACTGGGTGGGAGGAGGAGGAAGGTCTGAGAAGACAAACAGGAAATGAAGTTCGAGGGCTTTGAGGTTAAGTCAGCCCCTCAGGTCTCGTTTTCCTTGTGACTTACACAAGGGTCAAGTTCATTGGGAAGGGTCCTGGTCCCCAACCCCACATACTCTTCACCTTCCTTCCCTTAGCCAGGGAACATGCCTCCGGTAATCCCATGGGATACTTGAAATGTATATCTCACACTGCAGCAGGAAAAATAAAACCAGAGTGACTTCTAACACACTAGAAGGTAAATCACTGGCCTTGGGCCTTTTCCTGAGAGTGAGATAGGATAAGAGAACACTGGCAAATGGAAAAGGTACTGCCCAACTTGGGAGCTGCAGTGGGGTGAGAGAGGCAGCGGGAGGAGAGAGACAGGGTAGCAGGGAAAGAAGCTGGAGTGTTTAAAGAGAAACCTTGCTTCCTTTGCCCCCAAATTAATTTACATTCTTTTATCCCTCCCTCTATTCCTTCCTGCACTTCCCTCCCTTCCTTCCTTCTTTCCTTTCTTCTTCCTATAAAAAAATTTTTTTGAGGCTTACTATGTGTTTTTGGCAGTAAGCCTGTAAAAATAAATACCACACAGAACTTGTCCTCTCTCAGTTCCCAAGAGAAGTGTATATGCTCAGTGGCTCAGTCGTGTCTAACTCTGTGACCCCACGGACTGTAGCCCAACAGGCTCCTCTGTCCATGGGATTCTCCAGGCAAGAGTACCACAGCGGGGTTGCCATTTTCTCCTCCAGGAGATCTTCCCGACCCAGGTTGAACCCACATCTCCTGTGTCTACTGCATGGGCAGGTGGATTCTTTTACCACTGAACCACCCGGGATGCCCTCCCAAGAGAAGACAGTGAGTAAACCAGCAAGTGATCACAGTGACGTGTGACCGTGCGTACAGAAAGATTAAAGGTAGGAGGCGATGGAAGAAAAGAGGAGGGAGGGATTGCTTCTGCCTGGGATTGACCCTCTATTCCCACAGGCTGATCTGGAGGGATTTCTATAGAGGTTACATGTCTCACCCTTGCCTTCAGCTGGGATAAAAGCAGAAACAGAGGGGAAAAAAGGTTGGTCATAATGGTGGGGGTGGGGTGGGAGTAGATTTATCTGAGTTTGGGGAGCCTTGGTAGCTTTTAGACTTAGCTGTTAAGGCTAGCTTGTGCCTGACTAAGTAATGGCCTTGAATAAGCTGGTTTATCTGCAAGGGCTTCTGTGGGATTAGATAAACTCAGGTGTCCCTCTATGCCTTATCCCACAATTGTTTGAAAGCTTTTTGGGTTGATCTCCTTGAGGCAGATGACTCAATTCCCTTACGAAGCTGGCGGTGGGGAGGGAGGCGTAGAAAGAACCTGACTGTGCACCAGTTGTGTTCAGGTACATGCTGGGCAATTTTCTGTGTCATCTAATTGCTGAAGCTGAAGCTCCGATACTTTGGCCACTTAAGGCAAAGAGCAGACTCACTGGAAAAGACTCTGACACTGGGAAAGCTTGAGGGCAGGAAGAGAAGGGGAAGACAGAGGATGAGACAGTTGAATGGCATCACCAACTCAATGGACATGAGTTTGAGCAAATTCCAGGAGAGAGTGAAGGATAAGGAAGCCTGATTTGCTGTAGTCCCTGTGGTCACAAAGAGTCTGACATGACAGAGCGACTGAACAACAACAACAAATTTACTCTTCCCCCAAATCCTATTGAGAGGCATATTATTAATTCCATTTTGTAGATTAAGAAAGCAGTGCTTAGGGCAATGAAGTTTACACAGTTAATTTATAACAGGGTACTCAAAATCTATATACTCCATCCATGATTCCACACAGGATGATCCAGCTTTTAAAAGCAATGGGATCTGTGTAGCCATGCTCATGAATATCATTAAATAAGTTTAGTTAAGTTAGACTCCAAGGGGAAAATATGGTCAATTTTGGATGGCTCTGCTATCATTAGATGACTTGGCATTGTGACTGCAGCTGTTTCATTTTGGATGAGTCACTGAGCTTTTCAATATTTCAGTTTCCTCATCTGTCTACTGGGGTAATAGTAATATCCTCTTCCATACCCTATACTACCTCTGATGACTGAATTCAGTGAAGGTCAACTAAGTATAAATACATGTTTTTGAATTGTAAACTGTTATGCAATTTTGGTTTGGTCTAACTTGGTTTATTAGGTTTGGGGTATCCAAATGTTAGCTTTTGGTTCTGGCATTCAAATCCATTTAGACTTTTTTTTAAATTGAAGTACAAGCTTCCCGGGTGGCTCTAGTGCTAAAGAACCTGCCTGCCGATGCAGGAGACATAAGAGACATGGGTTTGATCCCTGGGTCTGGAAGATCCCCTGGAGGAGGACATGGCAACCCACTCCAGTATTCTTGCCTGGAGAATCCCCATGGATAGAGGAGCCTGGCAGGCTACAGTCCATGGGCTTGCAAGGAGTTGGGATGACTGAGGACACACACACACACAGATACAGAAAAAGACACACAAATCATGATTTAACTTGATGCATTATTACAAAATGAAACATTTTAATGTAATTATCCACATCAGAAATTGAACATTATTCAATATTCAAATGCCTCTCCTATGCCCCCACCCACTCACCACGCCCTTCTCTTTTCCTAGAGGTAGTCATGAAAAAGATCCAGACGCTATGGTCCTCCCTCCTACCCCTGAGGACATGGTGGGCCAAGTCCTCAGCCTTCCTTTTGTCTGTGCAAAACCTTTAGTTAAAGAATAAGTTTAATCAGAGAGGTGAGAAAATGCAGAAGCAAAGGAAAGCAGTCACACAGGGGAAAAAAAAAAAGTTTAGTCGTTAAGCAAAGTCAAGGACTGTTAGTTCCTTCTCAAGGGCTATAGATAATATTCTGAGCCATAACCCATGGGCTGTTTTGTAGATACTGAAACCTTTGCCAGGTGGAAGTAGTTATGTAGTGACAAAATGGTAGCCATAACATAAGCTGCCACAGTTCCGAGAACTGGACTCAAAGATATGGGAACAAATTGACAGTAAGACTGAAGGTTAACTGTACTAAAAACAATCAAGACGATGCTGGTCAGACCACCAATGACCAATTTCAAGAAGACTGTCAGAGCTGACTGTGCTGTTTCTGCACGTAGCTCCTTCCCTCCAACAATTACCCCAGAAATCCCCATTTTAAAGCTCTTGCCCACTGATTGTCTGAGGAGAGTTGTTGGCCTTTGAATGAGAGTTTGCTCCTACCCACCTCTGGACCCCTCATTGCTGGGCTCCAAAATAAAGCGAACTTCCCTTTGTACCCACCTTGCTCTTTATTGGCTTTTGGGCAGCAAACTGCTGGACCCCACTCTCAGTAACAGTTATCCTGACCTTTTTACTTATTTTTGGACTTTATGTAGATGAAATCATCCAGTATGTTTTTTAGCTTCTTAACCTTATGTTTGTGAGGAAGAAGCAGATGTTTATTGATTTTCACTGCTGCATAGTATGAAACGAAGTGAAGTGAAATTGCTCACTCATGTCTGACGTTTTGCGACCCCATGGACAGTAGCCTGCACCAGGCTCCTCCATCCATGGGATTTTCTAGGCAAGAGTATTGGATTGGGTTGCCATTTCCTTCTCCAGGGAATCTTCCTGACCCAGGGATCAAACCCAGGTTTGCCGCATTGATAGACAGGGAAGTCTAGTATAGTATTGTATAAATAAACCATGCTTCATACTAATCTAATAGATTGACTGATTATTGAATGGTAAGCCAGATTGAATTTTTGGAGCAAACCCAACTTTATCTGATGTATTATCTTTTTCTATATTGCTGGATTCAATTTTATACTATTTGCTCAACTTTTCTGCCTCTGGGCTTGTGAGTGAAATTGGTTTGTACTTTGCCTTTTTTTCCTGCAATGTTCTTGTCGGGTTTTGGTGTCAAGGCCATGCTGGTTTCATAAAATTAGGTGGGGAACGTGTTTTCTTTTGTCCTCTGAAAAAGTCTGTGTACAATTGGTGCTATTAATCTTAAGGAATTAATAGCACAATTGTGTACAAATTTTTTACCAATGAAATATATGGGCTTGGAGTTTTGTTTATGGGAAGGTTTTAAATCATGGAGCCAATTACTTAATTAGACATGAGATCTATTTAGAGTTTTCATTTTTTCTTATGTCAGTTTTGGTAGGCTGTATTTTTCTAGGAATTTTTTCATTCATTGAAATTTTCACATTAATTAGCATAGATTTGTTCTTAATATCTTTCATCTACTTAATATCCCAGGTGTAAAAGAACCTGCCTGCAGTAGATGTGGGAAATGCTTGTTTGATCCCTGGATTGGGAAGATTTCCTGGAGGAGGAAACGGCAACCCACTCCTGTATTATTGCCTGGAGAACCCCATGGACAGAGGAGCCTGGCAGGCTATAGTCCAAGGGGTTGCAAACAGTTGGACACAACTGGGCCACTAACCTCACACATGCATGTATTTCTTAGAGGATAAACCCTTTCACTACAGAATGCTAGCATCATTATGAAATGCTCCTTTTTATCTGGTAATGCTTCTTGCCTTCAAACAAATTTTTATGTTAATATGGCCACATATTCTTTCTTTTGGTTAGTGTTTTCATGCAGTATATCTACTTCTATCCTTTTAAAGAACTGAGGCCTCCTGCCAATAGCCTCAGGCATGAGTCACCTTGAAGCATCTCTGGCTGACATCCTGATGGCAACCTCAGGAGAGGTTCTGAACTAGAGCCATTTAGCTAAGCTGCTTTCAAATTCCTGACCCACAGCAACTATGAAACATCAAATGCTTTGCTGTTTTAAGCTGCTGTTTTCCTTAAGCAGCTATGTTTCTTACTTTATTTGGAATAATTATTTCTTATTATTCTTTTACTCTGTTGGTTATACCTTTTTTTGCTCTTTTTACTCTGGTTATTTGCACCTGACTCAGCTTATAGATGGGCTTCCCAGGTGGCTCAGAGGGTAAAGAAACTGCCTGCAATGCAGGAGATGACAGAGATATGGAGTTGATGTCTGGGTGAAGAAGATCCCCTGGAGGAGGGCATGGCAACCCACTCCAGTAATCTTGCTTGGAGAATCCCATGGACAGAGGAGGGCTTGAGGGCTACAGTCCATGGGGTTGAAAAGAGTCTGACATAACTGAAACTACTGAGCACAGCACAGCTTATGGTAGCGATACTATCAGCTAGAAATTCCTGAGGACACTCGCCTGGGTCCACGTCCAGACCCCTGTAGACATCTTCCCTTTCAAAACCAATGATGTAGCTGGACCAGTCCTTCTCATTATGACTGCAAGAAGCCCTCAGTAGCAACCATTTGGAAACTTTAAAAAAAGAGATAAGATCTATCAGTCCCAACTCTTGGAGAGTACATGGCATGCCTGGGGCCACACAGCAAGGTGGGTGTGAGGGAGGAGGAGAGAGAATGAGCAAGCAGGCCTGGCTTTTATTGGAGTCAAGAATGGGGGCTTAGGGTTTTGCAGATTAATTCCTTATTGGTGAATTCAAAACCTAAGAGTGAGAATTAAAGCATAGGAAGAGAAAAACAATTAGAACAAATAGTTATCCAAGTGAACCAGAGATCTTGAAGACAAAAGGAACTTCCGGGGAAGGGCAGCCTGGCTCTTTATCTAGTCCCTGGCTGGCAATTTGTTTATTTGAGATAGCTATCTCTGAAGTATCAATAACCTCAGATATGCAGATGATATCACCCTTATGGCAGAAAGTGAAGAGGAGCTAAAAAGCCTCTTGATGAAAGTAAAAGAGGAGAGCCAAAAGTTGGCTTAAAGCTCAACATTCAGAAAATGAAGATCATGGCATCCGGTCCCATTACTTCATGGGAAATAGATGGGGAAACAGTGGAAACAGTGTCAGACTTTATTTTTCTGGGCTCCAAAATCACTGCAGATGGTGACTGCAGCCATGAAATTAAAAGACGCTTATTCCTTGGAAGAAAAGTTATGACCAATCTAGATAGTATATTCAAAAGCAGAGACATTACTTTGCCGACTAAGGTCCGTCTAGTCAAGGCTATGGTTTTTCCTGTGGTCGTGTATAGATGTGAGAGTTGGACTGTGAAGAAGGCTGAGCGCCAAAGAATTGATGCTTTTGAACTGTGGTGTTGGAGAAGACTCTTGAGAGTCCCTTGGACTTCAAGGAGATCCAACCAGTCCATTCTGAAGGAGATCAACCCTGGGATTTCTTTGGAAGGAATGATGCTAAAGCTGAAACTCCAGTACTTTGGCCACCTCATGTGAAGAGTTGACTCACTGGAAAAGACTCTGATGCTGGGAGGGATTGAGGGCAGGAGGAGAAGGGGACAACCGAGGATGAGATGGCTGGATGGCATCACGGACTCAATGGACGTAGGTCTGAGTGAACTCCAGGAGATGGTGATGGACAGGAAGGCCTGGCGTGCTGTGATTCACGGGGTCGCGAAGAGTCGGACACGACTGAGTGACTGAACTGAACTGAACTCAACTGATCTCTGAAGTAGATGCCTCAACAATCAAAAACTTAAGTAGGACACTTGCATGACAATAGTCAAAAAATAAAACCCCACCTGTCAGGCATTTATATTATGTGGTTGTTTGCAGGCACACTGAGTCGCTCAGTCCAGTCAGCCCTTTGCTACCCTTTGAACTGTAGCCCTCCAGGCTCCTCTGTCCATGGACCTCTCCAGGTGAGAATACTGGAGTGGGTTGCCAAGCCCTCCTCCAGGGGATCTTCCCAACCCAGGGATCGAACCTGTGTCTCTTGCATTGCAGGTGGATTCTTTGCCTGCTGAGCCATTGGGGAATCCTAGCTTACACATGCATCTTTGACATTCAGTTCAGGTCAGTCGCTCAGTTTTGTCTGACTCTTTGCCACCCAAGGAACTGCAACACGCCAGGCCTCCCTGTCCATCACCAACTCCCAGGGTTTATCCAAACTCATGTCCATTGAGTTGGTGATGCCATCCAACCATCTCATCCTCTGTCGTCCCCTTCTCCTCCGGCCCTCAATCTTTCCCAGCATCAGGATATTTTCAAATGAGTCAGTTCTTCACATCAGGTGGCCAAAGTATTGGAGTTTCAGCTTCAACATCAGTCCTTCCAATGAACACCCAGGACTGATCTCCTTTAGGATGGACTGGTTGGATCTCCTTGCAGTCCAAGGGACTCTCAAGAGTCTTCTCCAACACCACAGTTCAAAAGCATCAATTCTTCTGCGCTCAGCTTTCTTTATAGTCCAACACTCACATGCATACATGATTACCGGAAAAACCATAGCCTTGACTAGATGGACCTTTGTTGGCAAAGTAATGTCTCTGCTTTTTAATATGCTATCTAGGTTAGCCATAACTTTTCTTCCAAGGAGTAAGCGTCTTTTAATTTCATGGCTGCAATCACCATCTGAAGTGATTTTGGAGCCCCCCAAAATAAAGTCAGCCACTGTTTCCATTGTTTTCCCATCTATTTCCCATGAAGTGATGGGACTGGAATGCCATGATCTTAGTTTTCTGAATGTTGAGCTTTAAGCCAATCTTTTCACTCTCCTCTTTCACTTTCATCAAGAGGCTCTTTAGTTCTTTACTTTCTGCCATAAGGGTGTTATCATCTGCATCTCTGAGGTTACTGATATTTCTCCCAACAATCTTGATTCCAGCTCATGCTTCTTTGAGCCCAGCGTTTTTCATGATGTACTCTGCATATAAGTTAAATAAGCTGGGTGACAATATACAGCCTTGATGTACTCCTTTTCCTATTTGGAACCAGTGGCATTAAAACTTACTTTAAATTAGAATTTTTACTCACTCATGAATGATGCAAGGATTCTCAGTTCAGTTCAGTCACTTAGTCGTGTCCAGCTCTTTGCGACCCCATGGATTGCAGCACACCAGGCTTCTCTGTCCATCACTAACTCCTGGGGCTTGCTCAAACTCAGGTCCATCCAGTCAGTGATGCCATCCAACCGTTTCATCCTCTGTTGTCTCCTTCTCCTCCTGTCTTCAATTTTTCCCAGCATCAGGGTCTTTTCCAAGAAGTCAGTTCTTCACATCAGGTGTCGAAAATATTGCTTTCAGCTTCAGCATCAGTCCTTTCATTGAGTATTCAGGACTTATCTCCTTTAAGATTGACTAGTTTGATCTCCTTGCAGTCCAAGGGACTCTCAAGAGTCTTCTCCAACACCACAGTTCAAAAGCATCAATTCATTGGTACTCAGCTTTCTTCATAGTGCAACTCTCACATCCATACATGACTACTAGAGAAACCATGGCTTTGACTAGACGAAACTTTGTTGGCAAAATAATGTCTCCGCTTTTAAATATGCTGTCTAGGTTGGTCATAGCTTTTCTTCCAAGGAGCAAGAGTCTTTTAATTTCATAGCTTCAGTCACCATCTGCAGTGATTTTGGAGCCCAAGAAAATAAAGTCTGACACTGTTTTCATTGTTTCCCCATCTATTTGCCATGAAGTTTTGGGACTGGATGTCATGATCTTAGTTTTCTGAATGTTGAGTTTTAAGCCAACTTTTTCACTCTCCTCTTTCACTTTCATCAAGAGGCTCTTTAGTTCCTCTTTGCTTTCTGCCATTAGGGTGGTGTCATCTGCATATCTGAGGTTATTGATATTTCTCCCAGCAATCTTGATTTCAGCTGTGCTTCATCCAGCCCAGCATTTCTCATGATGTGCTCTGTAATAAGTAAAATAAGCAGGGTGAAAATATATAGCCTTGACATACTGCTTTCCCAGTTTGGAACCAGTCTGTTGTTCCACGTCCGGTTCTAACTGTTGCTTCTTGCCCTGCATACAGATTTCTCAGGAGGCAGGTAAGGTGGTCTGGTATTCCCATCTCTTTAAGAATTTTCCACATTTTTTTGTGATCCACAGCAAGGATCTTAAGATACCTTAAGTTTCTTTCTGTATTTAGTGTTATCATGACATATTTTAAACTTCTCTATATTTTTTAAGCCTCACAAGACATTATTATCACAAGTCGTTTCACACCCACATGTTCTACCATTTCCATTGCTTTGCATTGCATTGTATGCTTCCATATGGAATCATTTTCCTTCTCCCCAGAGAATTCTGTTTGTGCTTGCTTTGTACTATAGTGTTACTTAGTGACAAATTTTCTGTTTTTGTTTGTCTGAAACTGTCTTTATTCTATCATGTAGAATAATATTTTGACATGTAGGAGTCAGAAGTGTAAGAATAAGGTGCTCTAAGCTTGCATACTTTCTCTCAGCACTTGCCACTTTCAGCACTTGGAACACCACTCCATTATTCCCTATCATTTATCTGTTTAAACATTATCTGCCAGGCTTATAGTTGTTCTTTTTTAAGGTAATATGTCTTTACTTCTCTCTCTGGCTGATAGTAAGTTTCTTACCTTTTGTTTTTGGTTTTCAAGAATTTTATTAGGATGTACCTAAGTGTATTTTTCTTAGTATTTACACTGCTTGTAAGCTTTTTCTTTTAAAAAAAAAAACACTTTAAAATCTGTGGTTTGATGCCATTAGTTGTGGAAATTTCTTGGGTGTCATCTCTTTGAATATTGTATCTACTTATTTTCTTTTTTTCCCCCCTGGAATTAAAAAAAAAAAAAAAACTTAGTTGGAGTATAATTGCTTTACAATGTTGTGTTAGTTTCTGCTATAGTTCCCCCGAAATTTTGGTTACACATGTGCCAGGCCTGTTACCATGTCCCTTATTATCTCCTGTGCTCTGTTCTGTACATACTGCTTTTTCTCTTAACTCTGTATTTAAGCCTGGGTATTGCTTTTGATCTGTGTTCCAGTTCACTAATCCTCTCTTCAGCTGTCTCTCATTTACTATTACACTCATTGGTTAACTTCTTAATTTCAGTTCAAGTATTTTCAGTTGTAGAATGTCCACTTTTTCTTTTGCTAATGATCAATGTCATAGCCATCTAACTTTTTTGCATTTATTAATCACATGTTTTGAAGTTCAGAGCTGATAATTCCTGTGGGACTATTTCTTTTACTGATGATTTCTCTTGGTTTTCAGTTATTTGGTCACATCTTTTGGTGCACCAAGTGATATCCAGTTGAACCCTAAGCTCATGTATAAACATTTTATGAGATAATTTGAGGCTCTGTATGCTTTTAATATATTGGTTCCTTAAGTCTCTTTCCCCTTGGTTTAATGTTCTCAGACACACACATACACCCTTTGAAGTCTTTTTTAGTTCTTATCTATGGGAGTGTTTGCAACACACTAGTCTGTCATTACTGGAGGCAGGAATCTTTCAAAATCTACTCTTCACTTACCAGATGCATAAATCAAGACAGGCAGCTTGGTACACGTCTGAGAATCAAGTCTTTGAAAACCTAAATTATGTTTATGATGTCATGAAATGCGTAAAACTCAAAAGTTTCTGGTATTTGTTTATCCTTCAGTTTTGGCCGACCATCTTTTAGTCTGCGCAAGAAATACGTCAGCAGCCCGAAAGTTCAGATCTGAACTCAGTGTTGAACGTAAAACTGTTGCCAATAAAGCACAAGGTAAAGGTGGAGGACCGTGACTGTTAAGCAATACGACCAGGTCCCCAGGCTGTACATGACTTTGGAGCCATTCTTACACTTCAAGTTCTGGCAGCACCTGGTGAAATGGTGTTTTGTAAGTTTTCTCTTTTTCCTGACTTTGTGATGGTTTCTGTTGTCAGTGTGACCAGCCAATTTTGAGTCAGCGTTATGGCATCTTCAGAATGATATACATGGAGGCTCAGACCTGCACTTTTAAAAATTCAGCTTCATTAAAGGGAGGTGCTGGACCTTTTAACACATTGGGAATAGCGTTGGATTGTCCATTAAAGGCATTTCTTTACACAAACTGTAGGACTCGGTGTTAAGACAAGATGGGAAGAGCCTAATGGGCCATTCTGAAAGAACCACCCGTTGAAAGGTAAAGTATGTTTTAAAGTGACAAGCCCAAGAGCCGAAAATGACTCTTTGATCTTTAAAAGGCTCATAAACAGGGGCAGTGCACTTCTAGACCTATATTTATGTATTCAAATATTGGGAGAAAATCCAAGCAGAGTCTCAGGACTACAGGAGTTTGCAGTTTAGACAAAAAGAGGCCAGGAGGAGGGCAATTACATCAAACTTCTTACAGCATGGAACAAGCTTTCTTCCTTCCTTGTTAACCAATGAACTGGAATCTTGCTAAGGGCTTGTTTTTTAAGTGAGGCTTGAACCAATCATTACACAGATGTGAGGTATTTGTGAAGAAAGAAAGAAGCAATTAAAGCCAAAAGAAAGGATGTTTTGTTTCTGAATTAAATCTGTTTTTGCCACCTTCTTTTACTTCAGTGAAGGGTCTCCAAGTATCTCCTAACCTTCAGTGCCACCCCTATATGTGTGTATGTATGTATATATGTATATATATATATATATATATATATATATACCCCTTCTTTGGTATTGAACTCATTAACCACATCTGGAAAGTTAATCTGTGGACAATAGGCCTATTTCCTCTGTTTCATGGAACCACTAGAGAGGGCTCATAAATAACTGCAGGGCCATCGTCAGGCTGTTGAGGTTGGTGGTTGTTGGGAGACATTCAAAGGAAGTCAAATAACTATAGAACTCAACACTCATGATTACTCTCGGTCCCAACAGCATGCTGGTTTTTTCTCTTCCCTTGACCGGGATGGTTCATCCCTGAGAAGCAATAAATTCTACCTTGAGTATAAGAGCCACAGGTACTGGAAAGGGGAATGTGAGTTGTGGTACTCTTTTACCTGGTTTCCATGGTGACCACAGGTAGGTATTTGTCACATGACAGTTTGGTTCTTGAGATCCAAGGGGACTTTGGGCTAGAGCAAACTCCATTGAGTGAGTTTTGATCACATTAACTGTCTACTTGAACTAAGTTCTATGAAAAATAATAAAATAAATACACATATTTACCACCTAAGCAAAGAAAGAGAACACAGCTGTATCCTAGAATCTCCCAAGTGTCTCTGCTGCTGCTGCTGCTGCTGCTAAGTCGCTTCACTCGTGTCCGACTCTGTGCGACCCCATAGACGGCAGCCCACCAGGCTCCCCTGTCCCTGGAATTCTCCAGGCAAGAACACTGGAGTGGGTTGCCATTTCCTTCTCCAATGCATGAAAGTGAACAGTGAAAGTGAAGTCACTCAGTTGTGTCCGACTCTTAGCGACCCGATGGACTGCAGCCTACCAGGCTCCTTCGTCCATAGGATTTTCCAGGCAAGAGTACTGGAGTGGGTTGCCATTGCTTTCTCCAAGTGTCCCTCCTTTTACTCACCAAATGTAACAGTATCCTGAATTTTGTGCTCATCAGCTCCTAAGTTTCTTATAGGGCTTCCCTGGTGGTTCAGCTGGTAAAGAATCTGCCTGCCAGTGCAGGAGGCATAGGAGATGTGGCTTTGATCCCTGATCTGGGAAGATCCCCTGGAGAAGGGAAATGGCAGCTCGCTCCAGCGTTCTTGCCTAGAAATCCTCATGGCCAGAGGAGCCTGATGCGCCACTTTCTTAGGGGTCACAAAGAGTCGGACACAACTGAGTGACTGAGCAACAATTTTTTTTACAACACCTATGTATGAGTCTCTAAAAAAATTATTTAGTTTTTCTTGTTTTGAAACTTTATATAAATGGAATGATGCTGCTGCTGCTAAGTCACTTCAGCCGTGTCCAACTCTGTGTGACCCCATAGACGGCAGCTCACCAGGCTCCTCTATCCCTGGGATTCTCCAGGCAAGAACACTGGAGTGGGTTGCTATTTCTTTCTCCAAAGCATGCATGCCTGCTAAGTCACTTCAGTTGTGTCTGACTTTGTGCGACCCTATGGACAGCGGCCCACCAGGCTCCTCTGTCCATAGGATTCTCTAGGCAAGAATACTGGAGTGGGTTGCCATTTCCTCCTCCAAAATGGAATTATACTCTATATATTCTTTTGTTTTTTTCCCCTATGGTTTACCTTGTTTAGATACAATGACAGTTCATTCACTTTCATATCCAAATATCCCATTGTAAGAATAAAACATAACTTATTTATCCAATTTATCCATTCTTCTTTAGTGGACACTTGGGGTGTTTCCAGTTTTTGCTATCACAGTTGGTGCTGGTATTAGCATTTGTACACATCTCCTTGTTGTGTGTGAGGGGATTTATGGAGTATATATATATATTTTTAGTAGTAGAAATATTAGGACTTTGGGTAAGTATGCATTCAGGTTTTTGAGAGTTAACATCAACTTGTTTTCCAAAAGCGAAAAAATTAATTTATATTCCCAGTGGTGAGGTGTCAGAGTTGTGGTTGCTCCTCATCCTCTCCAATATTTTCTGTCGTCTTCCTTTTTTTTTTTTTGTCAAATATGTTTATTATTCAAAATAGTTAAATGGACACTTTTATCTGTATCGCATCTTTGTGGAAGCTGAAGCTTGGAGGTTTCAAGTCATTTGATTAGGTTTAAGGAGCATAGATTCTGAAAGTGTGTTACATACAGGAAGGTAAACATTATCCATAAAACACTGCAAATTTGCACACTGCTTATCAAAGATGAAAAAAATAGTCAGAATTGTTGTTACACATATTCAAGAGTTTAAAAACCAGGATGGCAAATGAGGATGAGACATCTGGGAAAAATGCCAAAACCTTTGAAATTGGGTTGAATTTTAAGGTGACTTCACTCTCTCAGGCAAATGGATCACAGGTCAAGTAGTTTTTAATTAAATGACATAGACAGAGGATGGGATGGTTGGATGGCATCACTGACTCAATGGACATGAGTTTGAGTAAGTTCCAGGAGTTGGTGATGGACAGAGAGGCCTGGCATGCTACAGTCCATGGGGTCACAAAGAGTCGGACATGACTGGGCAACTGAACTGAACTGAAGACATTTTTGAGTTTTCCAAACCCAAGGGCAGAGTTAGGGTTGAGTTATCCATGAGGGCACAAGGCTGCCCGTCTTATGTAGATTCTGGAACCACCATACCACCTTCTCTCATTTCCTCATTAATTTGCAGACCCTGAGTAACCTGGAAGGAACCAGAATTTGGGAGAAAAGAAAACACTTCTCTTATCCAGTGCTCCTGCCAGAGGTGACCCCACAGAAACCATTCATGTGTGTGTTAATTAGGAATAAGTTTGCCTCCAGTGACAGAAACCCCCACAGATGAGTAGCTTAAGTGAGAGATAAATATTCAGTGTTTTTTTTTTTTTTTTATGTCAGTGCAATCAGAGGTAGGCAGCCTGGGGCTGGGATGAGGGTTCCACAAAGGCATTAAGCTCCTTCTAATGGCACGTGGCTGTCTCCCTCTGAGCATCACCTCCTTATGCTAGGCAGCAAGGCTGGGGAAGGGATAAAGAAGGGGCAAGGTACGCACACCAGTTCTTCTTTAAGAAGATTTTCTAGAAGCTGCCACATCCAACCTCCATTTACATAACCTTGGCCCAAAATTCATCACATGGGCCACCAAACAGCAAGGGAGGCTGGGAGATATGGTCTTTCATTCAGGCAGTCATGTATCCAGGGGAAGCTATTGCTAAGGAAAATGGATACTAGGGTGGGCAACTAGCAGGTTTCCACTCTCTTGAATTCATTAATGGAGGGAAGATACAGGTATATTTCAGCTCTGTTGTTGTTTAGTCACTAAGTCATGTCTAACTCTTTTGTGAACCCATGGACCGCAGCCCATCAGGTTCCTCTGCCCACGGGATTTCCCAAGAAAGAATACTGGAGTGGGTTGCCATTTCCTTCTCCAAGGGATCTTCCTGGCCCAGGGACTTGAACCTGTATCTCCTGCATCACAGGCAGATTCTTTACCACCAGGGAGCTACCAGGGAAGCCCCAGGGAAGACACTATCAGATGCCAAAGGTTCATGCCACTTTGCCAGAGCCCAAGCTTGAAACCTACCATGGAAGGAAACAGAACTAAACTGTTGCCCCTATACTCAGTCATCAGTTGACCTGATCCCACTTTAGAGGCAAGAACAGGGTGAACTTTTCCCTTCCTTTTTTCTTTCTTTCTCTCTTTTTTTGAAAAGCATCTTATATCATGGTTTGGGGTTTTTTCAAAATCACAAGAAAGATTCAGAGAATTTCAGCTCTATGAATCCTATTTTTGCGGATTTTAACATGTAGGCCATTCTGTTCGGCCACCAAAATCAAGGTACACACAGATTTCATGAAATCCTCCTCCATCCTTGGGTGCCAGCTGATTGGTATAAGGGAAGGTGAGCTAACACTTAGGGCCCTGCAGTGGGGCTGCCTGCCCGTTGACAGTAAGGCCAAAGGAAGAGGAAATTCCTTACTTATCCAAGTGGACCATGAGAATGTGCAGAGGAGAGTTCAAGGATTTGCAGAGTCAGATCTAGATCATGGAGTACGTATCAGAAAACGGAATTCTGCTTTCTTATCACACCTATGTGTGACACTCAAGCGGCATTCCTAACAAGCGAGGTGGGTCAACTTTTTGTCACAGCTTTTGTTTCCACCTGGACAGATGCTTCATTGTTGGGAGAAATTGTGAAGAGCACACTGTCCAGTCTCTCCTTCCCCTGCTCCACCATAAGACTGGGGTCCTAGACAAACTCCACTCTCCCTAAATTTCCATCTCCAGGAATGTCTACTCTATTCTTCTAGTTTCTCAAGCCCACATCCCTGAAGGTGTCCTCAAATCCTTTCTTTCTCACACACCGGATCCAAGTCATCATCCTACCCTGTTGGCTCGCCTTTGAAAATGGATCCAGAAACCAACCATTCCCTGCCACCTCTGCTGCAGTCAATCTCCTGCCTGGAGTGCCTGACCGAACAGGTGAACAGGAGCTGAAATCCAGCCCAGCTTCACTCATTGAAAGGCATGCTTTGCTCCAAGGCTACATCATTTGGACAAAGGGCACCCTTTTCAATTTGTACCAAGATGTGCCTGCAGATAAGCAGCCACCCCATGTGTTAGCTCACTTCACTCCTCTGCTCAAAACCCTCTCATTCAGAAGAAAGCCAAAATCCCACAGTGAGGGCTGTGCATGACCTGGCCCTGCTACCTCTGTCATGCTGCCTCCTTTTACTTGGGCCCGACTGGCCTTCTTGATGAATCTCAAATGCCCCCAGCAAGGTCCTGCCTTAAGGCCTTTGCACTTCCTGTCCTCTTTGCTTAAAGTCCCTTAAACGGCCCATTGCCTTCTCATCCTTCATGTCTCTTCACAGTGACTCCTTCCCTGACACGTAGTGTTCCATCCTTGGGGTGCCCCATCTTCCTCACCCTCGGTAGCCATATCCCCATTTGTTGTGGGCTGCACTCTACTCCCCAAGAAGATACGTTCAAGTGCTAACCCTCATCACCTGTGAATGTGATCTTATTTGGAAATTGGGTCTTTGGAGATGTGGTCAAGTTGGATCATACTGGATGAGGTCATACTGGATCACAGTGGATCCATATACAAGAAGAGAGATATCTATATAAGGAGAAGGAACTTGGTCCTACACAGTTGGTGGGAATGTAAACTGGTACAGCCACTATGGAAAACAGTATAGAGGTTCCCTAAAAAACTAAAAATAGAGCTATCATATGACCCTGCAACCCCACTCCTGGACATATATCCGGAGAAAAACATGATCAGAAAGGAGACACGTACCCCAGTGTTCATTGAAGCACAGTTTACAACACCCAAGACATGGAAGCAATCTAAGTGTCCATTGACAGAGGAATGGATAAAGAAGATGTGGTACACACATACAATGGAATATTACTCAGCCATTAAAAAGAATGAAATAATGCCATTCATTTGCAGTAACACGAATGGACCTAGAGATTGTCATACTGAGTGGAGTAAGTCAGACAGAGAAGGAGAAATATCATATGACATCCCTTATATGAGGAATCTAGAAAGAAATGATACGAATGAACATGCGTACAAAATAAAGAGACACAGAGAAAAGAAAGAGACACAGACTTCGAGAATGAACTTACGGTTGCCAGGGGGGAACGGTTGGGGAAGGGATAGTTAGGGAGTTTGCGATGGACCTGTACCCACTGCTGTATTTAAAATGGATAACCAACAAGGACCTACGGTATAGCGTGGGGGACTCTGCTCCACGTTTGTTATGTGGCAGCCTGGATAGGAGGGGAGCTGGGGGGAGAATGGACACACATATTTGTATGGCTGAGTCCCTTCATTTGAAACTATCACAACGTTGTGAATTGACTGTATACCCCAGTACAAAATAAAAAATTTGAAAGAGAAAGGGAATTTTGCACACAGAACAGACGGCAGAGAATGACTAATGAAGGAGGCAGAGAGGGTAGTGATACACGTACAGCAAGGAACATCAAAGGGTGAGTGAGCATCAGATTCTCCCTCTGAGTCTAGAGACAGAAGCAACCTCGCCAACATCTTGATCTTGGACTCCTGGCTTCCTGAACTGTGGGACAATAAAAGTCTGCACTGTCCCACAGCAGTGCCCTAAGTGTTAGCTCAAACAACAAATGTCTGTTGTTTGAAGCCATCCAGTTTGTAGTACTTGGTTACAGCAACTCTAGGAAGTGGTTATGCCTTCTAACACACAGTGTGTTACTCCTTCCTTGGTTTGGGATTGGCCACCCCCTCTCACTTGATAGCAAGATGCAGTTACAAATCGACCACAGAACAATATAGAGAACATACAGCAAAGAAACAGCAGCTTCTAAACCAGCGCAAGAGGAAAATAGTACACGGGGTATCAATTCAGTTCGGTTCAGTCACTCAGCTCAGTCATGTCCGACTCTTTGTGACCCCATGCAGTGCAGCATGGAAGGAAGGAAAGGACTCCGTGCTTCACTAGAATAGAATACATTTTTGATGAAGGACGTTGTCCTTTTTAAAAATGTTATTTATTTATTTATTTTGGAGGTGTTGGGTCTTCACTGTCGCTCTCAGGCTCTCTTTAGTTTTGGTGAGTGAGAACTCGGCTTCTTTTAGGAGTGCGGGCTTCCCATTGCAGTGTTTTTTTTTTTTTTTTTTTGCTGTGGAGCATGGGGCTCTGCAGTTGTGGCACCTGGGTGTAATTGCTCCATGGCATGTGGAATCTTCCCAGACCAAGGATTGAACCCATATTCCCTGCACTGGCAGGTGGACTCCTAACCTGTGGACCACCAGGGAAGTCCAAGGCAGCCATTCTTTAGGAGTGACACTGCCTGTTTTCAACTGCCTGCCGAAACTCTCATGTCATCAAGGAAGAAAGTGTTCACATACAGATATTTGTAGTGACAAATAATCGTACTTTCTATGTGTGTAAGACTTTCTATCTTCAAAACATTTTCAAAACATTAATTAATCCTTACCACAGCATCAGTGAAATGGAAATGAGGGAAAATTTAAAGCATGCAAAATTTAATTATTAATGCTAACATTTGACACTCTGCTTATTTAACTTATATGCAGAGTACATCATGAGAAACACTGGGCTGGAAGAAGCACAAGCTGGAATCAAGATTGCTGGGAGAAATATCAATAACCTCAGATATGCAGATGACACCATCCTTATGGCAGAAAGTGAAGAGGAACTAAAAAGCCTCTTGATGAAAGTGAAAGAGGAGAGTGAAAAAGTTGGCTTAAAGCTCAACATTCAGAAAACTAAGATCATGGCATCTGGTCCCATCACTTCATGGGAAACAGATGGGGAAACAGTAGAAACAGTGTCAGACTTTATTTTTCTGGGCTCCAAAATCACTGCAGATGGTGATTGCAGCCATGAAATTAAAAGACACCTACTCCTTGGAAGGAAAGTTATGACAAACCTAGAGAGCATATTAAAAAGCAGAGACATTACTTTGTCAACAAAGGTCCGTCTAGTCAAGGCTCTGGTTTTTCCAGTGGTCATGTATGGATGTGAGAGTTGGACTGTGAAGAATTGATGCTTTTGAACTGTGGTGTTGGAGAAGACTCTTGAGAGTCCCTTGGACTGCAAGAAGATCCAACCAGACCATTCTAAGGGAGATTGGTCCTGGGTGTTCTTTGGAAGGAATGATGCTAAAGCTGAAGCTCCAGTACTTTGGCCACCTCATGCGAAGAGTTGACTCATTGGAAAAGACCCTGATGCTGGGAGGGATTGGGGGCAGGAGGAGAAGGGGATGACCAAGGATGAGATAGCTGGATGGCATCACTGACTCGATGGACGTGAGTCTGAGTGAACTCCGGGAGTTGGTGATGGACAGGGAGGCGTGGCGTGCTGTGATTCATGGGGTCGCAAAGAGTTGGACATGACTAAGTGACTGAACTGAACTGAACTGAACATTTGGCACACAACTAACACTCCTCTTGGCTGGGCAGTAAACACATCCCATGCCATCTCCTTTCCCTTTGGAAAAACGAGCAGGAAACTTGAAAGTGAAAAAAAAAAGGTGACAGTGAAAGCCACTCAGTCGCATCTGACTTTTTGTGACCCAATGGACTATACAGTCCATGGAATTTTCCAGGCCAGAAGACAGGAGTAGGTAGCTTTTCCCTTTTCTAGGGGATCTTCCCAAACCAGAGATTGAACCCAGGTCTCCTGCATTGCAGGCGGATTCTTTACCAGCTGAGCCACAAGGGAAGTCCAAGAAAACTGGAGTGGGTAACTTTATCCCTTCTCCAGGGGATCTTCCCGACCTAGGAATTGAACCAGGGTCTCCTGCATTGCAGGCAGATTCGTTACCAACTGAGCTATGAACTTAGTTCTGTAATACATCAGGATGGAGGCGCAGTTCTTCCTGAGAAACATCAAGGGATGGGGAGGTGGTTACGTGCATCAGAGAGAGGGGTGGCTTCCGAGCTCCCTCAGGCCCCTGGAATCTAGGATTGTGAGATCCTTCCTGAAAAGATCAGGAACAGGTGGGCTGGTTTTGAACAAAGATGTGGCGAATCCTATCAGGCCTCAGACAAAGCTCAGCCAATGATGGCCAGCACCCCCCCCCCACCAAAAAAAGGGGGAGGGGGGAAAAGAAAGAGGAAAAGAGAAAGAAAAATTGCTGGTGACCTCTCGCTGTACTAGGACACTTGATACTTCAGTGAGGATTAAAAAGATGTTTATTTTAGATGTGGATCATTTTGAACACCTTTACTGAATTTGTCACAGTATTGCTTCTGTTCTATGTTTTGATTTTTTGGCCACAAGGCAAGTGGGATCTTAGTTCCCTGACCAGGAACATGAACCCACACTCCCTGCATTGGAAGGTGAACTCTTAAGACCACCAGGGAAGTCCCTTTGGTGAGGATTTTATCAACGTCATCTGGTTGGGGGTGGGGATAAAGGGAAAACGTGGCTGCGAACAAAGTGGGTCCAAAAAGATAGGCAATGTGATGTGCTTCTAGAACCTGGAAGCTTGGGATTCTCCAGACTGGAGGGGTCAGTGGGGTCACATGCACTCAGTCGGAGGAGGAGATAGGCCCATCCCCTCTGGAGCAGACAGACTGCTTCATGCCGGGGGGCCACGTGGCCCCTGCATCCCACAGGGCCTGCCACCTGCTGTTGGGCCTGCCCCAGCCAAGGGAGGGAGAATGTGTTTCCCCATTTCAATGAAGCTTGTGTGTAGCGAGTTTTTTTTCCAGAGTACAATACGGAAGTGGGGAAATTAAAGGGTAACTTTACAGAGGAGAACCTGGCAAACACAACTTCCATCAGCCAACTGAGGTCTACAGCAATAGTCATCAATCATGTGGATAGCATATACCCTTGATATGATATGGTAAAAATAGCAGGGTACCTCTGTGGTCTTCCTCCCCAGACCCATAACCCCAGTCAAATCATGAGAGAAAACAGCAGAAAATCCTGATATAGGGGCATTCGATGACATACCTGACTAGCACTTTTTAAAGTGGTCAAGACCCTCATGAATGAGGGGAGTCTGAGAAGATGTCCTGGCCCGGAGGAGCCTAGAAACCATGACAAGGACATGTAATGGGAGATCCTGGAACACAAACAGGACATTAGGTGAATACTGAGGACACTGGAATGAACGACGGACTTTAGTTAATAATGAGGAATCAATATTGGCTCATTCACCGCTGCACGTGCACCGTCTTCATGCTGAAGACGTTAATCATCTGGGAAATGGCGTGCAGGTGAAAGGGAAGGGGGATGTGTTGGGGTGGGGGGATGAGAGCTCTCTATGCTATCTGCTCAATGTCTCTGTGAATCTAAAACCATCCCCCAAATCAAGTTTATTAATTCAAGCTAAATCTCGATCAATAGGCGAATGGATAAAGAACATGTGGTACACATATACAACAGAATATTCCCGAGTCATCAAAAGGAACAAAACTGGGTCATTTATAGAGGCATGGATGGACCTAGAGTTGGCTATACATAGTGAAGTAAGTCAGAAAGAGAAAAACAAATATATTGTACATTAACGCCTATATGTAGAATCTAGAAAAATGGTACAGATGAACCTATTTGCAGGGCAGGAATAGAGACACAGACGTGGAGAATGGGCGTGAGCACACGGAGGGAAAAGGGGAAGTGGCAGCAAATTGGGAGATTAGCATTGACATATCCACATGATCTCATGTAAAAGAGCTAGTGGGAGCCCAGCTCCTGCTCTCTGATGACCTAGAGGGGTGTGATGGGGCTGGAAGGGAGATTCAAGAGGAAACGGATATATGTGTACATATAGCCAATTCATTTCATTGAACAGCAGAAACTAGGGCAACGTTGTAAAGTAATTATTCTCCAATAAAAAAAAATAGATAAATGGAGGGCAGGCTCTATATTATTCTACACAGGGCCTGTACCAATTTATAGGAAGGTGTGGAGGACTCCAGATGAGACTCCCCCTCAGAAGACTGATACACTCAGTCCTGCAGAGAAGAAATTTTTCACCTTAAGCCTCTCCTCTGTCTCAAGCACTGAGCAGAGATGAACGATCTCCATGGAAGTCCTGTTGACTCCACGCTCCATGCCCTTTAACCGGAAACTCTCCCACAGTCAATTTTCCCCTTCTGCTTTTCATGGTAGCAAGAAGGAGGCATTATTTGAAGGGACAGGCCACCCTTGAAGGTTTAGACAGCTCCTTTTTCATCAAGGAGTGTCGGGCATTGCTCAGAGCTTCAGTAGAGGAGACTGATGAAGAGCAAGGGGTCCTCAGCTGGATCGCTGGGGTTCCTATCACTGCTCCTCCAATAGCCATAGGACCATGCGAATGGCTTAGCCTCATGGATCTCAGTCTCCTTGTCTGTAAAATGGGAACAACAATAGGATCTCTTCCATGTGGCCATTGTCAGAACTGTATAAGCTAGCATACATGAAATAGGTAAGCCAGAGCCCAGCTTGCAGTGAGTGGTAGTTTCTCAGTCATGTCCGACTCTTTGCAACCCCATGGACTGTAGCCCGCCAGGCTCCTCTGTCCATGGAATTCTTCAGGCAAGGATACTGGAGTGGCATTAGGCTCCTGAAAAATGTAATTTTTTCTTCAGGCTGACACTCCTCCTCTGGAAAGCTTTGAGCACTTTAGAGGATCAGACACTAAGGTTTGAATTAAAAACTTGCTACAGACAGGAATCAAACATCTATCTGGCAAGTTTCTGTTTTCTATTTCCAAGCACAGAGCCCTGACCCTAGAAATCTAAAAATACCTTCTGAAAGAGGTATCTAGAGATACATGCCAAAATGTAAAACTGTTTTGAATTGGCAGTTTTTTTTCAATGCACAAAAAATTAATTCTTGCATAAGGTCCTAAGATATATACAGGGAACTGTTCTCATAGCAAGGCGGTGGGAACAATCTAAATGTCCATTAATAAAGAAAGAGGTTAATTGAGTAAAACCATGAGATGTTATGCAGTTCAGTCTTTACAAAGAATGACATAGATCTAAGTGGGTTGATGTGGAAGGATGCATGTTGTCTACCAAAGTGAAAAATCTATGCAGTGATATGCATATGATATCAGATTCTAATATCAGATGATAATATCATAATATCAGATATTAATCATCTGATGCCTTTCTGCATAGGTATAGTTAACTATGTGGCATATATTATAGGTATAGAAAAAAGTCTGGAATAGTGAACACAAAACAGTGAATAGTAATAGCAAGGCACGGACTGGGCAAAATAGAAGGCATTTAAATGTTTCATTTGTTATAGTTTACATGTTTAATAATGGAGAAGGGAAAGGCAACCTAGTCTAGTATTCTTGCATGGAGAACACCATGGATAGAGGAGCCTGGTAGACCACAGTCCACAGGGATGCAAGTCAGACACGGCTGAAGCGACTTAGTATGTTCGCATGTGTTTAATAATGTGTGATGTCACTTCATGTATTTAACATTTATTGAACATGTATTACGTCCCAAGCACTCTTGAAGGTGTCTGATATATATTAACTTATTTAAATTACATAACTTAAAGTAGTATTAACTCTCTTACAGGTGAGAAAAACTAGGCCATGTTAACTTGTTCTGTGTGAGAAAGAACTGGAACTCAAACCCAGGCAGTCTGACTCCTGAGTACCTGATTCTGGTGGCTCTACTTTCTAGGCTCCCTTTCTGAATGTACATAATCTGATTCTTCCACCAATATCCTGCCTCTATTCATTAGCCATTTACCTCCTACACCTGTCATTTCTTTTGATCCCACTTGCTTTGGTTCCTCGGAGAAGGCAATGGCAACCCACTCCAGTGTTCTTGCCTGGAGAATCCCAGGGACAGGGGAGCCTGGTGGGCTGCCGTCTATGGGGTCGCACAGTGTCGGGCACGACTGAAGCGACTTAGCAGCAGCAGCTTTGGTTCCTGACATTCTTTGTGGCCACCTTGCAGTTCACTTAAGATGGTAAGGCGGCAGTGGCGAGAACTGCAAAGGACCTTTGGCCTAAATCTTGGCCAGGGGGCACCTTGGAGAACAGTCTAGAGACTGAAATCCTTATATGCCTTTTTGTGCAGGGGTGGTGGTAAGTGGAATCCTTATAAGCAACTCCTCATCACAGTCATCCAGGCTGACTTGTGTAATTTACAGGAATGGAGGCAGGGTACCTCGGAAGCTTCCCAGGTGGTGTTAGTGATAAAGAACCTGCCTGCCAATGCTGGAGACGAGACACTGGTTCGACTTCTGGCTTGGGAAGATCCCCTGGAGAAGGGCACGGCAACCCACTCCACTATTCTTGCCTGGAGAATCCTATGGACAGAGGAGCCTGGTGGGCTACAGTCCACAGTGTTGCATACAGTGGGACATGACTTATGTGACTTAGCTTGCAGGCATGCAAGGGTGCCTGGCCTCAGGTTGAACATATACCCTTTTATCTTGTATCTTTTTTCTTTTTTAGAACAGGCATTTCTGCATGCTTCCTTGTTCCTTTGTACCCAAAGTAGCAACTCTGGGAACCTGGGCTGTACCAAGGCTATGGTGTTTTCAGGAGTAGGACGCCCTGGGAGGAGGTACAGACCATGGCTTCCAGACTTGTAAGGGGCCTTCACTTCTCCGCTCTCCTTCTCAGAGAAAGACGAAACCAATGTGATATGGTGTGCATACTTGCCAAATGGTTTATTTGCCATTTGCCAATTATAATATTGGATTTACACAATAAACTGGGGTGCAAAGAAAGTAAGGTTCCATTGGTTCCTAGGCAATGGCAGTCCAGCTGCCCTGCACAGGCTGGGCAAGGGGATGCTCCTGGCAGAGGAGACGGCCACTCAGATTTTGTGCAGTGAGTAGACCACACACAATGGGGTGTCTGCTTTCCTGCGCTACCTAGAAACACCTTGGAGAACGGCTTCTGGGGTGTTCGCTCATAACGCATCTCGTTTGACAGTTCCCTTGCAGAAAGTGTTCACAGGTCAGTACCAGGAAGAAAGAAACCACATAATTTCCAGGATGCTTTGTGAATGGATCCAGAAACTGCTACACAAATAGACACAAGATGGGGCCTAGGCAGGTAGTGACCATTTCTCATTATGGCGTTTTCAACAGATGTGTTATATACTGTCATTTCAATTTGGAAGTTTATTTTTTTCCATTGATTTTTATACATCCAGAATATCACAAATAACCAAGTTTTTTTTTTTTGCACATTCATTTACTCATAACAGAAAATGAACTTCTTAAAAAAAAATTGGAACCATGCTATTAGCTCTTTACAAAAGTGAATAAAAAGTAGCTCGTTTTTAAGTCTAAAATAAAGAAAGAAGCATTTTTTTGTCTACAGTATTTAGCAAACATAAGAAAATGTCCTTAGAAACACACACAAAAAATTGGAAAGAAATTATTACAGGTATTAACAATATTTTATAATGAAAGCTTAAAATCTATTTACATACATAAATACAATTAACTTTGTTGATGCAACTCTTCTGGAAGGGAAAAAAAAAAAAAGCCAAATGATCAGCGTCAATACTGATCTGGCTAAAGGGAGGGGAAAACCCCAAAGAAAGAAATAGAAAAAAAAAAAATCCCAAAAGATTGTATACTGCAGGTAAACAAAAAAGCATTTTGTTCAGATGTGAAAAATATTTTCTGATATCATTGTTGAAACCGAGTTTTCATGTATAAAAGACTCAAAACATGTCATACCCCAGAAAACAAAAAACATCAAAAAACAAAAATTACCAGGACGGAATGTCCCAAGGAAACAGGTATTTCAAGAGAGAAATTGGCAATCCTAAATTGCAGGACATTCGAGTGAAACCATTCATTTCCTTTCTAATCAGAGCATTTCTGTTTATCTGCACAGAAACTCTAGGCAGCAGAAAGTCTGTCTCTTTAACTCACTGATTGTAATTTGCCCAGGAAGGCTTCTATTGCTGCACTCTGAAAGCAAGTAGATCCAAAATGTTGGCAAGGTCTCCTCTGCTGGAAGAAACCCATACACAGGAGAAAGGCTGACTCACTATGCTCTTTTATGTAAAGGGAGGGAAAGTGCAGCTCCTCCAGTCCTGTGTTTGGTGTCAGGATGGGTGTGAGTGCTGTTTCCTTATATAAAGTTGGAGAACAGAGGAGGTACGAGGAGAGAGAAAGATGGAGATGTTTAGTGGGGGCAGAGAGGAGGAAAAATGTTAAGTATTTTTAGAGAGTTAGAAAAACAAAAAGAACAGAAATATGTGTCTATGTTGAACTTATAAATAAGGACATTTACAAGCAGTAGAGATGGCTTATTTAATCTTTCTTCTTCTGGACCAATGCTCCCAGATACATCCAGTTATTACTTTATTGGCTTAAGGGTCTACCTGATGAAAGGACCACCTTAATTTACCTGAAGGCAGTAGAATGGAATTCCTCAGGGGGCGGGGAGGGGGGGAATGCTTTAAGTATGAGGTTTATCTCTAAAACAACTAAGGTTTAACTTTTTCTTTCTGGAGAGATTAAATACTATATATGCTGGTAATGGTCTGTGAATCTCTGAATGGCTAAACCTGTGGGTCTACAACAAAGTGACAAGCTCTCCTCACACATGGCTTTGAAAGTGAAGATTCAATGTGAGAGATTTCTATGATTTCCCTTGTAGGGCATTACACTGATTTTGAGTTGGAATATCTTCAGGTACCAGAACTAAACTGAAAAATATACTTTTCCTTCATTTTTTAATCAACATTTTGTCAGGTCAGATAACGCAATGTGCTGAAAAGAACACAAGTTCAGTTTGGGGTGAGTGGGCTAATGGTCCTTTTCAGATTAAAAAAAAAAATTGAAATCTATTGACATTTAAGGGTAATTTTGCTGCAAAAAATGTATACAGAATAAAACATGAAAATGATTTATGGAGGGAGAATTATGTCTAAAATGAAAATAAATAGGATATTCTGAGTTTCTCTAAGATCTGCGTTAGCTCTTTTCTAGATAAGAACGATCTGACAACACAAACTGCTTTACTCTTTAATTCTTACCAAAGTGCAACTGCATCTGTGTAAAACAAATAATCAATACATATATATATATATAAGAAAACTCAAAAACAAGTTGTTTTAAATAAGACCAGCTGTTTTGCTGCCTGCAGCCAAAGATCTTTCTAATTTGAATCCTTAACTTTATAAAATAAAAAATCAAACACTGTTCTGAAGTCCTGCTTTCAAATACTCTTCAGAGTTGACCTGAAATCATTTCAACTAATTTAAGAGGTACATTAAATAACCACCAGATCATTTTGAGCACACATATGTTAAAATCAGCAGTTAGTATTTATGAGTTGTACAACAACTGCCTTGTGACCAAATCCTCCAATAGAAATAGTGCCATAAAATTTACAGTGACATTGGATATGTTTGAATTGTAGCCATGGGCAGTGACATGAATCTTTTCCTGTCACGCTGATGCACTGGCAAAAGTGCACACACCCTGTAGGGTAGGGTCTCGGTTGGTGAGAGCAATACAAAGCTGGGTGGGGAAGGAGCAGCATGGGATGGGTCCTGCACGGGTGGGATGACACCCTCCCCACACGACTTCACTGAGGCAGGTGGAGGGAATTGGGCTTGTTCGGGCCTGCTTCTGGGCCCACCCTATGAACACTGACCTGGACACCTCGGCTGTCAAAGGCATCCGGTCCCTTCCACTCCCAGCCTTGGGGGACAGCCACAAGCTTTCTTCTGCATCAACCAACAGGTATAGTATCAAAGAGGAATATCTCCTTGGAGCTAAACAAACATCTGAACTCTGGGTTCAGATGATCTCCTTCCTACCCCAGAATGGAGCAATTAAGGAACCCCTAAATTCATTCGTTCGGTGTCCACGTGGATACCATTCATCCACACAGCTGACTTTGGACTCATTCTGTTACAAAGCATGTCTAACATTATTAAGAGGCCATGGAGTGAGCAAACCCCCTAGGCAGAAAATAAATCCTCTCCAGAGGTGCAACTGGCATCTACCCCAACCCTCTGGAACCAGATTTGAAGGGAGGGAGTCAGGTATGAGACCCTTTGTTGAGCTTAGCAGAAAATTCCATACTTCAGATCTTTGGAGTAACCCTCAGTATCTAGAAAGCCTAATAAAAACATGGCTGCATTAGCTACTGACTCGTTGAATTAACATTAAAGGGAGTTTAATGTAAACAATATTTAGATAACCAAGTGATCACATTACCCATCTTTTCTTTTTTTCCCAACCTTCTTCAATGTGATACAATTAACTCTGGCTACTATCAAAAACAAAAAATGTAGTACTTGATATTTTTCTTAATATAAGCACATTTAAATAATAAAAAAGTATCAACACATTAAGTAAGTGTCTAAACATCAAGATACATAAATATCTAGGGATTCTTTGTGGGAATACAGTAGTTGAAAATGACCCAAAGCTGCAGCTGTTTCTCAAAAAAACAACTGCACCAAAAGTCCAAAAGAAAAGTTAAATAAAACTTACAGAAAAAGGAATCATATTTCTTTCATTTGTCAAAGCCAAGGAAGAAGCAAAGCTCAAATTTATATATATATATATAAAAATAAAAAAACCACCCCAAATGCAAATACACATTTTGCAATTTATAAGGTGCTGGAAAAGAAAATTAAAAATATGAATTAGATGCCAAACAGAATGAGTTGCATCTCTGCCCGCCCCGCCCTCCCCCCACAAAGAAAACCCCAAGTTCCATACTCTTTGGAATAAACGACTTGGTTAAAAAGTGAAGTCAAAGTTATAAAATCTTTCTTTTATTCACAGCATTGCTAAATCAGAAGCATTCACAGTTTCCCTCCGGGAATCTTCCTGTTTGCCTTAACGAAGTGCCCACAGGGCAGTGAACCGGACACCCTCAAGTTGCGTCAGGTTAGAAGAAAAAAATCTGAGACGGGCCCACAGCGGCGGCGAGCTGCGCGGACTTCAGAAGCGAGCGATGGCGACCACAGGCAGGAGGCAGGTGGCGAGCATCAGCCGCGGGGCCGGCGCGGGCTTCTCCACCACGCGGCGCAGGGCACCCGACGGGCGCCTCCGGGACGACGTCCGGCCGCACGGAGCGCGCGTGCGCAGCCTCACTCAGTAGGGCCGCCACACGGCCTCCTCGAGGCGCGCGGCAGGCGCCATGTTGGTGGGGGAGTTGCTGTGGCTGCCCTCAGCCTCCACCACGTCGCTCTGGTTCGGGAGGCTGGGGTTGAGCAGCGCCGAGCCGGTGGACGCGTTGGTGCAGGGTGGCAGGATGCGTGGCGGCGAGCGCTCGCCGCCCACCATGGAGAACTGGTAAGAGCCGGCCGACGCGCCGTAGTACAGGTGGTAGGACGGCGAGCTGGCCTGGAACGGGCCGCCCTGTGCCTGCGACGAGCCGGGGTAGGGCGGCGGCAGGTACGTGTGGTAGCGCGTGGCCGAGCTCATGGCCGACATGCCGATGCCGATGCCCGACGTGACGGGAGTTGGGGAGTAGGTGAAAGCTCCAGGGTAGTGCATGCGCGGGTCGGAGATGGACGGCAACGCAGGGAACTGGCGCGGGTCGCCGAAGGCCGTCAGGTCGGGCGCAGCTGTGTGGTGGGTGAGAAATACCGTGAGATTAGGGTTCACGGAGGCCACGGCCTTTCCCTCTCCCAACTGGCGCCCAGGAGAATTTCCCACAATGCTGCTGCTGTCCAGGGAGCAGGTATGATGAAGATGGTCATATATGAGTGAGTGAGTGACTCGCTCAGTCGTGTCCGACTCTCTGCGACCCCATGGACTGCAGCCCTCCCGGCTCCTCCGACCATGGAATTAATTCTTCAGGCAAGAACACCGGAGTGGGCTGCCGTTTCCTTCTCCAAGGTAATATATGATCTCATGCAATGTAATAAGGTTGTAATATAATGTAATATGTAGTCATACTTGCTTAATATAAACATATTAGATATAACTGATTTAATATAAACAAATATTGCTGTAACTCTGAGGTTGGCATACCCACCTGCCAGATTCACCTGCTACCAGTTTTTGTATGCCCACAGTCTTAAGAATGTGTTTTACTTTTCTAAATGGTTGGGGGGCGGAAATCAAAAGACTTTTTCCTGACTCGAAAATGATATGAAATTTAAATTTCAGTGTTCATAAATAAAGTTTTATTGAAAGGACCTTCACTTGTTGTTTTAAGTATTAACTATGACTACTTTTTAAGTCACCACTTCAGAGTGGTCATGGCAGAGACTGTAGGGCCAGACTGTAGGACTCAGAAAGTCTGCAATATTTAGTATCTGGCCCTTTGCAGAAAAAAGTTTGCCACCTCTGTATATAATCAACATATTAATATGTCAGTATTAATGTCTTATTATAACAATATATGACAAAACAGTATAACACTAGAAGAACTATTAATATAATAGATGCATTAGATGCATTAATAGATTAATATTAATAGAATATATATAAATATATATAACCCCCAAAGAGAGCTTCCCAGGTGGTGCTAGTGGTAAAGAACCCGCCTGCCAATGCAGGAGAGGGAAGAGACGTGGGTGCGATCCCTGGGTTGGGAAGATCCCCTGAGGAAAGGCATGACAATCCCCTCCAGTATTCTTGCCTGGGGAATCCCATGGACAGAGGAGCCTGGCAGGGCTACAGTCTGTAGGGTCACAAAGAGACACGACTGAAGAGACTTAGCATGTGCATATACATAATATGATACTGTCATGTAATAACATTTTAATATGTTATATATAATATTTAGGTTGAATTCTAGAAATTTGCCATTTCTATAGGCCTGCAATAGTTAAAAATAGGCAGTTTCCTATTATTAAAGCTAATGTATGCCATAGTAGTGGCTGGGAGTGGATGTCCATGAACCACCAATCTCTTTCTCTTCCACATCTACCTTCAGACTAGTTCTACATTTTTAGAAACAGTACAGCCTCGATTTCACATGCTTTTCTCTAATATGCATCACTTGATTGTTAACAGGAATGGCCACAGGGCCTTGACTTACCTACTCCATTTTTATATATGTTGAAGTTTTACCAGCAATGGCAAAGCTTGGTCTATAAAGCTCATTTTGTTATGATTATGCATTTACCCTTTCACAGACAGGCTTTGGCAGTCTTTCGTTGCATCCTTCTGCCTTTCTCTTAATCACAGGCTGCCCTTGGGAACTTTTTTTGGGGGCGGGGGATGGTGGTTTGGGTGCCAGGACAAGTTTCCTGTATCCTATAGATCAGTTTCCTAGCAGTGGCACTGTTGACATTGGGGGCCAGCTCTATGGGGTGATGTGGGCCTGTCCTGTGCAGGCCTGTTCTGTGCGTGGTTGCATGTTTGGCAGTATCCTTGGCCTGTGCCCACCAGATGTCTGTAGTGCCCTCACTCCCCCCATTGGGACAACCAAAAAGGTCCTGACCTTCCAAATGCCCTGGAGGTAGGGGTGAGGCCGGGTGGGGCGGGGGGCGGTGGGGGGTGCAAAAGTGCTCTTCTGATGAGACAACATTCCTACTATTGATGTAGGATGGTGTCCTCGGGGAGTTTCTGTTCCTCAGAATTATTCATTAAGTGACCAGGCCAGGACTGTAGTCTTTATGTCAGCAAACCCAAAAGGCAGCAACAAAACAGAGGAGAAGCAAGAACTGAATGTTTAAAATTTGTAAGTTCCCAAATCAACATACAAAATAACTCCAGGCTCAAGATGGCATGTGGCCTGGGTCCTTTTGTGTTTAGGCCCACAGAGAAACCTGACAGAGCCAAAAGCTTGCTCTGAAAGGAAAGCTACCGGGGTGGATTAATCTGTTTTTGGACAGCTTCGGCTGTTGATCAACTTCCTCATATTTCAAGCCTATTATTCCAGCAGGGAGAGCTAGTGTTCTCATTCTCTCTCTCTTCCCCCTCCCCCCCTTCCTCCTAATGCACTCTCTAACTTTGGGGTGCCTGTGATGAGGGGTTGTACTCCTCATCAGAGAGGTAATTAAAGTTTATAGAAACAACCAAAGTCTGCAGCAAATCTCTCCACTAATGAGGAAACCAGGAGTCTGACTTTCAAACAAACAGTCCTGTTAATCTTTTCAAAGCGAATCAGACATGTGGGCAGGGACAAAGCTGTAAACTGACAGCAGCTCTAGGGCCGCCCTTCCACGGACACTCTCTCGCTCATCCTGAAGCCAGGCCGCACCCCATTCCACAGGGTTTGTCCCTGCCCGCTGGGGCCATCTGTGAGCAAGCCCTGTGTCACTTGTTTGTGTTCGCACAGAGAGCCGTGACATGCTTGAGAGTTAACAGGAAGCTTTACTCCATTTTTCCAGTTAGATGTCTATAGTCAGGGAGAAGCATTAGGCAAACACAATCAATTTGTTGTCATCTGATGCAATACTCCGGACACAAATAAATGACTCCACCCATGATTCCTCTTGCTTCATTTGCCCTGAGACAAAAAGGTGAATCCACTGGAAAATGAATGAAAGGTCACCCTGTTTCATGACGGTGTCTGGACATGCTCTGCCAGTCTGTTCCAACTACTATGTGGTAACCTGGTGATGGCTGCAAGTTACCGGAATCCCGAGTGAGCCCGTGATTTGTCATGGACATAAGTAATGGAATGATGTTACGCTCTCAGCTGTCAGGGGAAAACAGTTCTTTCACTTGTGGGCAGAATGTCTGAAAGATCTTAGATGCTGCTTGCAATTCTTCTGCCCACAGAGTACCGGTGTCACACTATGAAAGACCGTCCAACTTGCCAGTTTATCCTTTACAACACACATTGTGATGATGAAACAACTTCGGCCCATGAGTTAGGCTCAGATTCAAATGACCTATTCAAATACTTGTCCTCATTTTTATGTCCAGCCTGACACCCCCTACCCAAGCAAGCCCCACCAGTCATGGACAGTTCACCATGCCCCTGGCCTTAACTCATTTGTCCTTTCAGCTGGCCTGGTGCTCCCTTATTCAAGAGCAGTGTGGGCAGGACCCCTGACGTTCACAGGGAGCTTTTAAAAGAGAAGGATATCTGGGGATTAGGCGGTATAGGTATTTTAGTTGGAAATGTTGCCCCACCGATGGGGCTAAATATTTGCCATGACAGCTAAAAGTCTTCCTTCTGCAGTTTGACGTGGATGAAAGCTGCCCTATGCTGGGCCCCTCCCACTGCCCCCAAAGGATTAAACAGCCTGAGCAGATAATGGCTGCCTTAAAAGGATCTTTCGCATGACTCAGATTAATGCTTGCTGTCTGTCGCCCAGGTTGGCAGCTAAACATTATTTTAAAAGAAAAGGAAAAAACCTCCAGATGACAACTCTTTTCAGACAAGTTGTGGAGTCTGTCTGCAAAGCAAAGAAAGATACAGAGTGCAGGTCCCTCCTGCAGAAGGAAGCTCAGGTGAGGCTGGGGCACTCTAAGCTAGCTGGGGGCAGGGTTCAAGGAAAGTGGGCTATGAACTATGCCAGGCTCTCAAAGCATTGATGGGTAGACCTATAACTGATTTTTGATGTAAGACAGAAAAACCACAAAGTTTGGTAAAGCAATTACCCTTCAATTAAAAAAATAAAGTGACAAAAGTAAGAATAAACAGAAAAAGAAAAGAATAAAACTTCACTTGATTAGGCATTTTAAAAAAAAGCAAAAGCAGCCTCTTCTAAGTATCCCAACCCCCTCCTGCCTCCAGGCAGAAGATGACACTCTTCAGGCCTGGACTCCGGGCTCCATTTCTCAAAGGGAGATCTGCCAACTTGAAGAGCAGCCTCCCATGCTGTTCTCTGCTGCCACTGGTGAAAGCACCCCTGGAATTCTCCTGGGTCCACCCTCCAAGACAGCAGCAGGGTTAGGCTTGAGTGCCGAAATGGGACCTGGCTTTTATCTCCTTCATACCCTGGGGCTGTAAAAACGCCCTTCCACGACTCCCTGGCTAATTGAAGTCCAGGCTATTCAGAAGTATAACTGTGAGACGGGACAGGGGAGAGCACATGTTAACTCATTCCTATTAAAAAAAAAAGAAGTCACCCTCCCCTCTGAACTGGTCAGCAGAGCAGCTGGCCCCAAGGGATAAGGTGCTGGAGATCCTGGGTGCTGACCAAGTCAGAAGACTTGTGATATACGTTCCAAGGGACAGGACCTGCAGCAGGGACAGTTCCAAGGAAAAGAGGCATTGCTTCAGATGCAGGCCATAGCCAGCAGGCAGAATAGTGCCACCAAGAAGAAGAAACAATAACAGACAGCCAGTCCCAAAGGAACAGAGCTGCTGTAGCAACAAGCTGAGCGGACTTCATGATTCCTACCTCAGTCCCTTAATTCCTGGGCCCAGCAGGTGCCATGAAATCCTTGGCACCAGTGGCCGAAAATAATGTGGAAACTGGGCAAGTAAGTTGGCTTCCCTATTTCACTATCACGCCCAAGAACAAGTTAAGACAGTTCTCAACCGGGGGACGGTGTCGGCCCTCGGGACATCTGGCAGCATCTGGTCATTTTTGGTTGTCATGACTGGGGGTGGGGAGATACTGCTGGCATCTAGAGGCCAGAGACACTGATGAAGGCCCAACATCGCACAGCACTGCCCTCCACAATGGAGAAGAATTATCCGGCCCCAAGTGTCAGCAGTGCTGCTTTTGAGACCCGGAGAGGTATTCTGTGAAGCTCTGAGAAGAAGCTAAAGCATTTGGTGGAAACCTCAGGTAATCACAGTTGTCCGCAGAACACAACATCCCACAGCACTTGAAAATGACAGACGTGATGCCTTTGCCCCTTTGCCCGCCCCCTTAATCTGATATAATCTGATCCCAAGAATTGAAAAGCAAGAACAGCCGCCCTCCCCCCAACACACAAGGAGTGTGTTCGCAGGCCTCCTAAAGCTGAAGTTCTCTGAAGTGTTTTCACAGTTTGGTCCAGCTCCAATTTCAAAGCCCCAAACAGGGAGTTGCTTCTTTTTGCTTTCAACAAAGGAATTTTTCTCTGTAACTCCAGTTTCCCTGCCCACGAGCAAAGGTGAGTGCCAAGCCCAAAGGTCCCATAGGTTAAATGACTAATATTTAATGAGCTCGTATTAACAACAATTATGCCAGCCATGACACCTGAGCTCTCCAGGCTGTTCCTCTGGCCTGCTGTGAGCAGCTCTTAGTTGGAAGTGTCCCACTGGGGTAGGTCTGTGTCCCTTTGCACATGTGCCCCAGCACGCCGTTCACGTGACCTGTGCGAACTCGCCACTGCAACATGGAGCATCCCATCTGAACTCCAGAAGATGACTACTTGGGCCTTTTCTATTATTGATCATTCAGCTCCCACCCCTGCTTGCCAAATAAAGGTGAGCACCCCCAAAAGCCCAAGGAATCCACTTTTTCCAAGCTGCTTCTACCTCCATATCCATAATCTCTGCCTCTGAATGTCAAGGAAAATCAGTGCATGGGTGTGAGACTTAAGAGACTGACAGCGTTGTCTTTAACCGCATTGTGTCCAGTTAAAAATGACTGCCCCCTCCCCTGCCTTCATGCATCTTGTCTGGCCTCCAGAAACTTGCACAGCAGCCAGACTTCAAAGAGTATATTTTAAGCATCTTACTTGAAAGTCGACTGGAAAGCTCGGCTGAGAGGGTTGTCATGCCGCTGGCCCGCCCAGGCGAGATGGGTGTGGCTGGGTGGACAGAGGGAGAGGCGATGGATCCCAGGTACTGGTAGGACTGATCGTAGGACCACGGTGGGGATGGCTGGATCTGCCTCGTATCTGCAGAGAATCGAGGAGGTCAGTGATGCATGGAAGGGGGCAGGATTTGAAAAACGAACGCATTTAGTAAAAGAAAAAAACCAGCTATCTTTGTTGAACTCTTAGACATGTTTGTGGCCTACTTACCAGTGTTTAGTAAGCTTCCTTAAGTCTCAAGTATTTGCTTTTGTGATGATACCACCCCCCTCCAAAAAATGATACTGATATATAATTTATGTTTAACTCTTGAAGATTTTCTTCTGCTAATTATTCCTTCAAAGGTTTTATGTAACCTCACCAGCCCAGGTGGCTCAGTGGTAAAGAATCTGCCTGCCAGTGCTGGAAATGCAGGAGACGTGGGTTCCATCCCTGGGTCAGGAAGATCCTCTGGAGGAGGGCATGGCGACCCACTCCAGTATTCTTGCCTGGAGAATCCCACGGACAGAGCAGCCTGGTGGGTTACAGTCCACGGGGTCACGAAGAGTCGAACACAACTGAGTAACTGAGCATACACACACAACGATGAGAGGAGTTAGTTACACTTTCCAGGTGGAAATGTTAATATTCAAACTGTTGACCTGCTGTACACACTGACTGCCCAGGTTTACCAGTAATTACAGTCATCATCATCAAGTTGTCACCCATCTCTATACTCAGTAAGCAGAAAAGAATGCAAGGGTTTGGGTCTTTTTTTGGCACCTTGGACAAGACTATTCCATGGCTGTTTAATGTTTTCTGTACAGGTGATCTCTGTCCCAGGGATAATTGATAAGAAAGTCTGGCTGAGAAACTGGCAGCAAGGCCTGATCACTGTTTCATGAACCCGGCAGTGCAGAGCTGGGTCTGTCATCCCAGACTAACAGATGTCTTGTATTTTTTTGTTGTTGTTAAGACCTCAAGTTTGCAACTTTTAAAGAGCAGAATGTTGAGCAAGTATTTTATAGACTGCCATTAAAAGAGGCCTTCCTGGGATAGAGAAGAGACAAAAATCTGACTTCAGAAGGTTTAGGTAAAAAGGATTTTGTAAATTTGACTCCAGAAGTCATAGACATCTTGGTTTTCAAAAGCATCATACTGTTTGCAGATGAAAAGGAGGAAGAAAAAAAAAAATCCTTTCTATTCTTAGATCAACTGTGTAAGAAAATTAAAAAACTGACCACTGTCCCACCATGGGAGAGCTTTACATTTCTGTCTTAGGATCAAACATTAGTTTTCTCTTTGTGTCGCACCTTCTTAGTGGACAAAGGTGACAGCAAACAACACTGCCTCCCAGGGGTCTTTACAGCCGTGCATTCAGGGTGCTGGGAGTAAATACAGAAAGAGCAAAGTTCCTGAGGGAAATGCCAGCTGCTAAGCTCTGTGTGTGTCGTCACATAAAGAAATGATTACTCCTCATTAAACAGTCTGCCTCTGCTCCCTCGCTTGCTGAGGGGGCAGAATGCTGGGGCTTTTCACTTGCAGCAGTTAACTTTTCCCTCGTCTTTAATACCTTTGAAACCGTCACAGTGGAGGACAGAATGAGGCATTTGGGGACTCGAGTCTACCTTCTTATCCTTACTCTTCTCCTGACAGTCCTCACCCCAGTTCCTCTCATACTGATCGACTTCTTTCTTTTCTTTGAAGTAACTGGCCTAGAACGAATCTGATCAGTTCTCGTGAGGTGGATGAAGCTAGAGCCTGTTACACAGAGTGAAGGAAGTCAGAAGCGTTGTATTAATAACGCGTATATATGGGATCCAGAAAAATGGCAGTGATGAACCTTATTTGTAGGGTAGGAATAGAGACAGAGAACGAGTCTGTGGACACAGTGGGGGAAGGAGGGAGTGGGATGGACTGAGAAAGTAGCGTTGAAACACGTCCATCACCACGTGTAAAACACACAGCCAGTGTGAAGTTGGTGTGCAACACAAGGAGCTGAGCTGAGCTGAGTGCTCTGTAACAACCGAGTGGAGTGTGATGGGGTGGAGGGGAACTGATCCACGTTATCTTATGGCAGAAACCAGCACAATGCTGTAAGGCGATTATCCTCCGATTAAAATTAAAAAAAAAAGAATCCTGACCTTTTAATTTTGAATGTTGAAAAACCTGGGGAAATAATTTAGAATCTTTGAAACCTAATGTTAAAGAAAGGTCTTTATTTCCATCTGAATTTGAGAGAATCGGAGGGGATGGCAAGGAATAAAGTACTGGTCCACTCCAGGCTCAGTGGAAAATAAGTGCTCAACCACAGTCGAAGATCCTGCATAATCTTAGAGCAGTGCTTCCAGTAATTGAAAGCAAATAGCAACAGCAGATTGTTTGATATTCCCATATTGCTACAAGGATTTTGCTTCAAGTGAAAATAAAAATTATACCCTCAGATATTTTCTAATAAGCCATGTGTATGTCCTGGATATATACGTATTTACTAAGTGAATATATATGGTACTCAAATATTTTAATCATTTAAAAAGCAAACAAAAGAGGTTTTATAATTGTCATAAAGCCCTCTGGGTGTGAATTGCGGTACAGTAATTCATGCCCTGTTGTGTAGACAGCCCAGCACCCCTAACCCCACGTCTAAAACCACAGTAAGCATAAAGTATTATGCCATGATTCATGCTCTGTCATGTTTTACTGTAGTGAAAAAGTTGTGCTAGGCTTTTCTAAACTCATAATTAAACCATGCAAACGTTGCATAATGTTTCACAGCCTTTTAAAAATATGCTTTGGTAAAATAATCTTTATGATTAAAGTCCAGGTTCTGTGATTTTTTTTTTTTTAACACAGGGTTTCAAATTCAACGTCTTCTGAGTTCACACCACAACTCAGCCTTTCAGTGCTGGGAGTGGGGTGGGAGCGGGGAATGGATGGGCAGTACTAGAAGTCCAGTGGCCCCTGATCAGTTTTCATATCTGCGACCACAGTGAACTGTGTTTGGCTTCACTGGCAGTGGCGGGCCAGAAGGTGGTGATGGCGAGCTTCTCATGTCGGGAGTTTTGCATGTTTTCTTCTAAATGTTACATGGACTAGTAATGCAAGCAAAACAAAACGAAGGGCCAATAATACGGTTTATGGTGAGTTTACCCCTCAACGTGAATACATGAAGACAAGTATGGAAATGACAATGCTCTGGGCACCTGAGCACTGGGCTGGAGGCGGGAGAAGTGGCCTCTAGCCTGTCTGTGTGATGGCCCTGGATCACGTGCTTACACTTTCTTATTCTCATCTCTGAAAGGAGATGATTGCTAAGCCCCTTCCAATGGTGACAGTGCAGGATCTTAATTCAAACAGGCCCCAAACAGTACCTCCCTGGAGCTTCCTGCTGCTGCTGCTAAGTCACTTCAGTCATGTCCGACTCTGTGCGACCCCATAGACAGCAGCCCACCAGGCTCCCCTGTCCCTCAGATTCTCCAGGCAAGAACACTGGAATGGGTTGCCATTTCCTTCTCCAGTGCATGAAAGTGAAAAGTGAAAGTGAAGTCGCTCAGTCGTGTCCGACTCTTCGAGACCCCATGGACTACAGCCTACCAGGCTCCTCCACCCATGGGATTTTCCAGGCAAGAGTACTGGAGTGGGGTGCCATTGCCTTCTCCGCTGGAGCTTCCTAGGTACCGCCAATGGTAAAGAACCCACTTGCCAATGCAGGAGACGCAGGTTTGATTCCTGGCTGGGGAAGATCCCCTGGAGGAGGGCATGGCAACCCACTGCAGAATTCTGCCTGGAGAATCCCGTGGACAGGAGCCCGGTGGGCCACAGTCCATACAGTCGCAAAGAGTTGGACATGACTGAAATGACTTAGCATGCTCTCTGCTTGTATGTAAATCAGAGTTAGGGAAGAATAAGGTGGGCATGTGAGGTGAAGAACAGTGCTTGTAATAATAAATATGTGTATTCCAGGAAGCGGAAGTGGGATGGGGGTAAGATGGTTATAGAGAAAAGAAAGTCATAGGCTGAGGAAGAGAACCCCTGTCTGCCAGTCTTCAGAGAAGTGCTGCTTCTTCTCAAAGGGAATGCCTTTGATAGGTCAATCCACCAAAATGAACAAGTTTTTTGAAACTTACTATTAATACACGTGTTAATTTGTGAGTAAGACCAGTTATGTACTGCCCCATTGGAACTTAGAGTCTGATGTTAGTGAAGGTCCCAGGCCTGTAAGATGCCTGGAGACCCTCTTTCTTGTTGTATTAATCATCATGCTGAGATACTTCATTCATTCACTCTTAGGTTCATGACATCCTCACTTTCATTTTTGCTTGATTACAGCCACTGTTTCTATTGACATATTTTCAGTTTCGTTGAAGAAGACAGCATGTAAAAACAGATGGGTAATGTAAGCAGGGAAGAAATTCTAAGATGCAAAAGGAAGTTCCAGAAATGAAAAACACTGTAACAGAAATGAGAAATACCTTTGATGGGCTCTTTGACAGCCTGGACATGAGTGAGAAAAGAATTTCAATGAAATTGAAGATATGTCAGTAGAAACTTCCCAAACTATCAGGAAAGTGAAAGTGTGAAAGTTGCTCAGTCCTGTCCGACTCTTTGCAACCCCTAGGCCAGGACACTGGAGTGGGTAGCCTTTCCCTTCTCCAGGGGATCTTCCCAACCCAGGGATTGAACCCAGGTCTCCCGCATTGCAGGTGGATTCTTTACCAACTAATCCACAAGGGAAGCCCTATTTACCAAACTATAAGGTAAAGATGAAAAACAGAAGCAAAAATCAGAATATCCACAAACTTTGGGAAAATTTTCAAATATGCATAATATATGTGTAATAGAAATATCAGAAGGAAAATAAGAAAGCAGAGTGGAAGGGATATTTGTGAACCTGCCAGAATTAATGACACCCACCAAACCACAGATCCAGGTAACTCAGGGAACACCAATTAAGCAAAATAAATACCAAATAATTTACATGTAGGCATATATTGAAACTACAAAAAAAAAGAAAATCTTGACAGAAACCAAAAAGGAAATGTGGGTGGGAGCACCTTAGCCAGGGTCAAACATTGGTAAGAATTACTTCAGACTTTGCTCCAGAAATGATGCAAGCAAAAATAGTGTGTTGTAAATAAAATGTTGAAAGAAAAAAGCTACCAACCTATAATTCTATATTCAACAAAATTTCCTTCAAAAATAAAGGAGAAATAAAGCCATTCTCTGACAAACAAAAACTGAGCTAATTTATCTAGCAGAACTGCCTTGCAGATAATGTTAAAAAAAAATTCTTCAGGGAAAAGGAAAATAATACCAGAAACTTGGATCTACATAAAGAATGGAAGAATAAATGAAGATGAAGTCTTACTTTTCGTATTCTTAACTGACCCGAAAGATAACTGTTTAAAGTGTTAATAGTAACGTGTCAGGTGGTTGTAAGATACGGGTAAGTGACATGAATTACAGAAGTGGGAAGGGAGAAGTGGTCTTGTGTTATTTGATGGTGACTTACATTCACTACACATGTGTTTTTCAGACTCCAGGACAATCACTAAAAACATTTTTAAAGTATAACTGATATACCAAAAGCAGAGATAAAATGGAATGGAATCATATAAAATGCTCAGTTAAAGCCAGAGAAGGCCTAAAAAGAGGCAAAAAAAAAAAAAAAAAAAACAGGTGCAACAAATGTAAAACAATTACAAACATGGTCCATGTTAATTCAATGATACCAGTGATCCCTTTAAATATGAATGGTCTAATGCATGTGTCAACTGAAGGAGATTGTCAGAGTAGATTAAAAACAAAACTATGTGTTGTCTACAAGGAAACTAAATATAAAGCCTCAGGCTGAAAGTAAAGGGATAGGAAAAGACTGGGCTACTACTAATCAAAGCCAGAGCATCTGTATTAATTTTGTATAAAACTGACCTCAGAAGAAGGAAAATTTCAAGAGAGAAAGAGGAGAATTGCATGAAAAAGTTATATACTGAATCACTTTTCTCTACAGCAGAAATTAACACATTGTAAATCAACTATAATTCAATAAAATAAAGGGGAATTACATGATGAAAAAATGTTATGTCTAAGAAAACATAAGAATCCTTAGTATGTGTGTGCCTAACAACAGAATGTCCAAAGACATGAGATTCAAACTGATAAGACTACAGCAAGAAAGAGAAAAAGACAGTTACAGCCAAAATCCTCACAGCCCTCTTTCAGTAACTGATAGATCAAGCAGGCAGAAAGTTGGGGTACAGTTGATGCAAAGAGTGCTATCGATCAACATCTTTTGAAAACTCCATCTGACAGTAGCAGAATTCACATTCTTTTTAAGCTCACAGGGAACGTGCCCCTCAAGATATACCATAAAACACACCTTAAACAAATAGAAAAGAATGGAAATCATAGAGGGTCCACTCTCAGGCCACAAAGATTTAAACTAAAATGTCAGTGACAGGAAGACAGCTAGAAAATCCCCCAAATACTTGGAGTTTCAACAACACACTTCTAAATAACCCACGGGTTAAATAAGTCTCAAGAGAAATATTTTGAACTAAGTGAAAATCCAACATCACAATTTGTGATGCAGCGAAAGCAGTGCTTAGAGGGAAATTTATCGCATTTTAATGCATTTATTAGAAAAGAATGATTCAGAACCAATAAGCTTCCACCTTAGGAAACTAGAGAAGATTTTTGAAGAGTTTAAACCTGGAGGCTGTCATACACAGCGAAGTGCATGTGTTAGAAAGAGAAAAACAAATATCAGATGTTAACGCATATATATCGGAGAAGGCGATGGCACCCCACTCCAGTACTCTTGCCTGGAAAATCCCATGGATGGAGGAGCCTGGTAGGCTGCAGTCCATGGGGTCACGAAGAGTCGGACACGACTGAGAGACTTCACTTTCCCTTTTCACTTTCATGCATTGGAGAAGGAAGTGGCAACCCACTCCAGTGTTCTTGTCTCGAGAATCCCAGGGACGGGGGAGCCTGGTGGGCTGCTGTCTATGGGGTCGCACAGAGTTGGACACGACTGAAGCGACTTAGCAGCAGCAGCGGCAACGTATATGTGTGGAATCTAGAAAAATGGTATAGATCATCTTACTTGCAAAGCAGAAATAGAGACAGAGATGTAGAGAACAACCGTATGGACACCAAAGGGAGACAGGGGGCTGGCTGGGATGAACTGGGAGATTGGGGTTGGCCTATATATACTGTGTATATCGACACTATTGACACTGTGTATAAAATAGCTGATGGGAACCTACTGTATGCTCTGTGTGACCTAAAGGGGAAGTTTAGTTCAGTTCAATCGCTCAGTTGTGTCCGACTCTGCGACCCCATGGACTGCAGCACACCAGGCCTCTCTGTCCATCACCAGCTCCCAGAGTTGACTCAAACTCATGTCCATCGAGTCGGTGATGCCATCCAACCATCTCATCCTCTGTCATCCCCTTCTCCCCCCTGCCTTTGATCTTTCCCAGCATCAGGGTCTTTTCCAATGAGTCAGCTCTTCCCATCAGGTGGCCAAAGTATTGGAGCCTCAGCTTCAGCATCAGTCCTTCCAGTGAACATTCAGGACTGATTTCCTTTAGGATAGATTGCTTTGATGTCCTTGCAGTCAGATGGGAAGGGGAGTGGGGGATTTAAGTATAGCTGATTCAGTTTACTGAACAGTAGAAATTGACAGTACTGTAAAGCAGCTATACTCCAATTAAAAATAAAACTCTTATTCTCTGTGAAGAAGAAGAGGAAAAAAAAAAAATCCTACTTTGTCCTCTTGTTCCTGGAGGGCCACAGGAGAGGATGGCCAGAGATGCCTCCTGGGTCTCTGAACACTCAGTATGTCTATGAGCACCCTCAAAACCTGGCTTTCCAATGGGCCAGGAGAAAGTTGATGGAGGCCCTGTTGCTGGTTAGAGTTAGAAGGCCCTTTCCTTGGCTATCTTGCTGGCCTCTTTAAAGAAGTGATCTTTCAGTCACCTTTCAGAGCCACTTAAAAACAAAGACCAGACAGTTGTGTACATGCCAGGGCCCCAGTGTCTATTTTTAAAAGAGCCAAGCCAACGTGGTGAACATATACACCCTCAGGGCAGTGCTGGGTTTTTCCCTAGAGGATCTCCCCCCCTCCAACCGCCGCACCCCCTTTTCAGCTTGGGAGGCAGAAGGGCAGTTCCCAGGGTGCCCTCCAAGTTCACCTCAGCCACGGGCAGCTGGTGTAATGCCCTCCTGTGTGCCTCAGCACACACAACAGGATGTGACTCAGGACTCAGAGATGTGAGTCAGTTTCCAGGGCGATGTGTCAGGGCGAGCCCCGGTGATGGCTCACCGGCATTCTCCCTGTCTGGGACCCCTGGATAGTAGATGCAGGCTCTCCTGGGAACAAAAAGGGGGCACTCCCAGAGGCTCCAGTGCCACCCTCAGAGCCAGGTCAGGCTCTGCTACGAAAGAGGCATTTCCTGAAATGTCCAGCCATCCATCTGAAGCCCTGTTTCATCTGGCCTCTACAATGCAGGTGGCACAGCAAGCAGGCATGGCGGCCCCTACACGTGCGCCCAGGCGGAGACACCGATTGGCCTGGCGCTGCTATCAGTGAAAGGCCCTGGTAACGTGAATCGGTCCCCGCCAGCTCTGGGTGCTGGAATAAGAAGCTACAGAACAGCTCCAAGGATCTGCCCACCATTTATTTGCCCCCTCTGGCCACAGACTCCTTGGTTAGTCATGTACAGTTAGCAGCATCCTTAGTTCCAGCGATTACTTGGAAGGGACGCATGCGGCCCCAAGCGGGGGCAGAGACCCGCCTGAGGATGCTGCATTTTAAAGGCTAGGACCCATCCTCGTAGCTGACTGGCGGGCCCAGGAGGTGGCAGGCTGCCTACTGGAGGGCAGAAGGGAGCCATGTTGTGGTCTCATCCCTACTCCCTCGTTGCCTTGGGATCCCAGACTCGGGAGGGGGGCGTCTCCGCAGCAGGGAGAGGCTTCCCAATGTTGTGGTCAGGGTGCTGGGAGTCTAGCATGCTGGTCCTTACCCAGAGCTACCCCCAGCTCCTGCTGTGGCTCAGCACAGCCTCTCAAACCTCTTGTTTCCTCATCTCTGCGAGTGGGGCTGACCAGACTCACCTGCCTCACAGGTGCTGAGAGTTAATTACTGTTTGTGGAGCAGCTTTGAGCGCCGCAGATGAAAGGCGCTCTATAAACGCAAAGAGCCATTCCTCATTAGACCTGCCAGACAGTTCCCAGGGGAAACTGTCCAAGCCTTTGCCACGAGGCCGCTCCCCTCGGCCAGATCAGAGTCTGAGCCACGTCTGGAAAAAGGCTCTGGACACAGGCACCGTCGTCTCCGAGGCAGGGCTCAGGGGATAAGTCACTGGCTTCTAGAAGAGACAAGGGTCTGGATAACACCCGATTCTCTGCCAGCACTGTCCCCTGCATCGGAGGGACGGTAGCCTTCAGGTCACATGGTCAGAGGGACCTTGGTCCCAAGGGAAAGGAAGGCGCCTTCTGCCATCAGCCATGTTCCCCCGCCTGGCAAACAAATTATTTCCCTGGACACTGCCAGACAAGCATCCGTCGCAGACATCTCACCAGACTTTTCTCACCAAAGATTTTTCTGCACCCTCACTTTCTGAACCTCGCTGCGCTCCCCCACGCCGACTCCCCCCCCCCCCCCCCGCCCACCCCAGAGCACACTTTCCAGGCCTGAACTGATTGTGCACATGGGCTGGTAAATTCTGGTAGGGCCAGGCCATCACAGGCACATTCAAATCACTCCACAACCGCCCTGCTAATTTCTGTCCACTCCTCCATGTCTTGTCTCTTCCAACAACAACAAAAATCTCAGAACGTGGAGGGTAAAGGTATCTCTCTGCTCCCAACCACTCATCTTCAGCAACTTCGCCCCCTTCACTGGTCCTGAAAGGGTTGAGCCAGAGGGGAGGCTGGGAGATCTCAAGCAGCTTCTAGCTTGGGGCTGAGTGTCCGCCCCGTCCACCCCCCACCCCCGTGGGTAAATGAGGACCCTTCCTCATAGGAGCCAAATTCCTGACACCTAACATGTGGGAAGCCACGTGCAGGAGACACACAGCACCCCCCAGGACTATTTAGTCGCTCAGTTGTGTCCAACTCTTTGCAACCCCATGGACTGTAGCCCGCCAGGCTCCTCTGTCCATGGGATTCTCCAGGCAAGAATACTGGAGTGGGTTCCCATGCCCTCCTCCAGGGGACTTTCCAGACCCAGGGATCGAACTCATGTCTTCTGCACTGCAGGTGAATTCTTCACCGCTGGGTCCCTAGGGAACCCCCAGGACCACTAAAGAAATGGAATTTGATGAAGGATCATTCCACCGAGGGCAGCACATGCTATAAAGAGGACTGTGCAGGTTTGACAGTCTTTCGTCCCGTGGCCCAGGGCGTGAGGCTGTCAGAACCAAGCCGCAGTCCCTTGTGGATGAGGGTGGGGAGAGGGGACCTACAGGACTTTCAGGGAGGCAGCAGGGCCTCTCCCATGAAGTAGATACAGTAACAGGCGTCCCCTGGGCAGATCCAGGGTCCTTGAAATGCCTCAGGTTGGCAGCAGGCAAGAAAAAAAGTGATGTTGTCAGTGGGACTTGGGGTCCAGAAGGTGACCGTGAATTTTTGGTACTGGAGGACGCGCTTAAGGTGCAGGAGACGCGGTGCACAGCAGGTCCTCGGGAGGCCACTTTGCAGGCTGGCTGTCTCTGAGGTCCCACCCGCATCCTGCTCCGTGGTGAACTTTTCACTTTTAGCGCTCCTGCGGCTTTGTAAAAAGTTAGACCCTTTTGACAAATTTTTACTATTATCATGACATTTATGTATTTGTTGTAAGTGAAAGCTGCTCAGTCGTGTCTGACTCTTTGCAACCCCATGGACTATACAGCCCATGGAATTCTCCAGGCCAGAATACTGGAGTGGGTAGCCTTTCCCTTCTCCAGGGGATCTTCCCAAACCCAGGGATCGAACCCAGGTCTCCCGCATGGCAGGCTGATTCCTTACCAGCTGAGCCACCAGGGAAGCCCATTTGTTGTAAAGTCACAATAAAAATCCATCTTGCCAAACACACGCCTGCTCTGGGCTGTCCTCACATGCATTCTAAGAGTAGCTCGAAGCCTGTTCAGGCATCCTCTGCATCCTGTGCTCTCAGGTGATGTGGCCCCTGGTGCATCCCAAATGAATTTGACACCAGACACTCTGACTTGAACCAGTAGCACAGCATCCCAATAAAACCAGAACTCACATGAATGGGAAAAAAAGAGCACAATGAAGACCATCTAGAGAAGGGCGAACCACAGCATGAAAGACACTGAACTTGCCTTTGGTCCGAGTGGCTCCAGACATTTTCAGGGTTGGGACCCTGTCCCCAAGCCGCCCCTTGGGGAGAAAGGGCCTGCAACAAGGGCAGGGCTTGGAGGGAGGTTCTGAGAGATGAAGGCTGAGCCCCTGGCTAGCTCCTCGCTCCCTGTGTGCTGAGGCAAGCAGCTTAAGCCACGGGAGACCACGATTCCCCCGGGGTGGGCATTCTGGAAAGAGGAGATGGGATTCCAACCTCACCGTTGCTCATGCAGTATCTGGCTCCCAGTAAGCAAGCTGAAACTCCAGTACTTTGGCCACCTGATGCGAAGAACTGACTCATCAGAAAAGACCCTGATGCTGGGAAAGATTGAAGGCAGGAGGAGAAGGGGACAACAGAGGATGAGATGGTTGGATGGCATCACCAACTCAATGGACGTGAGTTTGAGCAAGCTCCGGGAGTTGGTGATGGACAGGGGGGCCTGGCGTGCTGTAGTCCATGGGGTTGCAAAGAGTTGGACATGACTGAGCGACTGAACTGAAGTCTTCACTCCCTGTCCATTCAGAGGAAGATTCTGCGTCCAGAGAGGACCCGCATGGTCCCACCAGAGGGAGGAGGGGGATGAAACCTGCCTCGGCCTTGGCCCCGAGGTCCCAGGGGAAAAATGCTCCCAGCCCCTCCGCCGGGAAGTCAGGGTCTCACTTACATGGGCTGCCTCCCCCTGGAGCACCAGCCTACCCCCAGGCCACGCCACTGAGGGTACCCATCACCGCACAGAATCCAGAAAGTGGAGGATGCACATTAAGGATGTGTGGTTCTTCCCCTTAGGGGGGGCTAGGACTTGGGCTCACGGCAGTGGCTCTTTAAGAGCTTCCATTCCAAGCTCCCAGCCAGAAAAATGTCCCCACAGAAGATAAGGGAAGTGCAGGGAAGCCCCAAGAAGTGGGGGGCCTCAACCTCCCACGTGCGCTCACTGGCCAAGGCAGCGGGCCCTGAGCCCAGCGTTCTCCTGTCCTCCCCTCCTGTCCCCGCCAGCCAGTCCCAGCGATCCCACACACTCAAGCCTTTCCCTTTCCCACACATCGGCCCAGGCTCCTGGGAATCCCAGCCGTAGGACTGGGGGGGTTGGACCACTCGGGGCACCCCCCGTCTGCACCCCTCTAGCATCCTTTTGCGGGGGACACTTCGCACCTGCCTGAGGACCAGCCCGGCACTGTATGGCCCCTGCCTGTCCCATCTCCTCCAACACTGCCGGTCCACCACGCGCTGGGAGAGTCTCCGGACGCACAGAACGATGCATTTCTCCCCGCTTCCAGGGCACTGCCAACCCCTGACCCTCCTCCCTCCGCCCTGCTGTGCCTGCAGCGATGGCACGTGGAGGCAGCCTATCCTCTCCACGCTGGAGACAGGAGGCACTGCGATTCTCAGACTCCCACCTTTTCGTTTGCTAACCTCGGGGCGACCACAGGACTGGCCGTCCTGACCCCAGCATCCCGCTTTCATCCTGGAACAGGACGCCCTTCCAGACCCACCAGCTCTGGTTCCCCGTCCATAAACATCTTTCAGGAGGAGGAACGTTTTATTAGACATCTTAAAACACGAGGTTTCTCCATACACAAAGAACCCCACCACCCCCTCCCTGCCCAAGAAATGGGTCCTTTTATGCTTCTCGTGGTTTTTTGAAAATTGCTCACTACTCAAGACATTTTCCAGCAGGGCAGCAAGTGGGGAGGAAGAAGCTGAGCTGTCTGGTCACCTGGTGGCAGTTCCGTGAGCCAGAATATATCTAGGTGTCTTCGGCTCGTGAGCTGGGGGCATCCCTTTCGGCTTCCTCTGTGGGAGCCCACGGCTCCCCCTGCCTCCGCCCCCCACCCTGCCATCTCCCCATCCCACCCCACCGGCTGCAAGACCCGCACGAGAGGAACCGGCTCGCTTAAGCCTACAGCCGTTTCCGCACACCCCGAAGAACTGACCTTGATGTGAACTAATTGGGACGGCAACAGATGAATAGCACAGGTTGCCGAGGTGGAGTTCTGCGGCAGGGAGGAGGCCTTTGAAGATAAGAGCTGCCAGCGTTTTCACAAGTTCATCCTTGGTGCTCTGAACAAAGGACGCAGACTAATAAAGTCAGACTCATCTGGGGGCAATCTGCGCTCACAGAGGACCATCACCCCAAACTCTGATTCAGAAAGGCAAACAGAAATCTGCCGGAATTCCTTTTAAACTGCGGCGCAGACCTGGATTTAAAAACTGACACATCCACACGCCCAAAAGCTCTTGGTAATAAGCAGCCCTCTGATGATCTAAAGAGCCACAGCTTCACGTATTGACTTAGAGAAAGTAAATGGCATTTCAAATACAACCTTCATACTTTGATAGATGAGGTCACCCTGAGAAAGATGATACCGTGGGCCTGGCAGTGGGAAACCTCCCTCCAGAGAACCGCTTTGATTTTCAAGGTCAAGGAAGACTTCCTCGGAGAAGCAGCAGGTTTTTAGTGACTTGGACTAAAATGAAGACTTTTTTTTTTTTTTTTTTTTAGAAAAAATTAAAAGCCAAGTCTGAGACAGCAGACCATTAGACGTTCTTGCTCAGCAACAAGGATGATCTCGGAGAACAGGCTTGACCCCAGAGAACAGGGATGACCCTGGCCTGCAAAAGTCAAGGGTCAGTGTGGATTTACTCCTGAGGTCCAAGCAGCTGCCATCTGTGGTCGACACTGACCTTAACATCCTGGTGGAACAACTGAACTCTTGTGAGTTTCCCAGAGGGGTCTCAACAGGGGCGGTGTCTCCTCCAGGGGACACCAGACAGTGTCTGGAGATGTTTTTGGTTGTTGCCACTCGGGTAAGGGGGATGCTGTTGGCATTGCATGGGTGAAGGCCAGGGGGTTGTATTTAACATCCCCCAGGGCACAGGACACCCCTCACCCCACCCCACCCCCCAGAGCAGGGGATGACCTGGCCCCAAATGGCAGCGGTGCTTCAGGAAAACCCAGCCCAGGGTAGGCACGCACCTGACCAACCATGATGACAAACCAGAATGCTGTGACTTCCAGAGTGCCCCCAGACTCAGATAATTTTAATGCAGCACAAGCCCTGGGCTGAGTACAAGTGGAAGTGAGGGGTGTGAAGCAACAAGGCACCTTCTGGATCCCTTCTGGGAACCCAGGGGTGGCTGGAGGCCATTCGTCTGCCATTACGCTGTGGCCAGCATGCCAGAGTTGGGGACCGCAGCTTTGCTCACAGCCTCATGGCCTGGCACCTGGTCTCGGATGTCTGGTGTGCCGAGCCCCGGGTGAGCCGCTGGTGTGCACAACCGACAAAACCACTCCTCCCAAGCTGACGGTCAGCCGTGCCACCTAGGGAAGGGGACAGGCTGGCACTTGCCTCCCCCGGGCTCCCCGGGCATGAGTCACATGTAACCAGATAACGATGCAGATCTCTCTGCATGTCTAAGGTTTCATTCCAACATCTCAGGGGGTAACAGAGCAGAAAGCAACCTCGAGCCTTTGTGAGCCAGCCCCCAACCCTCTGCCGTCAGAGAAAACCGAGGCGTGGCGAGGTGAGATGGCCCCCTCTGTCCCCCGTAGCAGGTTAGTGGCAGGGTGGGGACAGATTTGCTGGGTGCTGGTGGAGGGCTGCTGATGGTTGCAGCCAGCTGCCCCTACCCTGCATCTAGTTACCAGATACTGACAAAACGAAGAAGCCAGTCTAAGCTTAACAAACAAATATATATACACACACGGAAGTAGTCCCCAAGTACAGTGCTCTTTGGATGCTGGGGAGGGGTACGTTTTCCTACTTACAGATCTGAGATCTGAGCTTTGTGGGACTGGCTGGGAAGTCTTGACTCCATTTATATCTCCCTTCCATTCTGAAACGAAGCCCAGACAACCCCAGATCTCAAGTGGAAGTGGAAATCTGTCGCTGCTGCTGTGAATTCATGAATAATGCAACTCAAAATTAGGTCGGGAGGATACCATTCCCCCTCCGAAGTTCCTCGTCCCTCGCTCCCTGTGGTGTTTTGGGGGTGGGCATGGGAGAGGCAGGCTTCCAGAAGCCAGGAGTCTGCAGTAAGGCTCCCACGGTCACTGCCTTTTCTGGTTCTGCCTTTTCTCCTAATAGTCTTCCACTGCCAAGTGGCTGCGACCAGCATGCTGACTTTAAACCCCTCTATGGAAAGTGCCATACCCTCTTCTGCTGCCATCACTTAAAATAATGAGTAAGGCGCACTTGTATCAGTCTGTCTTTCAAGTGGATTAAATTCACGAGCTCGTTCCCCTGCAGTCTCGCAAGCTTTGGCCCGGCTGTCTGAACCTCCAGATTAGACAGACGAGCACATGCCAGACGGCAATGAAACGCAATTACCTAGGCAAACTTTTGAAGGATTTGAGCCCTGGGGCACAGGCTGTTTACGACAGACTAAAAGCACCGTTTGTACTAAGCAAGACCAGTTGCCTCTGTCTTTTTGAGTTCTGGATCCTGCCTGCCACTGGACTCCAGGCAGGATTTCTAGGGGCCCGATAACATCAGGCTTCTGTCCGCACCTCAGCACCTCAGGGTCTTTGCTCTGTTTTTCAACAAGAAATTGCAAGTACCAACAAAAGCCTATTATAACATCTCCCTTTGTGTTCGCTGACTCTTTCCCATTGGTTTATTTTTTTTGGTATTGTGTACCTCGCCGAAAAAAAGGCAGCAAGAAATCATCCTAGAGCTAGCTGCTTTGCTCTGTAATGTCTTTGGAAATGAACCACCTTTGCAATAAACAGGAACTTCCTGACGGCACTGAAAACAAAACAAAACAAAACCCCAGCAAACCAGTCTCAACAGCACGTCCAAAGTGCTTTCCCCTTGATTGGAACTGAGGGACCGAAGGAGAAGAGACAGAAGTGAAAAGCAAGATTGATAAGGCGGGTGGCAAACGCCTTTCCGGCCGCTGGTCCACATTTCAGGACTTTTTTTCAGACAGAGACCAGACAGATGTGTTGGAATGGTCCTCCGTCCACCAGCTGAAATCTATAATGTGACCGTGAAAATGGGGTCTGGGGGCAGGGGGGGTTAACTGGACTCCCGTAGTCCTATCAGACCCAGAGGGAGGCACTCCAGGGGACAGTAGTGGAAAGGTTTCAATATTTGGGGACCCGGGCCCCTGAGGTCAGTCAGTGGGTCAGTTTGGGCAAGAGGTTGTGATCAGGGGTGGGAAGGTAAGATCGGCTATCAAGATAAAAAAGTGAAACTTGGAAGAACGGATTTGAAAAGTGCTGGAACCCAGAGGGATCTATGTGTGGATGCTGCTGGAGAAGGAGCGGACACGGGGACCTCTGAACAGGGGGTGGGCGAGGGGACAGAACGCAGGTGCCGAGGGGATGGCAGTGAGGTCGGGGGGACGGTGCTATGAGGAAGCCGCGGACAGACAACCTCGTGTCAACTTTTGGGGTTCCGAGCTGTCATTAAATCTGGGAAGCCAGGTTCAGGCATCTGAATGGCAGGCTCAGGTGAGCTGTCTGGGATGCTGGACGGAGGGAAGGCAGACATGAGAGAGTCTGGCTCAGGTGGGTGGCTCAGCCAAGGGGAAGGGGCAGCACTCGAGTTAACAGGAGCTGTGCAAGTTGATGGGGGCAGGAGATGAAGAAGCGGAGGGACTTCCGGGTTCCCTCTTTGTCACAAAAGTGGAGGGAAAGGACCCAGGGAGAGGTAGTGGGTCACCCAGGTGGGCCCATCCAGGACCCCCCCATCCCAGCTGGGCTCTGCGAATCACAGAAAGGGCAGATCGCGAAAGCAAGAAAGAAAAGCACCAAGGCAGCAGGTGCTTGGGGAGGAAGGAAATCATTAGGGGCAGGAAATTCTGAAGTTGGGATTAAACTCTGCAACTCTCGAAAGCAGGGAGAATGCTTGCTCGATGATGCCCATTGACCCCCTTCCCTACCCGCCCCCATCCCAACCCCAGGCATCCGGGCCAGGGTTATGGGGTCTGGAGACATCCCGGAGAGAGCTCCCCCCTGGCCTGGGACTTCTAGGAAAAAAAACTTGTCATACTCAGAGCCACGATTCCAAATGGGGAGTTCTGGGCACAGGTGGGCGGGGTTCTGTGCTGACCATCAGAGAGGCAGCCCCGGGGTGCGTTCTGAGGTTTTGACGAGGTCGCAGCATGGAGGAGAAAAACTTCACGTGCTCGTTCCCAGGAGCCCAGGACCGTTGGAAAAGCAGCCAATCTCTACCCTCCCTGGGTCTCAACGGACTGTACAGAAGGAGGGAAGAAGGTGGAGAGAGAGGTCTCAACCAACAGGTCCAGGAGGAGAGAAATGCGGTCATTGGTGGGGACAGAGATGTCCTCAAGGAGAAGGGGCAGGACGGGGGAGCTGGAGGGGGGTGAGGGGTCAGGGCTTTCCAGGTGGGCCTCAGCATGGACCAAAATAGATGGGCAGGGCTGGCGATCGGTGTTCAGAGGCCGGTAGAGAAGGCAGGGAGAAAGACAACTGTTCACAGCCTCAGCGCCCCAGCCTCCTTTCGCCTTACCTGCTTGCCTTTTCGGCCATTTCGGAGCACGGGTGGGCTCACCGTGGACCATCTCACAGCCCAGAGACAGGCCAGGCCTCCAATGGATGGAGAGCTATGAGGTCAGTGGGGAAGGTCAGAGCTATGAGGTCAGTGGGCCCTGTTATTTCTGGACCAGCCCTCTGTGGTCATCAGATCCTCGCCGGGTGACGTGTCTAGACAGGAGGAGGAGCCTCGCAGTGGAGGCTGGTGATGCCACCTATCACTGCACTGGGTCTTCACGTTTGTGGTCAAGGTCACACCCAAGGTCACAGAGAAGGGAACCATGGCCAGGTTGGAGGGGAGCCAGAGTGAGTCCCCAGGTTTTTCTGTCCCTTGCTGTTTATGTGCCTCACTCTGCCACCCCTGAAAAGTGAGCCTCTCGTCCCTTGGGGACTTTGGCTGATATTCACATAGAGATACCTGTTCCAGGCGATCTATGCAGGGCTTCCCTGGTGTGCTCAGTGGTAAAGAATCCACCTGCCAGTGCAAGAGACACGGGGTGCCATCCCCGATCTGGGAAGATCCCATGAGCCATGGAGCAACTAAGCCCAAGCGCCACGACTACAATCTCACGCTCTCAAGCCCAGGAGCCCATGTGTCATAGCTGCTGAAGGCCGAGCACCCCAGAGCCTGTGATCTACAACAAGAGAAACCACCACTGTGAGAAGCCCGAGCAGCACAGCTAGAGAAATACCCAGGCAGCAACAGCCGTAAATAAATATTTTTTTTTAAAAAGGTGATTTGTGCTAAGAAAATGCCAGGTCCCACTTCCCCTCAGGTAAGTCCTAGGCCTTGGGTGTCCTGTGCCATGTCTCCGAGGCTGGGATCATGAGACCTGCAGGGACCTTTAATGCTTATGCAGTTGTCTGCCAGCAAGTAGGACGAGGCTGCCTGTTTCTTGCAGAACGGAGTGACCACCAGTGCCCAGATGCCTCCCAGCTCAGGGTAAGAGCCTTGCGTTTACCTTAAGAGAAGGGAGGCTGGGAGGTGTTGGCTGTCAAAACATCACAGCTCCACAGGAGAGGAACCCCCAAGGTGGGCTCCCCACTGGGGAGTCTGGCACCAAGGGGCGGTTTTCCTAACTCTGGGGAACTCCCTTCGGGATGGTTCTCCCACGGGCCTCCACACCACCCCTCCCTGTAAAGACAAAGTCATCCCAGGATGGCTTTGACTGAATAAAGACCACCCAGAGCCACTGGCCTTAAGGGGCATCAGCCCAGACCCAGAGAAGGTCCCACTCAAGTGGCTGCCTAAGGTCAGAGGTCTCGGGGAAAAGCGGACTTGCAAAGGGCCCACAGACTAAAGTGCTGGTGGCCGGCCTCGTCCTCTGCCTAGGACAAGGGACAGGAAGGTGGAACCGCGACGGCACCGTCTGCCGCGTAGTGAGTATCGTGATACAAAGCTGAGCAGGAAGCTCCCTTCCACTCCCATCACTGACACATCAGCAACGGAAGGGGAAACCAGGAAAAGACCCCCATCAGCATGGGAGGAGCTCAAGCATCAGCCCTAGTTGGGGCAGGGGTGGGGCCGGTGTTCCACCCCTGCTAAGACACCTTGCTAACCCACTTCCTCACCCCCCCACCCCCACCCCGGGGGCCGCGACTGAATTTAGACTGCAGCAGGCCCTGGGCTGCTTGTTTTGCAGTAGAAAACTCTCCTTCATAAGGGTGCTACTGTTGGTATTGTTTATTTGTATTTTTTAAAAAATAACTTCCAAAAATAAGGAAAGGTTTATAAAATGGGGTTGGGGGGGTGGGGAGGACGAGAGGGCCAGGGAGGCGGCGACCCCAGCATGTCCCAGGCTCAGCTCGGCTTCTTCTAGCCCCCGGCCCCCGCCCCGGACCCCCCCCTCCCCCCCCCCCCCCCCCCCGCCCCACCGCTGTTCTGAATGTCGAGAAGTAAGCAGGCCGAGCCGCCTGGGCTGGAGATGCGTCTAACAAGGCCCTCATTGTCTCAGACAGGTGTGAGATTGGACTTGATTCGGGGCCAACACCTCCAGTCCCCAGAGCCAGCTATGTGAGCTGAAAACATGCACCAACCCTCCAGTAATACCACTGCAGCCAGCCAGAGTCTCAACAATTTAAGGCTTAACACACACAACATAAATCAGAGGAGGATGGACCGGCCGACCGGCAGTTTCTTGGGCGGATGCCTGCAGACTGTCTGCAGATCAGACCCTGCCTGTTTGGGTTATTTGAGACCTTTTTTTTTTTTTTTTGGTAATATAAAGATGAGAAACTGGGTGGAGCAGTGCACAGAGGCACACTGGTGTTTGCCCTTTCTTGTTCTGATGGCCCCTGCTTCTTCCTAAGTGCTGTTTTGAAGGGACTGCTCAGGAAGCTTCGTTTTCGCTCTTAACCAAAGACTCAGACTGTGTTCGAGCTGGGCAGGACAGGCAGAGGGAAGCCGAGCGCTCCAATACGGATGCTGTCCGTGTGACCTTCATGCAGTCATTCCACCTTGCTGGGCTTCCAGTGTCTCCTCTATCTGATGGGGTGGGGGAAACATCTCATGCTGGTTTAGCTTTCTCTGACTCACTCATCTCCAGTGCTCAGAAGTTCAAAGTCACCATGTAAGAACTGCCTGAAAGTGAAAGCGTTAGTCGCTCAGTCGCTCCCGACTCTTTGCGACTGCATGGACTGTAGTTCCCCAGGCTCCTCTGTCCATGGAATTCTCCAGGCAAGAATACCGGAGTGGGTTGCCATGCCCTCCTCTAGGGGATCTTCCCGACCCAGGGATTGAACCCGGGTCTCCTGCATTGCAGGCAGATTCTTTACCATCTGAGCCACAAGGGACACCTCTGTAAGAACTGCCTAAAGGAGGAAACCATCCTCTTTGGGAGAAAACTTGCAAACCCTCTGAATGCTCTGTTTCTGAGTGGATGGGATTCTTGGAGCAAACAAACACCCATCACTGGACTCCTCCTCGTATCTGGTCCTTAGGAACCTGGCCTCTGCAGAGCCCAGAGCTCCAGGCCCCAGGGCAGGCTGTGGGAGGCCAGGAGGACACGACAGGTCTGTGCTGCTGGTTTGAGCAGAGCCTCCAAGTCCCTGTTTTTCCCATCGCCTCTGAATGAAGTATCATTTCGGAGAGACGACTACAGAGTCACAGCATCTCAATCCAGGAAGGAGCCTGGAAGCCCCGCCTCAGTACAGTGCCTCAGGGAGAGAGGCATCTGGGCTGCGCTCCTAGGATTCCTGTGACGGTCCCGGGTGGCGCTGGCCGAGCCATTCGTGCCCTTGACCCTGAATTCACCGCCAAGGGCATGGCTACCGCAGGGATGCTGGGGCCTAGCCAGGCAGCCTGGCTGTCCCTGCCGGACGCCGTTCCGGGAGCAAACAGCATGGGACTTGGCAGCGTCCTGGCAGGGGACGAGGGGACCGTCGCTCAGTTTGAGCCCTGGCCTGCCCAGGCTCCCCCTCAATGCACTCCCACGGCTGCGACCCCAGCCCATCACCCTCCACACCTGTTTCCTGGCCTCCTTCTGGCCCGGAGGTGGCACAGGCCACAAGCAGGCTTTCAAGGCCCAGGCTGGTGGGCAGACTCACACAGGAAGGTGAAATGTGGTTCAGAGAAACCTTTTGTAGGTGGTTCATCCAAAATGCAGAAGAGGCTGACCATTCACATTCTCTGAATGCATCCTATTCATAAGGGGAAAGGCACGTAAGGAGGCGGGTCAAGGGTGCCCCCCAGCTCCCGGCCACTGCCCACGTGGGCCCGGTGGTCAGAAGTGTCCCTGCAGCTGTACCCCACACCCCGAAACAGGGCTTGGGGACACTCGGTGGGACTGAGGAGGACAGCGGGTGGCCTTGAGATGGGTGTTCTTACTTTTTAACAAGATCCCTACTCCTTCAGTAGGAAATTCAGCATTGAAAAGATGGGGACACAGAGAAGGCGTGATACAGAATTGAACCAGGGGATCCATCATCATCTCATCATCTTATCTCAGTGAGGGGCAGAGCAGGAGTAAATGTCCTGGGGTACCCTCTGTACTGACAGAGGGGCCCACGAGCTGTGCCCCTTCCCGCCCGCCCCACCCTGACAGAAGGACGGCGGGCCAGTGGGACGGCCCCTGGACTAAGCCCTAAGACTCAAGAGCTCAAGTCTGTCTCCAAGTGTCACTGACACTCCTGGGCCTGATGCCTCATCCATGAAATGAAGGACTTCCAGAAAGACATTTTTGGGGCTTCCCAGGTGGTGCTAGTGGTAAAGAACCTGCCTGCCAATGAAGGAGACTTAAGAGATGCAGGTTTGATCCCTGGGTCAGGAAGGTCCCCTGGAGAATGGAATGGCAACCCCTTCCAGTATTCTAGCCTGGAGAATCCCACGGACAGAGGAGCCTGGCGGGCTACAGTCTGTGGCATCACAAAGAGTGGGACACAACTTAGCATACACACACAGAAAGACATGTACGTTCCCTTTCAATTGTAACCCGATAGCTCAATTGGTAAAGAATCCACCTGCAATGGAGGAGACTCTGATTCAATTCCTAAGTCGGGAAGATCCTCTGAAGAAGGGATAGGCTACCCACTCCAGTATTCTTGGGCTTCCCTGGTGGCTCAGCTGGTAAAGAATCTGCCTGCAATGCGGGAGACCTGGGTTCGATCCCTGGGTTGGGAAGATCCCCTGGAGAAGGGAAAGGCTACCCACTCCAGTATTCTGGCCTGGAGAATTTCATGGACTGTATAGTCCATGGGGTCACAAAGAGTCGGACACGACTGAACAACTTTTGCTTTCAACTGTAACCATTTCGATTTCATTTGACCCTATGGAGTAGTGGGTCTGGGCCCTCTTGTTAGTTTACCCAAGGAAAGGGAATATGAACAAAGCTGACACCAGGACCACTCCTGCCCTTGTCCACCTCAGGGCTCTCATCGCTCCTGGAAGTAAGGAGACACACAAGGTCATTATCACAGAGCAACTATGTGGCTCCCAGAACAGACGTGCAACGCCCTGGTCACGCAGCAACACTACCAACAAGAGCATGATGATAGCAATCATAGTAAAAAGACCACTGACCACATAGGAGTGTTTAACGTGTACTGGGCTCTATGCTAAACACATGACAAAAATATATCTCAGTCCCTGTTCACAAGGAAATGAGAGTCAATACCACACGCCAGGCATCCAGTACTTCGTGTATCTTCACGACTCTCCAGTGATCTAAGCACCATCATTACTGTGCCCATTTCACAGATGGGGACCACAGGGCAGAGAACTGAAGTAATTCTTGCAAGGTTACCTAATCAGGAAGTGGGCAACCTGGCATCTGAATTCCCATTATCCATATTCACACCTATGGGTCCAGATTCTGCTTTCCCCATATACTGCACTCTGGGGGTTTCCATGTGTTTTCGGAGTCCCTCTGATGTAAAGGTGGGAGGAACAGCTGACTGATGGGGTGGATGAACAGAAGAACTGGCAGCCCACTTTGACGTCCACAGGCCACTGTGTGCTCCCAGTGGCTCACTGTGAGCGGCCAGGCAAGAAGTTTGAAAAATAAGAGAAATTCCTTACAGAGGCTCTAAGGCGTCTCCCCACCCCCGCCCTCCGCCAAGGCGTGAAAGAACCAAATGAGGAAATCGGGAAGAGATTCTGGAATAAGAGTAACAAGATTTCCTCTCCCTTCCACCTGAACTGGCCGTCCGTAATTCTGCACAAATTCAATTGTAAAGTCAAGCTTTGTAATTCGTGGAGAATCATATTAAACAGAACCACGTCTGGGCAATGGCTTTTCCCATTTAGCAACATATGGTGGCTCAGAAAGCCCAAGCACATAGCAAAAATATTATGAAGAAAAGAGCCTCTTAATCAGGGGAGCAGAGTAGGGGGAAGAGGGCCCTGGGCCATTCTTGCTGGCTTCCTGAGAACAGTGGGGGTTAATCCTCGAGAGCCCCAGAATCTGCCCAGAATTACAACCTATTAGAGTTTAGGGCCACCTCGTTAATGGCTTTCATGATGGGCGAGGGTGGGGACTCATGTGGCTGACAGCCCCTGAGCCGGCACAACAGGCAAGACCCCCAGGACACACTATGGGTGGCTGGTGGTGGGGACTACAGCAGCCAACAGCATCAGTCAGTCCAGAAATGTGAACCACAGCCACTTTGTGATTGCCTTCAGTCAACGTGCGAACCAGGCAATGTCCCTGTCTTTCTTCGGGGGCCCCGGCTCCAAAAACAAGCCAGGTGTAGACCCCATCACAGACACACGCTGCAGTTTCAAACCTTGGTGAAGGGTGGGGGAAAGAACTGCATGTTTCAAAAGTTTCCACGGTCATCCTGAAGATCCCAGTCCCACTGGATGACCCACTGAAGCACAGCTTAAAACTCAGGCGATTTACAACCAAGGACGGATGAAGATTAACAGACTCCGAGAGGAACAATCCCAATAAACCACTTAATGGACAGAAATGCAAAGTTGAGCCCTTGAGCTTGTGCTGACTTTTGCAGTATTTTAATAACTTTATCATTATATAATCTGCCATCTGATACGTACAGAGAGATTCACTAATGGCCGCAACGGTGGGATAACCCCCAGGAGATGAAATACAACAATGAGGTTCGCTTCCTCAGATGACCTACAGCTCCAAGAAGTGCGATCACTTGTCAGATTATTTCTTCCTCCCTTTGTACCCTGAGATACTGTTTAAAAACCTACCCAGCAAGTGTATGTGTGGAGCCCTTCCCAAGATGCTGATCTGGCCTTGGAATGACTTGCGTTGAGCCCATAAGGCTGAAGGACAGAGAGAACTTCGTCCGCAGTAGGAATCAGCAAGAAATGGGGTCTGGAGACTTCATGCCTTAAGACAGGTGAGCTGCTGCCAACCAGAGTCATGCTGACTCCCTGGGGCTCCTCAGGGATCTTCCTTGCCCTCCTGCCCTAGGGATGCTCTGGTCTTCTGACCCGTGTGTGGTCATACCCAAGTGTCAGATCCAAAGGACCATAACTCATCCTCCTTCAAGATCCCCAAAGGACTGAGCTCACCACTGTGAGGACCCAAATCTCTCATTAACCAGACCCAGTGACACTGACTTATGGAGGCTCGGATCCAGCGACGCTGGGTGGGAGGACCAGCAGGGTGCAGAAATAAGTCCTGTTGCAGCCCATGGTGGTGTGTGTTTTTAACGCTCAAGTTTCACCAGCCACTAAGTGACCTGAGGAAATGCTCAGGTCAGAGTCTCCCATTGCCTCCTCCGCCTGTTTGTCCATTTCTTTCAGGTGGGAAAGCAAGGGGGGGGTCCCCATTTTTAGAAGGATGACTTTCTTGCTACTGCTTACAACTGGAGGTTCTTTCCCACCATCTTGAAATGATACTTGGAATGTTCTTGACCCCAAAGCTAACCCTGAGCTGGTGTGAAATCACGACGGGCCCCAAAGTGTTGGTGCTTTAGCTTGTGTCTGGAGGGAAGGACTGTCTTTTCCGCCCAATGACTGTCTTTCCTACTCACGGCTCATTCAGGGGCCTGGTGCCATGGTTCTGTTTTCCCTGGGAAAACACTTATTTCTTTTGAACAGTACATGTTTACATTCCATGCCTCTTGGAAGAGCCTGAATTAGACACTCAATCTCAAGATACTCCAAAGCTTGATCATCAAAAATCAACTGGTACATTCCATTCCCCCCCCATAAATTATTAGAAGTGCCCCTCAAAATAGGAAATAAATATGGTTGGCCAGTGTTTGTCTTGGGGTGAGTTCTATACCATTATGATCATTATTTTGTTTTATTTACTGTGGCTGGTAACTGAATCTCTAGTAGCAAAACATCACATGTTCTGCCAGAAAGAGATTACGGAAGAAAAGTCTACAGGTAAAAAACTGGGTTCCTCAGTAAAGATTTTATTTACCGGAGGAGTTTTGCAATCCGGATCTTTAATCTCCATTAACAATTGGGCTGCTCTAGGGCTTTGAAAGCAATTGTTCAATAATAAGAAAGCTCATGTGGGGCTAAAGGCTTTCCAAGTAAAATGTGAAAATACATATACACCCTGAAGTGGCTACGAAGAGTTGAGCATTCCCCTGCCTCTTTACATTTTCCCCAAGCTCTGGTGCTCAGAGGGCCAGAAGGAAGGGAGGGAAGACAGAAGTAATGACCGTTCCTCAGCATTATTTCAATCATACATGTTGAACTTTAAAGAGCATGAAAATAACTGAATGACAGGGGACCTGTATTTCTCTTCCATGATGGGGGGTTGGCGGGGGGAAGGGGATAATGCAAACGAGGAAGATCAGCTCCAGCTTGGAGAACTACAACCAACAAGAAAACGCAAGTTTTTTTTCCCTCCCCAGAGCCTTTTTGTTCCTATCGGCTTCTATGTTTGCCCCCTCTCTGGGTACAGACTTTTGGTAAACTCTGATACTACTTCATGGCCGCAGTCAAAGTTTCGTTTTTAAATATCCAAATGTGAAAGGCTATCTTGGGGTGATTTGTAAATGTGGGATTATGAGATATGCAAAGTGAATCACCAGCCTTTCGCAATGGGTTTCTGGTCCACAGCGCCTGGCCATTAAAGCCATTTTTAACAAGGCAGCTTGTTTCAAAACAAGTGATATGCCAGGCTCCGGGCGGTCACATTCTTGAGTCCATCCCAGCTGGCCGGCTGCGGTCTCCGTGTCATCTTCTGTCCCTACACTTACTCCCAGCCACTAACTATGTCATGAGCTTTTGGGGGCCAGGGCAAAAGGCACCCAGGCCTCCTGTCTCCCGCTTTTCATCGCCTCCGTCTCCCAGGAAAGATGCCCTTTCTCTACCACTGCTGGGTCCTCTAGTTCCATCAACATAGGTGGGCTAGGAAATGTTAAGAACTATCTGATCTCATCTAGGAAAAAAAAAAAATCATGCGTTTTTGTGGTAGGAAATAAAAAGACTCTGATATGAGTTCCAGCAAGTGAGGGCCTGAATGAGAGTAGTTGGAAGATGTAAGTGTGGCATAAGACACTGAGTTCACACTACCTGCCCATCACATCTGTTCTGGGGGAAACAGACAAGGGAAAGTTGCCTCTGAACTCAACCTGATGCCCCCATCCTTTCTACCTTGGTGTAATGGGTAGAATGGTGTCCCAGAAAAGCTGTGTCCATGTTCTGATCCACGGGACTATGAACATGACCTTATTTTTTTTTTAAAGGGTCTTTGCAGGTGTAATGAAGTGGAGGATCTCGAGGTGAGGTCATCTGGGTTATCTAGGGGGAGGTGGGTGTCTAATCCCATCACAAATGTCTTTAGAGACAGAAGAGGAGGTGACTTAGAGGAGAAGGCCATGTGAAGAGGGAGGCAGAGGTGGAAAATGATGGGGCCACAAGCTCAGGGATGCAAGGAGCCACCGAAGACTGGAGGAGGCAAGAAAGGTTCCTCCTCTAGGAACTTCAAAGGGGGTGTGGCACCTTGATGGTGGACCCTGGCCTCCAGAAACGGAAGAGGATAAATGTCTATTGTTTGAAGCCAGTAAGTCTGTGGCAATTTGTTATACCAGCCGTAGGAAGTTACTATGCTTGGTTTGGTGATGCTGATCCAAATAGCCCACAGTTACCAAGCCTTACCCATGGGATGGCTCACCTTTCGAGTGGGTCTAGGATCGCCAAAAGTAATTTTTACTCCCATTTTGCAGACAGGGAAGCTGAGGCTTTCAGAGGTTAGGTAACTTGCCAAAAGTCCTACAGTGATACGTGGTAGAGGTCAATTGGAGGCCAAGGTAGTCTGCCTGTTGAGCTCATTCTTAGCCATCAGGCTCTGCTATCTTTCTTGGCCATGAGATTTTCAGCTTAACCTGCCTACTGTTTCACCAGCAATAGCAAGTAAGCGTTCCAACTACAGCTATTTTAAAAACTTACTTTTCGAACAAAAACCTTTGGGTGTGTGTGTGAAAACGAAAGAGACAGAACTGGCCTAGAGATCACATGAATAAGGAAACATTTCAGAATGTATCAAATTCACAGAAGGAATACTTCATCATTAGGATCAAGACCTAAAATGAACCCTTCTTTTCTCTAATTAGGAAAGATGTCCACAGGCATTAACAACATGTTCCGGAAAGCATGGTCTGATCACCTTGAATGACATCCATGAAAACGTTCGGTCTGAGAACGCGGTCCTGCTAAAATGTGGTTTATGATGACTAGGGTGCTGACAGCTCGCCAGGTTGGCAGCTCCTTTGAAGGGCTGGTTTATTAAGTACTTAGCTGAGAGGTGCTTGTAAATACATCACAGGCATTGGAGCAGCACTCTTCAAGGGAGTTTTGTGTTGGTGACCACGCGGTCCATAAATAGAGTGCGGAGAAAAAGTAAGGCGGGCTGCCACTGAGCACCGCTCTGTAAGTCACCCCAGGTCTCGGATGGAAAGCAAGGGCAGCCCGCGCTGCTGAAACCATAGGCGGACTAGGAAGCCAAGGCCTGAGGGCCTTTTTTAACGGAAAAACAAAACAAAAACTTAGCTTTTTCTCCATCCTTCATCCCCAAAGTTTTTAAATGTCTATGATGCAACTGATGGGCATGAACTTTTCAAGCTTTCCTTAATACTTCTACATTGTATTAGCCAAGAAGATGGAAAACAGGACCTGAGTTCTGAGTTCCTCCAACTCTCTCCAGTCATCTAGTTCTAACACCTTGTAACCTCTCTGCCCATGGGTGAGAAGAGGGGCCCAGGAGAGCTCTTCATTTTGTGTCCATTTCATGGTTTCTCCTTCCTTCCCTCCCCCTCTTTCCCCACTTCCTTCTTACATTTATTTATGTTTATTTATTCATGGGAACACCTGATCCAGGCTTGTTTTCCGTGTAAGATTCTGCTGTTGTAGACCTTGCCAGGCTCTCAAACTCTACTACACCTAGATAAGAGGGCTACGTTTAGATCACTCCCTTTTCATGTTCATAGCATGTCTTGTAAGTTGATTTCTAGCACCCTCAATATTTTGCTTTGTGTAACCATGACCATTTATAGGTTGACACAGGAGAATGACTGACTGCAACGTCCACGGTAATGCAACCGTTCCCGGCTCCCTACTTTGTTTTCACTTCTAGAATTGCTGAAGAGAGAGAAACAGAGAGGGGGGTGGGGGGCACAGGGAAGGGAAGAGACACTGTGCATTTTATTTTACCCCCAAGGCTGGAAAGGGAATTTCTCTCTCCTCCTACAGAAAGTGAAAAGATTTTTTTTTTCTTTTTTCTTTGGTCAATCCAGCTGACAAAGATTGACGTAAGTAACCCAGTATGGCTGAGAAACAAAGTCAACTCAGTATCTCAAAAAGCTGCCCAGATAGTAAGTGCCAGAAAATGGTGTTTCCAAAGTAACTTAGGGTAAATCACTAGCAAAACAAAATAACTTGGAATACTAAAATTTAGGAGATGATTTAAGAGGTCAAAAACCCCATCAGCCATATGAAAGTCTTAGAGCACCCACACTCCTGCAGGCAGATCAGATGTTGCTGGGGTTTAGAGGTTAAGAAGGCCTCGGTGCCACTGAAACCCACAAAGAGAGCCTTCCATGCAGGAAGGGTTGCCCCAGTAAAGTGAATGGACGGCTAAGAAGCCCTCTGCCTACCCACACATCTTTCCTTCACGCGTGCAGCGCTCAGAGAGTTATTATTCTGAGTTGAGTCTTCTTTTCCCCACCTTTAAAAACACACGTCTCCAAAGCAGGAAAGTATTCAGGTGCCCACCCCCGAGTCTGGCCCTAATGGTTCATTATTATCAATACCTCATGATAATAGAACCCAGTCTAATCAGGACTGCTGAGGGAATGACCAGCCCAGCACTGCTCCCATCTCCCCGTAGGCGACAGGGGTTTTACTTGATACTGACCAGCCCTGTGTTTAAGTCCTTGATCCCAGGGTGGGAGCCTGGGAGAAACTGCCACCCACCAGCACTGGTTTTGGAGCCAGAAAGGGTCTCCGTTTGAGTTCACTTCCAATCTTGGAGAATTCTGGCAATCGTTAACCTCTGAGGTCCAGTTTCTCTGCCTGTAAACCACACCTACAGGATTGTAGGAATAACACAATGTATAAAAAAAGGTCTGACTTGTACCAAAAGATAACTGTTCCCATTAAAGAGTTAAGCCTTGTGCCTTGATGCTGACGGCAAGACAGACCAAAAACAAAACTTGGCTTCTTAAGTTTCTCTGGTTTTGACAGTTTTCTACACCAGTAGATTTCACCCTGTCTCTGCTTTCCCCGAAAGGAGGGAGTTACATACATGGCTTAAATGTGGTTCGTCATTTTTGTAAATCAGGAGTCAGATTCTTAAACCTACTTGCTCGGGTTGCCTGAAGCCATCTCTAAGGGGAGGTGTGGCTGACGCGGTGGCAGCAGCTCCCTGTTTGTCTAGACTCTGCCTGGTCCATCTTTCAAAGAACGTGTGTCGAGTTTTCTTTCCTGTGACTGGGAAAAAAATCTAAAACGGCCGCACAAGTGCGTGATAATGTCCTGACTTGCTTAAACGTGCAGCCATGACCAAATGGCTTTCTGTTTGATTTTAAGACCTGGTAAAGTAGGAAGTTGAAATTAACCTCAGCCCTTTTATAGCTGAAACCTCAACAAATAAACAGTGGTTTGGTGGCATGGCAACCTAGCCCCCTTTTCCATCTGTACCCTGCTTCAGATCATTTGAGGTATCTATTTTGAGTGCTTCTTAAGCACATCTGATTCTAGATAAATAGAGGCAGTATCCTAGATCTATGATTTCGTACTGAAGGAGTTAAAGTGCCAGGCATGACCCTGCGATGAAGCCTGAGAAAGATCGGGTCCATCAGCCTATTGACCCGGGATCTCTCGGAGCCCCTAACTGCTGACGATTCCACCAGGCTGAAAACAGCCACCCATTGGTTCGGCACGGCTGTAAAACTGCTCTTGTTAATACTATGGGGATGTTTTTCTTCCAATTACTGCGGCCATTTCAAAGAGAGCCATAAACACATGCTGAATTTTTATACAAAGCATCTTCTTAAATATAATATAGAAGCTCTAGTGCTAAGCTGGGAAAATAACCATTTTCATACTCATCAAGAACAAAATGAAGGTTTTGGCTGAAAGAGACTTTACTGTGATTCCTGTTAACTTTCTAATTTCAGGGGGGTGGGGAATCCCAAGGGTCTACTCGAAACAGGACGAAAGTAAAAAAGCATTAGATTTCTAATGGGAACAAAGAAAGGAAAAGTCGTTTTACATAAAACTCTCCCAGATACTTATTTTTTAAAAGCTGTTCCTACAATTTTACAAGTGATGTCCTGAACGGCAAATCACATTTTGAAAAGAAAGGACATCGGTGACATAGTTAACACATTCTCTATAGAGTAGCAACTAAGACTCCAGGGCACTCTCAAAGCAAGTTATTATTACTTAGAGGTTGCAGAAGTAAAAAAGTTTTTAAAAGGAACAAGAAAGGGGGTTAAACCTGATACTGTGCTAAGCATACAGTATTCCAATAAGCTGAGGAATGCCCGTCAGTGGCAATGCCTCAGACCGAGAGCTGCTGATGGCTGAGGATAAGAATTCAACACCCCACCCCCAAGCCCACCATTTTCTTTTCGGTAAAGAGAGTGTATCTGACCAGGAAGAGAAATCAGATCTGGTTCACTCTTCACCAAAACCGAAACCAAGCCAGACTCCTGGTGATGATTTCCACCGGCCCCCGTGTGGTTTATGTTTCCATTGCCTTTCAAAATGCTTCATAAGTTTGGTTTCAAGAGCAGTAGAAAAAAGCAAATTCCTTTATCAGCCCAGAAGTAGAAATGGTCAGTGACGCCGTGAGAGGATAAGAAAACAGAAGTCTCCCCTTGAATGTTACAAGTGGAATCCTGCAGATGACACGCATGTAAACAGCCCTAAACACAAGATCCAGCCACCTCCTAAATAATTTTATTCTATTTAGAAGAAAAGCAGCAATTCCCCCGCCCCGCCAAGCCCATCTCACTTAATGTGCCATTTGATCTAATTTCTCATACATGCTTGCATTTTGGAATTTCAAAAAATCAATATGCATATTTTGAATGAGTAAGCGATGACAAAGCACCAGGAAGCCAATGGTTTCGTGGGACCTCTTCTTAAATGCAGCTCAGAGGCAACTGGAGAGGCAGCCCTCCCAAAGCCAAAGTTGGGTTTTTGCTGTCCACCAAAGGGCTCATCTACAGAAAGACCCCTTGACAGCTGTCCACATAAGATCTTACATGAGGGGGATCTCTAGGAATTTTTCATGCAAATAAAAGAACCTTCCCCAGAGACATGAGTGTGAAAGCGAATGGCACGGGCTATCAGGCTCTGGGGAAGATGATGGAATTCCCTTTGGACAGCCACACACGTGCTAATCCCAAAAAAAAAGCTATAGGCTGGAAACCCTCAAGGACTTGGGATTCTTGCGCATCTCACAATAACAGCTCGGAACACAGAAAACACCCCAGAAATCTAAGTTCTGCTGTCCCAGAAGGGCAGGTGCATGTCCCCTGCCATCCACCTGCCCCAGATGGGCCCCTTATCTTTTCCTGTGAGTCAAGCAAGCCTGCCCCTTTGAGAAAGGAATCTTACTGCGATCCTATTGTACACAGCTGTGTCTCGCATGCCCTGAGAAAAACCACTGCATTTCGGAAATTTGAAATGGTATCACAGAGCAAATAATCACTGACGTCAGTGCTTTCTGCAGTGTAAATGAACTCTGGGTATTATCTCATTTGGCACAGTGGGTTTTATGCAATTACTGTATTTTACAGTGTTTTTGCCATTGCCAGCTAACCCCCACGGTGGTGAGAGCAGGGAGAGTCCACCTTCTGGATTGACTGCAAATTCATTAGTTGCAATAATACCCTGAATAGGGTGGCGTCCAGACACTCCTATTTCCTTATAGTTTCAAAAGAATGTGCATAAAATACAAACCCCACAAATAATTGGGAAGGACGTGAAACATCTTGACCATCACCTGGCTTGTTGCATGCCATGTGTATCTTCAAGCCAAGTTAAGTGAGAAAATGGCAAAGCCAGAGCTCTTGCGTGAGAAATTCCAGACATGATCTACATAGGGATATATATATATATCTGGATATACATGACCTCCCTGGTGGCTCAGTGGTAAAGAATCTGCCTGCCAATGCAGGAAACATGGGTTTGATCCCTGGGTCGGGAAGATCCCCTGGAGGAGGAGATGGTCATCCCACTCCAGGATTCTTGCCTGAAGAAATCCTCATGGACAGAGGAGCCTGGCGGGGGACCGTCCAGGGAGTCGCAAAGAGATGGACAGGACTGAGCGACTCAGCAACACCCTCTCTATATCCTCTGTATCAGGGCCTTTCAGTCTGGGGTTCTTGTCACAAAGCAACTCTGACTCAGTAGCTCTGGGGTGGGCTGCAGGTGGGGTGGGGTAGGGGGACACTCTCCTGTTAGCAAGCTCCCAGGCTGCTTGCTGGTCCAGGGAAGTGGGGAGGAGAAGCCACGATGGGTCTGGGTGGGTTCTGCCCAAGGGTGAGGCAGCACGTGGGCTCCGTCCGGGTACTTACCCTGCATCTGACTCTGAGGCTGAGGGTTAAAGGCAGTGGAGTGGTTCAAGGAGGCCCGAGGGTTGGGTGTGGGGGCTGGGTGGTGTGGGCTGACCCTCATGGCCGTTCGCCGCAGCTGCTCCAGTTCACTGAGCCGCTCGGAAAAGGACAAGCTCCCGGGCTTGGTCTGATCATCTAGTTTCTGACGATGTCCTATTGCGGGGAGGGGATGGGGAGGGGGAGAGGGAGGCAAGGAAGGAGGGAGGCAAGAGATCAGAAAATGTACACTGTGGATTTGCTAGAAATCGGATGTTTCTGGGTCTCCCCTCCCTCTCCCTTCACCTCCTCCCCATGCCCCACATGGACCTGGAGACCTGCTCATTCACAGGCACCCCTGGGGAGTCGGGGCTGGCACACGGGGGACCTCTTTCGTCATATTGCTCATGGGGCACTCCTTCGGTCTGGCTCCGGGCGCCCACCTCAACCTTCTGCACCCATCTGCATGGGGTGGAAGGCAGAGAGTACGCTGGGCTTGGTGGCAGAGGTGGTGGATGGCGGGAGAGTGGGGGAAGGGGCACGTTGCTGGCACTTGCTTGGCCCTGAGCTGTGGGCTGGAGAAGGAGCCCCAACAGCTTGCCCCCCACCACACACCCAAGCCCGGCTGGTTTCAGAGCAGCGAAGTGGGCCCTGGAGTTTAGCGGCAGGCCCCTGCCAACAGGAAATGAGGTGTGGCTGCAAACCACAGCCCTGGGAGGTCAGATTTCCTGTTAAGTGCGGGGCAAGGGCCCCTTCTCCGCTCCTCGCCAGCTCTCCAAGACCATCCTCTCTTCCCTGGAGCTGACTTCCCTGGGCTTGGCCTCCACGGGTCGGAGATTCGCAGCAGCCAGGGCCCCTGGAGCCCAGAGTGGGCTGCCAGCAGAGTGGAGGCGCTTCCCCAGGGGGCCTCTGGAAATCCAAGGTGGGGAGGGGGACCCTCAGCACCTCGGAAGCCAGCAAGCGTCCTCGCCTGCCTGGCTCCTGGTCAAAGTCACTGTCACCAGGATGCGAGCAGAAACCCTTCACTAGAGAAGGGCTGGGAGGGTTGGGCTTTCTCTTTACTCCCTTAGTTCTTCATCAAAATGTCTTTTTTAAAAATGTATTTACTTTCTGACTGCACTTCGGGGCTTGTGGGATCCTACTTCCCCGACCAGGGATTGAACCCGTGCCCCCTGCAGTGGGAAGGCAGAGTCCTAACCGATGGATGTCCAGGGGGGTCTCCACAATGTCTTTAAAGCAGAGATTTAGGCCCGTCGAGCAGAGCTGAGGATCCCAGGTACCCACGTAGCCACGAGGGTTAGAGGGGTGGGGCTGGGCTTGGCCAATTCATTGGAAGAAAGAGCCACTGACCAATTTCACAACTCACCTCCTTCCCGCCTCTGTTGTCAAGGGACCTCAAAACAAGACTGGGGAAGCAGCCCCCTTGCCAGCACACTCCAATGGCCTTCCCCATGCCCGACCCCCTCCTCAGTGAGAAAGATGATCCCTGGATTCCAGCACCCCCGCTGCCACCCCCAGTCCGGGGTGGGAGTGGAGTTGGGAGAAGTACATTTTAGCCCAGCTCCCAATGGTTACAATTATAAAATTAAATTTTATAACTTGTATTATGGTTCCAAATCTCCGTGGTTTGCCGTTTCTTCCTGCTGCCAGGCCCCTTGGCACAGCTGATGCTGTCTCAAATTCCAGACCAGAAAAAGGACCCACTATACTGCAGTGATTTTATCACGAGCAAGACCTGTTTGGCTCCGAGATGAGGAAAAATACTTAAGCATAATATTTGTGTAGTTCAAATGCAATGCTCCCTCTTTTCATGTGTCACCAAGGCAAATCTGGTCTCTGATTCCGCCCCTGCAGCCCACAGCCCTCTGCCTGAACCAGGCAGCCCATGTCACGTGGGCCCAGCACACATGCAAGGCCTCTTACCCGCTGAGTATTTTAAGCACCGGCCTTGTGGGTGAAAGGCCACAGGGCCAGCTCCCAGAACAACCCCTGCCACCCCTTTTCCTCAGAGGGACGAAAACAATCTTTTTCTAGAACATTCTATGTCAGTCCATCATGGTTCGTGGTATCTGGATGGAACGTCTCGGAGACTCCTCCCTCCTCTTATCTCTGAGACACATTCTCAGCTTCCTGACAGTCAGATTGAAAAATCTGAAGCTTTCTTGCAGAGGAGCAAACGCTACCAACTCAAACGTCATCCCAAGAACATTAGTATGGTCCTTTCCATGCCTATCACCACCTAGCGCCTGGAGTTAGGAGTCAAGGAGAGAAGAAAGCAGGACATATACTTCTGGAAAGTTCTAGCACCTCAGAAAGAATGCCAGTTGCCATAGGGGTGGTGCAGAGGCTTCTAGCAGGTTTGTACCCATTTTAAAACTGCACATTCCTTGGGCACCCAGTGGTGTTTTTGAAGAACAGCGTGTCAAGGACAGTAGGTAATCCAGGAGAATGATGTGTACCAGATCATTCCGAACACATGCGTTTGGTGTTTTGGAGCCTCTGGTCAGCCTTTGAAGAGAGGCCTTCGGTTGTGTCTACCTCAGTCCCCAAGCTTGGGAAACAAGTGCCACCAAGAAACTAAACAGGAATAAGTCATTTCAGGGAAGCCACTACTGTGGCCGGGCATAACGCAAGATATATGTATATTTTTTAACGAGACCCCTTCTCATTACCCTATGCTTGAAAAAGAAAGTTTCAACGTGTGAGCAGTTTTTGCACCAGCTGACACCTGCCAAAATCGCAGTCATTTACAGAGATTAACTGATGACTGTCTGCTTCAGCAGGAATGTTTGGGCATAGCTCTCAGAGAAAACAATTCTTCACTCTAAGCTCTGTTCTAAGCCCTGAGAGTCTCAGGGCTGAGTTTAATGCCGGAGGAGGGGTGAGAGTTCACCCCACACCCTCCCTGCGTGTGATCCTGGAGTAAGTCAGAGTGCTATTACTCTCCCGGGGACCCTGAGACCCTCCTCCCCACTCGAGCTGGAGAGCTGGAACACCGAGACACAGGGGAGATAAAAAGCATTATATTAAAGGTGTGGTTCTGATGCATTCAGAAGCTAGATCAAAGGAAAACCTAATTCTTCTTTTCTGAAACCATCAGATTTCATGTGCCAAAGAGCAATATATTTTTTTTTTTGCATGAAATATAGAAGCTTCCGATATAAACTTTCAAGCTGGGGAAAATGAATGCTTTTTCTGTCTCCAGCTTCCTGTATCTGTGTGCAATTAAGATGTCAGTTTGCTCCCTGAATTTTAAATACAGGAGTATGGAGAATGTCCACTATCAAATTCATTTTTCTTCTTTCTTACTGACTACTAGGCTTTCGAGGGCAACAGGGAATTCAACCCTGGATCAAACCTTCTGGTAGAAATTATGTGAAGCCTCGAACACATGCGTGTTGGCAGCCTGGATTTTTTGGACACGTTGGCAGTCAACTGTGAATGTTTACAAGGTTGTCTTGAACACAGTCACAACCTCAAGATGTCATACAGGGACATGTGATCCTAAATTATGTTTCTCTATTACTATTCTCACATTGTTTTAAAAAGTACTTGATTAGAATTTTATATATATGCAAAACTATACAAAGCCAAAAGAACAACCATCAAAAAGAATAAAAACTAATTCATCCCATCTGCTAAATTTTACTTCATTCCAAAGACGTACATCCTGCAGTCTTCTGGAATGGGTGCCCACTGGGCATCCCTAAATGTTAGGATATTTGTGATGGTTAATGAGACCAGCTTTTAGTTTTCTGCTATTGAAAACAAGGCTGAGTGGGTATGCATATTTCACTGACAACTGAAGTCCCCTTTTCAGGAAACCATTGTTGATCTGTGGCTCAAAGTAACTGAAATACAATATTCTCGAATTACAATGGCTAATGTCCCAATAAATCCATCCTACACTGAAAATATCATAGGCTGAAAATGCATTTAAAACACTGAACCCACCAAACATCTTAGCCTACCTTAAACATTGTCAGCACATTAGCCTAGAGTTGGGCAAAACCACCTAACACAAAACCTATTTCATAATCAACTGTTGACCATCTCAAGTCATTTATTAAATACTGTGCATAATGAAACTGAAAAACAGAACTGTCGACTGAATACAGGCGGTTGCAAGTTTATCCGTTGTTGATCCCTAAGAGGTCATGGCTGATCACACAAGCAGCTCACCATGCATCGCGAGCCCGGGAAAAGATCAAAGTTCACAATTCAAAGTATAGTTTCTACTGAGTATGCACCACGTTCATGTCATTGTAAAGTAAAAAAAAAAAAAATTCTAAGTAGAACCATTCTAAGTCAGGGACAGTCTGTGTACAATCATCTATGAAAGAAAACGGATAAGACTAGGTTGTCATCTTTTCTTGTCAAGTTTTGTGTAGAGAGAATCACTTTCTGACAGTAAACATGTAAGTCCATATTTCTGATATAAGTGTACTGATTTTCTTGATAGATTCTCAGCAGAAAAACTAGAAAAGGCATGTACTCAAAGCACTGTCAACATGAGCAGCTGAGAAAAACTGATGCAAAGTGAAAAGACCAAAAAGACCTCCATCTATATATGTGTGTGTATACGCCTCTCTGGCTTCTCTGGTGGCTCAGCAGTAAAGAATCAGCCTACAATGCAGGAGATGCAGGTTCGATCCCTGGGTCAGGAAGATCCCCTGGGAAAGCAAATGGTAAACCACTTCAGTATTCTTGCCTGAGAAATTCCATGGACAGAGGAGCATGGTGGGCTACAGTCCACGGGGTCAAAAGAGCAGGACACAACTTAGTGACTAAAACCTCCCATGTATATCTCTGTCTCCCTCCATCTATCCATCCATCTCACTGTGATTCTTTTAAAAGGGTGTATTTTTTCAAAAGATGTTTGCCAATCAATCTGATGCTAATGACAATATCTGGATATAAAAACATCAACATTTCTTCCTTTACTATGCTATCCTTTATGGACTAGGGAAGAAAAACTGACGAGTAGAGAAGATGGCTCATTTTTCCCAGTATAATATTCTAACTTCTGGGCTCCAGGGTTAACAAAGTCATTGGGACTTGAAAGCAATGATTCTGAATATGGATGTGATCCTTCCTCAAAGCCCCTTGCAGGTGGTGAAGTAAACCTTTCTAACTGCAAACCTATCCATCTGCTAGCTAATGAAACACTGGGAAATACTGTCCCATATTGTGTATAGGTTATTTATATATACAGATTTATATATCTAATTACATAATAATACATAGATTGTATATACATTATATACACAATACATAAAAACATATGCTGAGATATGTTACTATAGGAATACATACTATCAGTTCAGTTCAGTTCAGTTCAGTCGCTCAGTTGTGTCCGACTAGTCGCAACCTCATGGACTGCAGCATGCCAGGCCTCCCTGTCCAGCCCCAGCTTCCTTAGTTTACTCAAACTCATGTCCATCGAGTCGGTGATGCCATCCAACTATCTCATCCTCTGTCGTCCCCTTCTCCTCCTGCCTTCAATCCTTCCCAGCATCAGGGTCTTTTCAAATGAGTCATACTATAACACATGTTTATATATCACCCAGTGGTACATATACACGGGTAGCCTAACTTTGGCGGGCTGCAGTTCACGCGGTCGGAGTCAGACATGACTGAGTGACTGAACAAGCAGCCCAACTTTCCCTCCACCTCCTCCCATACCATTAAGCTTAGAGAACAGCGCAAGGCTGAAGTCCTTCCAAACTGAAAGGCTAGAGGAATTAGCTTCATTGTTAAACTCCTACGTGGCTGTGAAGTTCAGAGAGATTATTTCATTTACCCAATCTCACACAGCCAACTAGACAAACAGCAGGTCTGAAAACACACCCACTCCCTCAACACCCCCACCCCCCACCTCACGCTCCACGCACTTAGAAATACCCATTTCCCTGACTCCCACGTGATCAGAGCCAGCGTCCCGTGGCTGTCCGTCGCACGGACGGACCCTGGGCACTTGCGCGACATGCACCCTCTGCCTTGACCATCCCACTTTCGTTCCTGGCTTGCCTTAGAACAAGATAGCCAGAGCTGTGAGGGGCACCCCTCCCAGAGAGCTGGGTCTCACACATCTGCGCGTGCATCAGAGTCTCCTGATGTCCTGGCCGGTCTGGGGGCAGGACCGGCAAGTTCAGAAGATCCGGCTGACGCAGAGGCTGCTGGGGTTCCCCGGGAGTGTGACGGTGAACGTCAGCCACCCCTCCCTGCCGTGCACGTGTTTCCAACCTGCTGCCTATCTGTCGTGGGCTGGAAACTAAAACACCAAATCTACCAGAACCGTGTTTAGACTACGTGTCCATGGACACTGAGTGATGGCCTTGTTTGGTGATAACTATTTTGTGGTCTTTAAAAACTTTTTTTTTTTTTAAAGATTCTTCAGTGTGCTGTACAGAGTGCCTGAAAATGGGAAAACTCTGCCTGAAGACAGCTGTGACTGTCTCTCTCCCACCACCCTGGAGAGGACCCTGTGAGTCACTGTTGCAATCATCAGGAGGGTCTGGGAGGAGAACCCAGAATTCTCAAATAGGAAATGACTTCTGCCCTGTTGTCTAAGGAGAGGCTTCAGGGAACAGCAGAAAAGGGTTATGTGGATCCTATGAGTCCTTCCCAGAAATGCAGGGGTTATGACCTCAGAGCCCCTCCAAGGATGGGGGTGTTCATGGGCTGTGCTGTGCTTGGTCTCTCAGTCGTGTCTCACTCTGTTCGACCCGTGGACTGTAGCCCACCAGGCTCCTCTGTCCATGGGATTCTCCGGGCAAGAATACTGGAGTGGGTTGCCAGTGGCCTCCTCCAAGGGATCTTCCCAACCAAGGGACCGAACCTGCATTGCAGGCAGATTCTTTACTGTCTGAGCCACGAGGGAAGCCCAAGAACACTGGAGTGAGCTTCAGTGGAGAAGGCTATCCCTTCTCCAGATCTTCCCGACCTAGGAACTGAACTGGGAACCCTGCACTGCAGACAGATTTTTTTTTTTTTTTTTTTTTTTACCAGCTGAGCTACCAGGGAAGCCAGGGGGTGTTCATACGGATGATTTAACCCCTCTCCCTGAGAGAAACAGCATGGCACCAGCGAAATGGGACTGCCAGTCTGGATGCTAATAACTCTCCATCCTAAATCTGCTTTTCCACCCAACTTTCCTGTGGACAAGAGCAAGTCTCTTCATCGCTCAGCCTCTTTATCTGGAAGCCTGGAATTAAAGGACTAAGACGGATTACTGCAAGGGGCTCTGAAAGCATTCACAGCAATTACATCTGCGGTGATTCGGCTCAACCGGATCCTGTTCGACGACTCTAAGCAGGGGCTCTCTTGCTCTCTTGAACAACTTCACGTGACGTTAGGACGCTCAAGAGTTTGCTTTCTGTCTCTTTTTCAGGCAGATCCCTGGCCTTTGGGAGCCATCAGGCTGGTCTTCAGAACTCTAACTCAAAAACGGGAATTTCTCCGGCCTGCCCTACTCGGGTGTGCCGATGGCTGGCAGCTTTGCACAAGGCATCCTGAAAACTCACTTCCTATCCCGTGTCTGCTGCTGTTTCAGCCACGGCCCTCTGAACAGTTTTCACAGATCCTTTCCCCCTTTCCCCTGGAGCCTTCACTGAGCGTTTCCTGGGACCTACCAGCCAGGACATCCCCTTTCTGTTTCCGCCCCTTCCCCACGACGGCCCAAAGGCTGCATCTGGAGGGAATGGGCCATTCAAGTCAACTTAAAAACTTTCTAACATGTTGTCAAGGGCTGCAGCTGGGGGGCGGGGGGAGGAAGATCACTGTGCTGAACCTTAATCCAGGGTATCATCTTCCTGCTTCCCTCATTGGTTGGAAAACAATGGTACTTTTCAGTTCCCTGGCCACGCCCCTCCGTCAGCAGTCAGAGGAATGTAAGGCTGAGATCAACGCCCATCGTCTCACGTGTGCAGCTGTCCAGCTCCCTCACCCACACGCCTGGTACACGGCTTCTCTTCCCTTCATGCGTGAGCCTTCTAAATCACACAGAGCCGGGGGGGCGGGCGGGGGGAGAAGCCACCAGGGTGCCAGCGCTTCCTAGGCCATGGGTTTCAACCGACCGATTCTATAGACGTGACGTTTACCCCCGGAGAATCACCAACAGGGACTGTGATGGGTATAGTTGAGAGGAGCTTCGGTTCTCTTGCAGATTGCTCAGTCGCTCAGTTGTGTCTGACTCTTTGCAACCCCATGAACTGCAGCATGCCGGGCCCCCCCGGTCCATCACCATCTCCTGGAGTTTGCTCAAACTCACATCTATTGAGTCGATGATACCATCCAACCATCTCATCCTCTGTCATCCCCTTCACCTCCTGCCTTCAATATTTCCCAGCATTAGGGTTTTTCCCCATGAGTCAGTTCTTCACATCAGGTGGCCAAAGCATTGGAGTTTCAGCTTCAACATCAGTCCTTCCAATGAGTATTCAGGGTCAATTTCCTTTAGGATTGACTGGTTTGAGCTCCTTGCAGTCCAACGGACTTTCAAGAGTCTTCTCCAACACCACAGTTCGAAAGCATAAATTCTTTGGCACTCAGCCTTCTTTATGGTTCAACTCTCACATCTGTACTACTGCAAAAATCATGGCTTTGACTAGACGAGCCTTTGTCAGCAAACTGATGTCTCTGCTTTTTAATATGCTGTCTAGGTTGGTCATAGCTTTTCTTCCAAGGAACAAGCATCTTTTAATTACATGGCTGCAGTCATCTTCTGCAGTGATTTTGGGGCCCAAGAAAATAAAGTCTGTCATTGTTTCTAGGTAAGTGAGTGAGCGTTGAGTCTGTGTTGGCGGGGGGCGGGGGTGGGGGCTTGTCTATCCTGGGTCTTCCCATCCATGGTCCTACACTGGCTCCTCACAGGGCATGATGTACATACTTTAAAGGTCAGGCTGGCTTTTGCTAAGCCTAGTTTCTAGACTAGAAGGCAGACAGACTGGATTCCCTGCTTTGCTCCAGCCACACTGGCCACCTTATGACTGCTCCTATATGCCCGCCTCAGGGCCTTTGCACCTGCTGTTTCCTTTTCCCAGGACATCTAGTCTCCAGATACACAAGTTTCATCTTCTCCCTTAGGAATTCCTGAACACCCTAGGTTAAGCCGCACCTTCTCCAACCTGGCCAGTTCCAATACCTTTATCGTTGGTTTTCTCCACAGCATTTATTAATGTTGTTTATGGTTTGTCTCTGCCCACTAGGCTGCAAGCTCTATGAGCCAGGGACTGTGTCCCTTTTCTTCACAGCTGTATCCCCAGTGCAGAGAAGAGTACCTGGCACACAGCAGGCTCACTGAACAAACGTTCACTGGCTGACTGACTGACCAGCTGAATGCTGGTGCCAACCAACTGTCCTCCATTAGATTGTGGGAAAGTAGGATTATTCAGGGCAAAGGAAATTTGAACGACAGTTTTTAGCTGAAATGAAACTGTAGAGGGCTCAGAAAAACTACTTAGGGAGGAAAAATATCATCATGGAACATAGAGAGTTTTGTGTGGAGAGCTGTGTTATGGGAAGTTAAACAGTCTGTAAAACTGGTCTTCTCTTTTTTTTTCCTTCATTACACAAAAAGATAAAAAGAATGGATAAAAGGCCTTTTGTGTGGAGCTGAGTGCAGTACCCTCACATAAGCAAGGCACTGCTAGAGCTTCCTTGTGTATTTGGAGAGTATCCCCCCCAACCTACACACTCACACACACAGTGTCTCATGTACGCAGACACAGGCTAAGACACAACTGCTAAGGCTAAGACAACAGGCTAAGACACAACTGCTAGAGCAAAGCCTGAAAGGAAAGGTGTAGAAAGTGGAGAGTGAAGCCGGCTGGGACCACGACAAGAACAACTAACCCTGACTTGAGGCCAAAGGGCTGCACAGGGCCTGCCCCCTCCACCCCCTGCTAAACTGTGCCCTCAGAATTCGCGGGACAAAAACACAAAGCAAAATGGGCTTCCCTGAAGTGCCAGGCTCACGGTGACAGGCAGTGGGATTCTTAGCTCATCCCCACGAGCTCTCGGAGACCCGAGGCCCCCTGAAAGCAGAGGAGTCAGGACGGGTAGTCATCGGTCACCATGGTTACCCCCTGTTTCTGTCTGGTGACTAAGGAGGTAATTGCAGCTTAGGGCGGGGGACCCGCCTAGTTTCTTGCGCTCCTGACCAGAGGTAGCCCTCTGCGGGGGCAGGGGAGGCAACTGCCATGGACGGGTGCAGACAGCTCACAAGTTCGAGATTCTTTCTCCTCTGCAAGCTTGTGATTGCAAGTACTGTCAGCTTGTCCTTGGGAAAGGGGCAGTCTGCAGAAAACCCCATGAACGGGCAAGAAAAAGTAACCCCAGGGTGGTACCTGGGAGTGTGTGGATCCATTAATCTGAGGGGCTCCTCCCCAGAAGGACAGGCTCTGTGAGTGGGAGGTGGCTTTGGAAGGATGTGTTTTTGGTGGTGAAGCAGGGGTCGAGTTGAGAGGCATGAACCTGGCTGTGGAGTCCAAGCCTCAAAAGTATTAGCCTGGGGAAGACAGGCAGGCAGGCTTGGAGGAAGGACACCGTCCCAGATGTCCATAGGCTCCACCTGTCCCCTCCAGCTGCCTGGGTGATGCTGGTCTCCCACAAGCCTTCTGACACCCCTGTGGGTCTCCACTCCCCTCCAAGACCTGCACACATTATGCACAAAAGACAGAGGGCCCCCAGCCTGTTCAGACAGGGCTGCGGTAAACTGAGGGCCCTGGAGGTGGGATGGTATGCCTCAGCCAATGCCGGGTGAATGAATGAATGAATGATGAATGAATGCATTCAAGAATAAATAAATAGATGTCCAGCCCCCTTCCTAAGCTAGACCTACTCAGGGACGTACATCCTACAGCAGTAAGGAAAATTCAAAATGTAAGGAAAAATCGCCTCTCATTGCTAAAAGCTCTCCTGTTGGTCCATGGTGAATGTGGGGTGGGTGGGGGGCCTTTTCCAACAGCAGGGGAGGGGCAGGAGTGAACAGCATCTGATTCCCATCTTCTCTAACGTCACAAATGCCCGCTGACTTCTGGGCTGGCCTCACAGCAGCCGGAGGCCAAAAGGCCAACTCAAAGCCCTCGCCCAAGTCGTTTAATAGATAGCCAAGCAGGTGCCAAAGGACAGTGGCCCTCTGATCAGTCACTGACCACATGCTCTTAAGAAAGCCAATAGTAACCAGCAGTCGTTGGCAACCTGTCCTTATCCCTACCTCACGCCATCTAAAGAAAAAGCTGGCAGGTTATTTGGGGCATACTGGTCTCACTCAGGCTAAGTTATTACCCACTGTTGCCCACACACAGCTGAGAAACAGCATCGGTGGGGGTCCTCCCCCCTCAGCTACTTGAAAGGGTGGTGGTTCTTTGTTCGGGACTCCCCAAGAGGCGTTGCATGATGACAGAAACGCTGGTCCTGTGCTTGCCAGGCGATCTTGGGAGGGAAAGTTCTATTTATGCCAAGACACAAGTGCCCGCTATTCACCCTGATGACCCCATCTGAGCCAGTGCTGGAGGGACGGACAAGAAGGGTATCGATATTTCCCTCCAAAACCCTTGCACCGTTCTCCTGTCGGAATCCTTTCCAGACTGGAGAGCAGCAAACAGCAGGCCTTCCTCCTTTCGTCTTCACCTGGGGACTCTTGTCTCTGCAAGGCTGACTCTTGTGGGACCAGCTTCCCCGCTAGCCTCTGCTACCAACACCAACAGGAGAACCGACTTTGCGACGGGTGTTTTGAAACTTCTCTCCTTTTAACTCCGTCCATGGTTCCCTCTTCTGTGCAAACACTCTGGTGTGTGAAAGCACAGCCTCTACTGGGAGAGGGTGCCCTCATAAACTGCAGGTTACTCCCCGTCTTTTCTCAGCCAGAGAGGGCGGCCCCCACCTCACTCCCTTCTGGGTCTCTTCCCCACACCCAACTTTTTTTTCTTTTTCTGAAACCACTTCTGCTTCCTTCATTTTCTCTGCAGCTGCGGTGGAGAGATATAGTAAAGCTACTGTATAGGATTTTGAAAGCAGGGCCTCTGAGAGCCTTCCAAGCCCCGTACAAGCCGGTTATTCTCTGGCTTGTTTTCTTTGGCTTCAGGTTAGTAACACAGAATGAGTCAAACAGTATTAACTTTCAATAGGGAAGTGGTGTGGTCAACCCAAGCTGTTTGCGGCTAGATGGTGCAGATAGGTAAGGCAGGTAGTGAAGAACAGCCCATAAGGCTGTGAAGAGGCAAAGGAGGGGAAGACAGCCTCGCTCAGAAACATCCAACAATTCGGTCAACAGGACTCTAACCATCTTTTTTTTTAAGTTGGCTGAAGAATGAACCCCAAGGTCTCTGGCCGACCAGCTTCCGGAATTTGGCCAGGTTGGGGCTCTGTAGCTTGCACAATCCAGCACTTTGTGGGTAGAAGGGTGACTCCCCCCGGCCCCTTTTCTTTCTTTTTTTTTTAAATGATGCCAAAGTCATAGGAAATCAAGTTAGGATAATTTCCCCTCCTTAGGGCATGTCCCTCTGGGTGGACCTTTATCCATTTCTTCCCCCTGCTTGGGCTGTGAGTGGCTGTGCCCTCCACCTGGTGCTTGCCCATCTTCTCAGCCCTGAACCTGGCTCCCCAGGTTGGTGGGCTGGCTGCAAACCTGGGCTCTCCTCCAGGCCAGGTGACCCCCCCAGGGGGATGCGCTTGCTCCTACAGACATCAACTCTCTTTTAGAAGCTGATAAGGATCTTCAAACCATCCGATCCTCTCTCTCTTGTTTTGGCAGATGAGGAAACGGAGGCTCTGAGAGGGGATGGGGGCTGCTGAGCTCTGCAGAGCCAACCGGGCCGGGATCTGCGATCTTTCCACGTGGCTGCCTCTCCCTTGCCCAGGGTTCAGGATTGCTCTTATGGCTCAACAGAACGGCTCCGAGAATGGCCCAGCCCTTGAGACTCAAATTTCAGCAGTTCCCGGTTTCTTTCTCCCTGCCCTCAGCTACTTATTTATTTTGAGACCGGCTGAATCACCCACGGAATAGAGCGAGTTTCTCCTCCCAACCGGCTCTGACAGCATGTGAACGAAGGAACAGGACAACAAGCCAGCCTCTGGAGCCTTGCAAGGTTCTCACCTCGGAGCAGCTGCAGGTTTTGACTCCTCCTGGGAAACTGGCAGGAAGGCTCAAGGGTGTAATATTTCACCTCCCTGCAATCTAATCCCCAAATCTCAGGTGAGCAGCATATATAAAAAGCCACGGGTGGAAAAAAAAGGAACAAGGACTCAGCAAACTACACTACGATTTCTGCAACTCTTCCTAAGCCTTTCATGGAAAGAAAATGAAATAGCACAGCCAGAGAGGAAGAACTGCATTTGGTTTTGGAAAAGAAATAGATATTAAAAGTAAACTCAGTTCTCTTAACTGTGAAGTTTGCCTTTTGTTTGTTTCCAAAATGCCTACAGGGTGTGTAACAGTAAGAAAGGAAATATTAAGATATTCTGATGGCAAAAAGTAAAGCTTCTAAAAGTATGGATTCACAGTGGGGCTGATTTAAATGCCTTTATTTTTTCCCCTATGGTTTTTCTTCTCATCAATCCTAGAAGACAGGATGAGATGAAATGTACCTTCAAGAAGCCAAGTTTTATTTTAGATCCCTGAGATTTTTGTATAATATACACAGCAATAATAACATTTCCTATGCTTTTCTGTTATCTAATTACGTATTTATAGATTTCTGATAGACTGATAGATTACCTGACAGACTGTTTACAAAGCACTTGGATATTTATCATCTCAATTCATGCAAAGCAATCTTCTGCATTAGAGCTATTGTAATTATCTCCACCTTATAGATGACTCAATGGAAGCTTCTAGATGCTAAGTGTCTTGGCAGATACACAGCAGCATGTTCAGTTAAGAAACAACTACATTTTGATAAAATCTTTGTTTGGGAAAAGAAACAAAGGGAGCAGGGAAATATGGTGAACATAGTTTGGCTTCAGTGAGGAGAAAATTGGTGAAGAAATGCAGTATTTCTGCAGTATTTGGGGTTAAAATAGTATCTTATTGCAGTATTTGGGCTGGAAGGAAAACGACAAAAAAGCCCTTACTGTCTTGTATCCTGAGAGTTCAATCTGCAATGATTAAAAACAAAAACAAAAACAAAAAAAACTCGGCAATGGCAAGTATCTGGCCTCTACTTAGGCAGAATTCTAGTTGATTCCCTGGTGAGGGCTATGGTATGCAGGAAGGGGGTCCCCCTGTGTCCAGGGCATGTGCTTTAATAATAAAAGCTAATATTTAAGGAGCATCTCTGTGCCAGGCACCATGTGTCATCACGTGCTCCTTTCTTCAATAAGCACCAGAATCCCTTGAGATGAACACATCATCTTCCCAGGGTTGCATGTGAGGAGGCCAAGCTCAGGCAGACTGATCTGACCACAGGGCAGAGGTGACCTTGAATCAGGCCATCAGCTCTCCAGCCGGGCCGCCAACCACTGCTCCAGCCTGTGGCTCAGACCGCCTCTAATCCTCATATCCCTTAGCAAGGTCGGTGTCACACACCCATTCTACAGATGGGGAAGGCCATATCGGTCCACCTCCAAACTCCTCTCTCACTCCCCCAACTCAGAGTTTCATTTCTGAAGCTCGGGGCTGTGCCCTTTAGCAATGCCAGAAACAAACAGAAAGATGTGACTATGGGTATTTCTCTGGAGCGCTTTAAAACGAGTGAATTAGAAAATCATAAAACCACTTCAGAGGTAAGTAAAAATAAGGTGATACCAGGAACACATCCAAAAAGGGTCATAAATGTATATAGTTCTTAAGAGCTTAGATATTTCAAATATTTACTTTTTATCTCAAATGACCAGAAGGCTGACTTCTAAGCCATGGTGAACAAAAACAAAAACAAACAAACGGAATCTCAAATGTTCGCCATTTCAGTGTATGAAAGTACTCTGAAAGATTCAATAACAGGTTGAGTTTTAGTCAATACTTGCTTTAATGGAACCTGAGTATATGTAAATCGTGGAAATACCAAAGTAATGTATTGCCATTAACTTACTTTATAGGGGTCTAGGGAGTTGGCAGATTAATTCAACTGTATTCCTTAGAAAGAGGCAAACAGAAAAGAACTTTGCTTTGGGTACTTCAATGTTACTTTGGCTTTCATCTACAAATATATAGCCAGAATATTTGGCTTGGCTATCAGGAATTTTCCCAGTGACAATGCATAACTTACTTGCACAAAGAACTCACTGTAAATATGTCACATGTAACTGAGAAAGGCATTTCACAGCCAATGTCAGTGTTTGTGACATGTTTGATAATACAGCTGTAATGCTCAGTAATAGGCTATACCTAACTTACCCCTTCTTGATAGTCAGCTGTTCATAGCAAGAAAAGCAAACCTTTAAAATAAATTGTTTACAAAGGAAAATAACACGGGAAGAATGGGAGAACACAGAAACTGCAAGCTAGCTCAAAGGAACTTAAACACAGATCTAGAGCAAGGCGGGTTAACCCTACTTTACTTAAACTGAACCTCTCGTTTTTTTTTGGCGGTGTCCCTGAGTTCTATCAGACCCACTGGATCCGATTCTTCCTAATGCTTTTCTTAGCTACATGGCTTACAGGAAAAAAAAAAAAAAAATCCAAGCCTTCACAAAAGCTTAAGGAGAGTTTTTAAGAAAAATGGAAAGTGGTTAGAGTATAAAAGATTTCTAAGTCCATCCCAAAGCCGACAAAAGAATGCATTATAAAATGCTGTGCCAACGGTAATGCATTGTTCCATCAGGTCACAAGGTGCATGGACAGCTAAGACAGGCACTGCGATGCCCAGAAGGGTCTCTGATGGTGAAAGGTGGACATGTGGTCACTGAAACACATCTCTGAGTGTCTCTGGGGGAAATGAAGGAAACCCCTACCAAACACATACCAGAAGAGAAAAATCCAAGACAAGTCTAGAGAGACACGTTGGTTTAGGAAACACAGAGAGTGGCTGAGTGTCATGCCCACGAAGCTTGGCTGTGGTTAACGAGGGCGTACAGGCACCCCAGGAGGTGAGCCCTGTGCATCTGCCGTGAGGCTTGAGACCCCAAGAAGAGTTTGGCACATTTCATGTCAGTTTTCTAAAACAAAGTAGAGGAGCCTCTCCCAAGCCATGTCATGCGTATATCTGAAAGGACCCACAGGTGAGATCTCAAACACCCACTTTTTACTCAGACAGAAGTTTCCCCCCTGCTGCTAAGTCGCTTCAGTTGCGTCTGAGTCTTCAAGACTCTATGGACTGTAACCTGCCAGGCTCCTCTGAGTTTTTTCCACCAATCTCAACCTTTGGGGGCAAACCGATATGCCCATTGAGGGACTTAGGAATGCTGAACCAGAGTGTTTCAAGGGTCCATAAAAATGTAAGAAAAGAAATTTTACTGTGTCTAAATACAAAAGAAAAAAATCAAAATTTATAAATGTTTAATTAAGTGTCTAAAAAAAATGAAACATTACGGCAACTTCATGAATTTTTAAACTTAGGAATCACAGATTGTTTTGGTTTCGAGTCCTCTCATTTCCAAAGGATACCAAGATTTAATGCAAATAAGTGCTGCATCTCCTGAACACCGACTGTGTGCCAGGCATTGGTTCAAAATGTTTGACCGAGGCTGTCGCATTCAGGTTCCCCGCCCTGTGAGGTTCATGCGGCCACTGTCCTTGTTTTCTGGAGGCTGGGTCAGGCCAGCACTCTTTCTGCCCACCCCACGGTCACCCATACAGTTAGCAGATGCCAAGAGGGGGATTGCAATCCAGTGGTAATCACTATGCTGATGGCAATGACATCAGGGCTGCAGGAAATTAGATGCGTTACTCATAGCCAGATTAATTTCAACACCAAGTGATAAAAGCCATTCAAAAATTTACAGCAAAAAAACATCTAACGTAGGAACTGGTGTAAACACATATGCGTGATGTGATGAAGGATATATCCCCCTCACCCGCCCCACCCTGTGGAAGGAGGCCGCCAAGGGTCGACCTCTAGGGGGCGCTGTTTGCGGGGAGCGCAGGGCTTCTGTTTTTCTGATATTACTTTGCCATCCTTTCAGCGGGAACTAATTTAGAGATTATCACTGGTCCTGTTGCCTGGTTGGACAGAAGAGGACAGTGAGGAGAAAGTACTTAAGATAATTGCATGAGTTCACACCCACTGGCCTGGTGGCGCCAGTCTGAAATCCAGGTCCCCCAGCTGAGGATCTAGAAACCTTTTCACATGTTTTAAGATTAAGAAACTGAAGCCTAAATGCAGACAGGATTTTTTTTTTTTTTAGCACTTCATATACTAAATTCTAACAAGGACTGGGATGTTAGCTTATATCTCGACTTCACTAGGGTGGCATTTAAAATAGTGATGTGGGTTTCCAACGGTTCAGAGGGACAGAGCTATTCAGAGTCATGGTTTAAGATTCAGTCCATGTTCCTTCTCCACCCCCTGCTCCCCTACATTACATTGAGATGCTACCTAGATCATTTCTTTATGTTTTCATTGGTACCTGGAAGGAACCATTTTTTCCTTCTTTTCTGCAGCAACACAGAACATCTCAGGACTTCTGTATAAGATAGGGCTAGTTACCAAGAGATCACAGGCCTGCCCAGGTCCTGGTGAGCTAATGAAGTGGCTTATCACTGCTTCCAGGGGCAGAAGCTTACTCCCTCCAGGGTCCTCTTACATCCCTCTCATCCAAAGGGCTCTTTCAGACCTTAGCCTGGATGTGGAGGGAATGTAAAGGGAAAGTTGCTCTGTCGTGTCTGACTCTTTGCAACCCCATGGACCATACAGTCCATGGGATTCTCCAGGCCAGAATACTGGACTGGGTAGCCTTTCACTTCTCTGGGGGAATCTTCCCAACCCAGGGATCAAACCCACGTCTCCTGCATTGCAGCTGGATTCTTTACCAGCTGAGCCAACAGGGAAGCCCAAGAATATACTGAGTTGGGTAGCCTATCTATTCTCCAGCGGATCTTCCCAACCCAGGAATCAAACCAAAGTCTCTTGCATTGCAGGTGGATTCTTTACCAACTGAGCTATCAGGGAAGCCACAATAAGTTCACTAAAAACTCAAGAGTCATGGAAGTCTTTGTTGTTTAGTTGCTAAGTTATATTCCACTCTTTTGAGACCCTGTCAACTGTGTAGCCCACCAGGTTCCTCTGACTGTGGGACTGTCTAGGCAAGAATACAGCAGTGAGTTGCCACTTCCTTCTCCAGGGATCTTCCTGACCCAGGGATTGAGCCTGCATCTTTGGCACTGTGAGGCGAGTTCTTTACCACTGAGCCATCTGGGAAGCCTGTAGGAGTCTTTATCTATATAGAATACTTCTTGGTCTAGTTTGATGCTACTAAGCATAACAAACAGAAAGACATTCTAAAATTCATTGGAAACATTTAGGCAGGATTATTAGTGCTTTAAAGACTGCTTTTGCCCAGTCATCAGATAATTGAGGAGCTTAGCACAGCGGGGATTATAGCTTCAGTGGAAGTCACCCCAGAATGTCCATCTTAGCACCGAAGTGCCGTTCACAGTGGGGAGGAGGAATCTAAGCAGAACATTCTACCTCTTTGACCCTCTGTCTCCTTTATATTTGGGTGAGAGGGAAAGAAAGAATGCTTTTCTTTTTTTTCTTTTCTTTTGGGGATCATGATTTCATCCAGAAAGAATGAAAGTCCAAATCCAGCATCTGAAGAATCCAGGGAAAGGGGGATTAAGTAGATGATCATTCATTACTTAAAGGACATGCTTAAAGCAATTCCCAGAGAACAAGGTGATTAGGGATTGATAATTACAATCCTGAGATCACAGATCTGGAAAACCATCTGGCATTCCACTAACCAGTCAGGGGCAAAAAATGAAAAAATCTGCATCCTCCTAGCAGGCTGCATGGGCTTCCTGGCGGCTCAGCAGTAAAGAATCCTTCTGCCAATGTGGGAGACGCAGGTTCGATCCCTTCCTCGGGAAGATCCCCTAGAGAAGGAAATGGAACCCACTCCAGTATTCTTGCCTGGGAAATCCCATGGGCAGAGAAGTCTGGCGGGCTACAGTCCATGGGGTCGCAAAAGAGTTGGACACAATCGAACGACTAAACAGTAAGAAGCAGGCTGCACTGTGCACGTGGGCCCTCTAGGAATCTCTTTGCTGAAGGAGGAACTGGACTTGGACAGCTCATTTGTGGTCATTTTTGTCACATTACTCATTTTTCCTGCCTGCCTCTGCTGGAGGGAGAGGTAAGCTTCAGGTCTCCAGATGCCTGGCCCCTAAGCAGACCCTGGTGACAGACATGGAACCCATTGTCAGCCCGTATGGCAGTGTGGGTGGTACATCTGACAGCATCCTCACCCCAGGGAAAATGTTGGTTCCATCCCGTTGGTACAAAAATGATGAATGTCAAGACCATCAGGCTCTGCTTCCTTGAAGAAAACTGAACCCGAATTTTATTGATAAACTCTAATAAAAAATTTCTGCATAGAAAATTTCAATACAATAAAGCTCAAGTAGCAGTTGGTGTAGTTCTTAAAAATAAGACTTTGGCGTCTGTGGCTGGCAGTGTCTGGATGGCTGTGTTTCAGTTCTGGCTTACGAACTAACTGTGTGACCTTGGGCAAGGGACTGGATTTCTCTTTGTGTAAGGATCTATCCTTACTTGATCTTGCAAAAATTATGTCAATTAAGGTACGTGTGGCTCTTTGTACAGTGCTGAGCAAACAGCACTATGGGAGTGTTTCATATTATTATTGAAAAGTGAAAGTGACAGTGTTAGTCGCTCAGTCATGTCTGACTCTTTGCAATCCCATGGACTGTAGAGTCCACCAGGCTCCCCTTTCCATGGAATTCTCCAGGCAAGAATACTGGGTAGCCATTCCCTTCTCCAGGGGATGGAACCTGGGTCTCCTGCATTGCAGGCAGATTCTTTATCATCTGAGCCACTAAGGGAGCCCATTATTATTATTATTGGGTATTTTTATTATTAAGAGAAAACAACATTTTAAAAGAAAATTGTACATTACATTTCTGCTCATCCCATACTTCTCTGGGTAAACTTGATTTCAAATATTTTTCGGTCCATGATCGCCATAGTTTATAGGCATTTAAATGCATCTTTCATGCATTTCTTTTTTATTTGAAACATACTCGCCATAAACAAAGATTCTGTTTCTTCTCTATATATATATCTTCTCTCTCTCTCTCTCTATATATATATATATATATATACATATATGCTGCTAAGTCACTTCAGTTGTGTCTGACTCTGCGACCGCATAGACAGCAGCCCACCAGGCTCCCCCGTCCCTGGGATTCTCCAGGCAAGAACACTGGAGTAGGTTGCCATTTCTTTCTCCATATATATATAATATATATATATATATATATTATAGCATCGCTATTTGCATTCAACATCATAGAAAAAAGTTATATTCGTGTGATATAGTCTCAATAAAGCCCTTAACAAAAGCAATTGAGTGATGTGGAATGAAGTCTATTTTAAATCGACCGATTTCAACTATAACTCTCCATAAAAATGTTGTTAGTTGGCAAGAAGGCTAATGCCCCAGAAAGTAGCATATTCTTTTTACGTCACGGCTCCACCTAGCTATCCTGTTACTCTGAATCTCAAGAGTTCAAACACAGCAGGTACCTTGAAGGGCTCCATTAACTCAAGGGCAGAAGTTGTCCTAGAAATGGTGAATATTTGTTTTACGAAACTTTTAAATTTTTAGTTACTCAGTGTTCTAGATGTAACGGACACCTGGCCAGCCAGGTGATGGCTCATGCCCTCACAGTGACTGTCCAATCCTGAGCCCACCCCAGTGGGGCACTCCCACCCCTGCCCTGCCCCTCAACCCCTCCTTAGCAAAGTATCTTTCTCTACGGCACTAAGTCATGCATTCAAATTATTAAGTGAAATATCTGCAGAGAATACACTTTGGTATCTCAACATTATCATATTATAGACACATGGGCTAAATTACAGACACATGGGCTGAGTGCTGGAATTTCCCATTAGGTTTCCTGAAATATTAAAAAAAAATACATAAAAGCAATCTCAAATATCCTTTCCTTGAAAACTCTTTTCACTCAATCTTTCATGCTTAAAGAGAAGACCATTTTTTTAATATGTTGACAAGCTTCTAAATATTCTACTTACAAACTGAAAACAGGTCCCACCTTGCAGCTTACAAGTACTATTCCAGCAAAAGTTGCCTTCTGCTGATGTTCTTTCCCCATAATAATTTTAAATTTTCAACAATTAATCATTTCTCTATTCACCTGAGATGTACAAATAACCCTGCAAGGTGTGGGAAAAACAAGTTTTTTGACTTACTAAGGGGCAGGTCAGTTATGGAAAAGGGCAAGTGACACCTGAAATGGAAAAAAAAAAAATTCATTTCTCTTTGGAAGACACTTTTTGCTACAACTTCGCCACTGAAAACCAGGAAATTGGTTGGGAAACATCGAGTGATTCCATAAGCCTGGCCAGCAGGCTAGCAGCAGCACGTTCCTTAATTCTTCGGCCTTTTCTTAATTATCTTACTGGCAGGCTGAATGAGATAAGCTTTCCTTCCGGTTTTTGCAGAAACGCTTTAAGTTGAAGGCTCCTTGCCTGCCCTAGGCCCTGGGAATTGCCCTTTCTCGACAGTCTTAGAGCTGGGACAAATGTGAGAAGTCATACAAGCCAACAACTAGTTTCAAAAATGAGAGTACTGGGGCCAGGTCAGAGTCTAGAATAGGTCATGTGCAAATGGTGTGGTGCGAGATGGGGAGGTAAATGCATGCACGGACAGACGAATGGATGGATAGAGTGGATTAGTATGAGGTATCAGGAGCTCCTCATTGTAATTCTGGCTGCATCACCAACTCTTTCTTTCCAACCTAAGCAGACCATTTCATTTCTCTGTGGCTGCTTTCTCTTATCAATGAGGCAGTTAGCCCTAAAGGCTCTCTCAGGTCCCTTTGAGCTCTTATGGTCATTAATTTCACGAAACAAAAGAACTTTTCAAAATGATTCAACTTGGCTATGCTGGAACCATGTTGCCAGAATCACCCAGAATTCACAGCACCATAATAATGATGGAAGGGACTTGGGAGATCTTACTATAGATCTGACACTGCCTGGGCATTCTAATTTACATGCAATGACCTCTCTTAAAACTGCATTGAAAGTGAAAGTCGCTCAGTTGTGTCCGACTCTTAGCGACCCCATGGACTGTAGCCTGCCAGGCTCCTCTGTCCACAGAATTCTCCAGGCCAGAATAGTGGAGTGGGTAGCCATTCCCTTCTCCAGGGATCTTCTCAACCCAGGGATAGAACCCAGGTCTCCCACACTGCAGGCAGATTCTTTACCATCTGAGCTACCAGGGAAGTCCAAGAATACTGGAGTGGGTAGCCTATCCCTTCTCCAGGGGATCTTCCCGACCCAGGAATCAAACTGGGGTCTCCTGCATTGCCAGTAGATTCGTTACCAGCTGAGCTACCAGGGAAACCCTCAAACTACATTGGAAAGAATAATTCACAATACTCAAAACATGATAACAATCAGAAGATGTGTTAGATACACACACATGCAGAGGAACATTATTCAAGCATATAAAAGATACCCTGCTATTTACCATTTGCAACATGGATAGACCTTGAGAGTGTTATGCTAAGTGAAATAAGTCACACAGAGAAAGACAAATACTATATCATCTCACTTATATGTGGAATCTTATGAAAAAAAAAAAAAACCCACAAACTCACAGAAACAGAGAGTAGATTGGTGGTGGCTATAGGTAGGGGATGGGGGAAAGGGATTAAAGGGTACAAACTTTCAGTTACAAGATGAAGAAATTCTGGGGACCTAATGTATAGCATGAACTATAGTTAACAGCACCACATTATATATTTGAAAACTGCTAAGAGGGTAGATCTTAAAAGTTCTCAACAGACAAACAAACTGTCACTACACGATGTAAAGGATGTGTTAACTAATCTCACTGCAGTAATCATTTCTCACTGTAGACATATACCAAATAATCATGTTGTAAACGTTAAACTGACACAATAAGCCAACGATATCTCAATAAAGTTGCAGGGGTGGGGCAATTCTGTTAACTTCTTTAAAAAAAAAAAAAGTGGCTATGAACACAGTTTCATCAAAAAGTAGGTCCCACCTTGAATCTAGACACCCAAATGATAATAATAAAAATGCATGCTAAAGGCCCACCTAGCTTCCAAGAGTGAAAAGGCAACATTACCACAGTCACCCTGGCAGACTGTGCATTTGACCTTTTTCTAGAAGTCCCTTGTGAAATAGACACTCTCTACTTAAGCCTGTAACACCTCTTTATATCATACTTATATATATTCTTATATATACTCATAAATATATATATATTTAATTTAATTTGCTTTTTAAGTTAATTTTTCCCCAGACCCCAAATTCCATTTGGCAGGAAAGACTCTGTAAAAATGGGTGCCTCTTTGGAGCCACTCCCTTCTGCCTACTCCAAAACCCTTCTCAATAATGACTGTTTTCTTAAGTCATAAAGCAGCAGGCGGCCCATTACAATCACATATTTCTCCCCTCTGACTGCCAGTTCTTAAAAATTCAAGCGCCCATCATTTATTTTTTGAAGTTCAATCACTGTTAGTTCTTTGAATCTTACAGGAAAATACTGGCTATACAGCAAAAACTGTCCTTAAAAAAATGCATCAATGAAGAGGGGCAGTGGAAGGCATATGGAGGGATCACCTGATTTAAGTTTCTTCCTGCTGGTAGGTTTGCCTTTGAACTCTCCCAGAGATGGCTGTTTCTTCTAGTTTTACTTAATTTTTTTTTTTTTTTTAACTGAGGTACAGGGTTTCCCAGATAGCTCAGTAAAGAATCTGCCTGCAAGGCAGGAGACCCTGGTTTGGTTCCTGGGTTGGAAAGATCTGCTGGAGAAGGGATAGGCTACCCACTCCAGTATTCTTGGGCTTCCTGTGTGGCTCAGCTGGTAAAGAATCTGCCTGCAATGCGGGAGACCTGGGTTCGATCCCTGGGTTGGGAAGATCCCCTGGAGAAGGGAAAGGCTACCCACTGCAGCATTCTGGCCTGGAGAATTCCACGGACTATATAGACCATGGAGTCACAAAGAGTCAGACGTGACTTTCACTTTCACTTTTCATAGCTGATGTACAATATTATATATTAATAAGTTTCAGGTATACAACATAGTGATACACAAGCTTTAAAGGTTATATTCCATGTATGAGTGAGTGAAGTCACTCAGTCGTGTCTGACTCTTTGCGACCCCATGGACTGTAGCCCACCAGGCTCCTCCCCCATGGGATTCTCCAAGCAAGCATACTGGAGTGGGCTGCCAAGTATAGTTACTATAAAATATTGGTCAAACTCCCTGTTGTACTACATATCCTTGTGTGCGTGTATGTGTTGGTCGCTCAGTCATTTTTGACTCCTTGTGATGCCATGGACTGTAGTCCACTAGGCTCCTCTATCCATGGAATTTTCCAGGCAAGAATACTGGAGTGAGTTGCCATCCCCTCCTCCAACTCTGTATCCTTGTATCTTATTTATTTTATGCATCATCATTGGTATCTCTTAACCTCCTGCTTCCATTTTTATTTTTTAAATTTTGTGTGCTTATTTATTTTTTTAAAGTCTTTATTGAATTTATTACAAGATTGTTTCTGTTTTATGTTTCAGTGTTTTGGTCACAAGGCATGTGGGATCTCAGCTCCATGCACAAGGATGGAACTCTCACCTGCTGCACTGGAAGGAGAAGTCTTAACCACTGCACCACCAGGGAAGTCCACCTGCTTCTATTTTTCAAGAAAGGGATTCTACAGCCTCCTGAGTGAGCCTTTCTGGAAGTTTAAGTATTCTCAAGGTCAACCGCCTTCAACCTTACAGCAGCCTGGCCCCCATCCCGCGCCTGCTGTAATCTGAGCCTGCTTCCTCTTTGGTCCTCTGCGGAACGCCAGGGCGCCTGCGTGGTGTGTCTGGCGTGTTTAACGCAGGGTCACTAGGAGTCTTCAATTTGCCGTTCCTACTTTGGAAAGCTCCCAAGTTGGGTTTGGTTAGAACTGTGTGGTTCTGTGCCTGCGGTTTTCTTTTCACACAGAAATGGGAATCGGGGGTGGTTACCAAGTCCCGGAGTTTCCTGAGTCTGGGTGTGGCCAGAACATCTCCAGGTACTTAAAGAGAACAATCTGCAGGGCGGGGGAAATAAGGTCAGAAAGAAAACACGCAAAGGGCACCAAAGAGGTGGTGAACGGACAGCTTGTCCTGAGGGGTGGTCCCTGGTGGGCGTGGTTGACCGACACAGCGCCCAGGGTGATCGAGGTACCATGAGGCTGTGGCCGGGACTCCAGGGAAGACTGCCGCAAGTTGTAGCGCTTACAGGATGACCTATAGACAGCCGTGCCCCGGGGGCCACCAACACCACCACAGGGCAGGTCCTGTTGGACTAGGGGGCAGGGGGTGCAGGGGCACCCTGAGACACAGGCAGGGAGGCGCAACTGGAGATCGCTGGCATTTCCTGATTTCATTCTCCGTGCCAGGCACATCGCACTGTCTCCTTCAGTTTATAGAGAAGCTCTCATTAACATCGCCATTTTACAGATGAAGAAACTGAGGTTCAGAGAGGCTCCATAACTTCCTGAAATCTTAAGCACCTCAGCCCCACACTCCTCTTGTTTAGCCCAGCACTCAAAATGCTTAACCACTTCGCTTTACGACCTGACACGCCTGCATCTCAACTTCCTGGCCTAGCAGGAAGCCCAGTTTTTCACCCCTGACCCCCACCCTGAGAATAGAGGATATTATTTTTCCCACCGGGGGCCTGACATGGTTAGAAGGCATGCAGATGCCGGGCTGGAGCGCCAGCCAGCTCCACACATCGGCAAGTGTGACCCAGCCTCCATCCCAGGGAAGGGTGTGGTTCTGGAAAAGACTGCTACTCTTGTGTTTACTCAAAGATAGTCATTAAGTCACCGTGAAGACATTTTTCTGCAGACTAAACAACCCCACTCCTTTTTTAAAAAAACTTTTCTCGCAGGAGTTATTTTTCTGGTACCATCTTTCTATATTTGCTGGTTTTCCCCCAGGCATTCCTCCCGCCTCCCATTCTCTATTTTAAACAATCCTGTCATAAAATTTCGATCTGTGGCACAGAAAGAAAAGGGTCATTTGGATAGACTTCATCTCCAGCCTCCAAATGAATAAAAGACCAGCATGGATGGTAATCAGCCCCTTGTGGTCCACTCTGACCCTCTGGCCTTTTGGGGGCCACCTCTGTGCCTGGCCAGTCTTCCACGGAACTTTACCACGTATTTGGTCCTTAGGCCCGTGCTGTCCCCAAATGATTCTAACATGCACTTGAGTCAGTCTGATTTCCTTCTGCCCTCTAAAAGGATGCTTCACAAAAAAGCCTGGAGCCCAGAGACAGCCTCTGACAAGTGAAAACGTCGAAAGTAAAATTCTCTCTCTCTACAGGGGCCTGACATTCCCCTCTGGCAGAGGTTTCAGCCACATCTGGATGATGCTGATTGAACGCAAGGCTTTGAAGACATGGTCCCTGGTGCCTGAGTGTACCAACTGGGGCGGGGGTTGGGAGAGTGCCAGCCCCGAAGGGGGCCCACTTACTTCGAGGTTCTCGGGGTCCATCCACTGTGATTTTGATGGCTCTGTGGTAGGTGGCGACTTGCGGTGGGTTTGTGAAGACAGTGATGGTCAGAGTGAAGCTTTTCCCTGTTGAAACACAAAAGAGAGCAAAGAAGGATGAGGCGATGGCCTGATTATATTGCTGGGAAATTCAAAATTAACGTATGCTTTCCAGCCCTCGTCCTGGAAAGGGGGCAGGGCTTGAGCGCACATTGTCGATTTTTCCAATACTCCTTTTAGTTTGGCTTTGCTGACATTCTGGAAAGTACAACTATGCTGTCTAGATGTGGCACGTCTGGTAGTCACATGGCTTTTGTTTGGTCATTAATAACACAGGATCAAGAGAGATTCAGATGTGTTTACTTATAGGTCGAGAGCCCAGGAACATAGGGGCAGATTGGCAGCTAGAAACCCCCATGTCCTCCCTTTCAAAAAGCTCAGGGCAAAAGGAGTAAAAGAACCCATTTTTGTCTTTCCCCTCTAATGTTCTTTGTACCTCCAAGGATTAGGAGAGATAGAATTTCTGAGGATAGGCTTAATTGGAATGATTCTCTCTGTATTTTGAAAATACTAATTGTTGGTGATTTAAAATATTATTTTGATTATTCCATAGGCAGGCACAGGGTTGGCCAGACAGAAGGATATGTAATTGACAGATTCAATGACAATTCGGAGCATAAATATGCACATGGATTTCCATCTAAGTGTCTTATACATATTCACGAAATGTGAGTATGTACTCATTGCATACATGTCATGCAGTGTTTTTAATAATTAAAAAAAATTGTTTAAAACATAATTTATAATAAAAATATTAATATATAAATACATTAGTTATTTAAAAGCATTTCTTCTTGGCAAAGTGGTTCAGAGAATGTCCTCTGCGTTTGAATTCCGGCTAACTGACCTTAAACAATTCACTAGTCTTCCCTTTGCCTGTGTCCTATCCTTGAAGATGGGTACACATAACTTCTTCTACCTTATAGAATTGTACCTGTGTGCATGCTAAGTCACTTCAGTCGTGTCTGACTCTGTATGACCCTAGGGACTGTAGCCTGCCAGGCTTGTCTGTTCGTGGGATTTTCCAGGCAAGAATACTGGAGTGGGTTACTGTTCCCTCCTCCAAGGGATCGTCCAGACCCAGGGATTGAATCTGTGTCTCTTATAGCTCCTGCATTCGCAGGTGGGTTTTATTTGGGAAGCCCATAGAATTGTGGAGGAAGTTAAATGAGTTAATATGAGTAAAATCATTAAAACAGCATCTGGCATATGGTATTCAAAGGTGTGTGTGTGTGTGTTTCTGTGTGTGTAGAGAGAGAGAGAGAGGCACAGCTCTCCCTGCAAGACAGAACATTTAGGTTCCTGTACACATCTTTAGCCTCTCCAGATCTCAGTTTCCTGGTTTGCAAAACGAAGGCCTTCATGGGATACATACAGTGTCACTGTTCACTCTGGTCTTATCTTTGAGATAAATCCCATTGTCCATCTCCACAGGTAGGCGTGTGCCTGCACCCAGGGTGCTTCCTCTGCTGCCTGAAACGCCAGCATTTCAGATTCCATTAAAACACTGTCTTTCCTTCCTAGGGCTGCTGTAACAAATGGTCACAAACTAGGTGGCTGAAGGGCTTCCCTGGTTGCTCAGCTGGTTAAGAACCTGCCTGCAGTCCAGGAGACCCTGGTTTGGTTCCTAGGTTGGGACGATCCCTCGGAGGAGGGCATGACAACCCACTCCGGTATTCTTGCCTGGAGAATCCCCATGAACAGAGGAGCCTGGCAGGCTACCGTCCACGGGGTCTCAAAGAGTCGGACACGACTGTGAGACTAAAGCACAGCACAGGTGGCTTAAGGGCTTCCCAGGGGGCACTAGTGGTAAAGAACCCGCTTGCCAATGCAGGAGATGCGAGAGAAGTGGGTCTGACCCCTGGGTCAGAAAGATCCCCTGGAGGAGGAAATGGCAACTCCAGTCATGCCACCGAAATATTCTTGCCTGGAGAATCCCATGGACAGAGGAACCTGGAGGGCTACCATTCATAGAGTTGCAAAGACTTAGACGTGACTGAAGCAACTTGGCATGCGTGCATGCAGGTGGCTTAAGACAACGGAAACTTACAGTCTCCTAGTTCTGGAGGCCAGAAGTCCAAAACGGAGGTGCTGAGTGGGCCGTCCCCTACCAGGAAAGAAGTCTTCCTGGCCTTGCCCAGCTTCTGGTACGACTAGCAGTCCTTGGCTCTCCTTGGCTTGCGGCAGCATCCCTCCAGTCTCTGCCTCCTTCCTCACATGGCCTCCCTCCCTCCGTGTCCTCTGTCTTCAAATCTCCCTCTCCTTATAAGGACACCTGTCATTGGGTTTAGGGCATACCCTACTCCAGTATGGTATTTCCCTTAACTTGCCTATATCCGCAAGCCCCTATTTCTAGATAAGGTCACATTCTGAGGTTACTCATGGACATGACTTTTTAGGGAATGCTAATCAACTCAGTGGGTTTCCCTGGTGACTCAGTGGTAAAGAATCCACCTGTCAGTGCAGGAGATGTGAGTTCAACCCCTGGGTTGGGAAGATCCCCTGGAGAAGGAAATGGCAACCCACTCCAGTATTCTTGCCTGGGCAATCCCTGGACAGAGGAACCCGATGGGATACAGTCCATGGGGTGGCAAAAGAGTCGGACATGACTGAATGACTGAAAGACAACAACATTCAACTCAGTACAAACACTAAACGTCACAAGGGTTCCAGTCGCAGCACCACAAGTGACCACTGTTTTCTAGGTTTTACCTGTGGGTTCTACCCACCGGAAACGGTTTTACTCCTATGGTGGCCTTCCTATAACCATCCTATTTTTTGTTTTCTAAAAATTTTTATTGAAGTATAGTTGCTTTACAATGTTGTATGTTTCAGGTGCATAGCCAATTGATTCATATACACACACATATATATAGTCTTCTGCAGATATTTATATATATATATATATAGATAGATAGTCTTCTGCAGATTCTTTTCCATTATAGGTTATTAAAGGATATTGAATGTATTTTCCTGTGCTAGTCAGTAGGTCCCTGTTGTTTATCTATTTTATACATAGTAGTATGTATCTGTTAATCACAAACTCCTCATTTCTCCCTCTCTGCCCCTTTCCCCTTTGTTAACCATAAGGAATTAACCATAATTCATCTGCAATGCAAGAGACCCTGGTTCAATTCCTGGGTTGGGACGATCCGCTGGAGGAGGGATAGCTACCCACTCCAGTATTCTTGGGCTTCCTTGGTGGCTCAGCTGGTAAAGAATCTGCAGTGCAAGAGACCTGGGTTTGATCCCTGGGTTGGGAAGATTCCCTGGAGAAGGAAAAGGCTACCCACTCCAGTATTCTGACCTGGAGAACTTCATGAACTGTGTAGTCCATGGGGTTGCAAAGAGTCGGACATGGCTGAGCGACCAAGTTAACAATCATCCTATCCTTGATTTCCTAAATGACAACATAGATCACTGTCTTCCTAATGTTGGCATTTTCAGGACTGTGTAGAACTTACAAGTTTTCAAGCACTTTCCTATATACTATTTTATCTGGTCCTTCCAGCACTCTCATGAAATAAACAAGACAGATTTCATTGCCTTTGGTTAACAGACAACAAAGCTATGACTCAGAGAGAGCGAGTGCTTTGTCCAAAGTCACACAGCTTAGATACACAGAAAACCCAGGTCTCCCAGCTTTGTGTTTCATATTATTGTCATGAGGTTCCCAAGCTCTACCTTCAAACTCAGTGGCACCAGAACTAGGAATCCAGACTTGTGGTCCCTTCGCCATGCTCTGCCACTGCCCTCAAAAGAGAACACAGTCCTGGGGATAATAATGGTTCCAAACCGTACTCAACAGCTAATTGAGAGCCTGGGTTATAGTTCAAAACTACTTTCTTCCTGAGCTGAATTTAGGCTCCTGGCACTTAATGCCAGCCCCCTGGTTAACCACAGACACTGCCCTACTGAATTGGGAAGGAAATTCAACCAAAGTGAATATTTGTGAAATCGCTGCTTGTAATTATAATTAAAATTTTACTATTTTATGCCCATCATTTTATGTGCAGTCAAGAAGCGTCTGTCCGGCAAAAGCTACTAGGTGGGGCGTTTTGGCCCCAGTAACTATGGCTCATGAAGGTGGAGGTATTCCGGCTCACAACGGAGCCCTTGTGTACAGCTTTGAACACCACGACATCTGCTCATGACCTCATAGACAGCAGTGGTAAGTGATGACATTTGGCTCACAGGTGTGTGTGACATTTTTCCACTCTGAGAAAGCTCTGCCTTCTACTTCCTTGTATTCTTCTGTGCAGACCTGGCACAGAACTTGACACCTGGGGACTGGCCTGCCAGTGGGCATGTCAGACCCTCGGAGCCCCTGCCCTCTGCCCTCTGCCCACACCCCCACCACATCATGGCCCCGCCCCACCACACCCTGACCACGCCCCATCACACCTAGCCACACCCCAGCTCATTCCCGCCAAGACACAGCCCTTCCTGGCCAGCACCTGCCGTGATGGTAGATGCACCCATGGCCTAATGTGTTATTAACCAAATTCCCTCATCAAAATGACCCATGGGCCTGGTATTTTAAGTGCGTAGGTGTGGAGAGTGAAAGCCTCAAGTGTTTTTCTCAGCAAGCTGTGGGCAGACTAGTAGGAAGGCAGAGGAGAGCAAAGGAAAGACAGTTCAGCTCCATAACCACCACCCTGAAATCGGCTTTTCGGGATCAAACACGGGGCTGGGAGATGGGGCTGCCATAGAGAGAACTGATGTTCCCATGTGTAGCCTGAGTGAGTTATTTCATGGAGAGGCTGGGCGGCTCCTTGCAGCCCATGGTGGGACCTGAGGTGCCCCCGGCTGTGTTGCTGAAAGACTGCGGCCCTGGCCTCCGGAGGGGACGAGCTGCAGGGTCACGGAGGTGGCCCTGTGTGGGTTCACAGCGGAGGGAGCCAAGGAAAGGGGAACACTCAGACCTGCCTTCTCCTGCCCACAAACCTCACCCAGACAGCACCCTGAGTTCTGGCCAGTGGTTGGGTCCAGGAGGAATTCTATTTAGAAGAACACACACTAGGACTGAATTAAGAAGGTGGAAGAAACCACGAAGGAGAGAAGGGCTGTCTTGACTTATAAAGCCTGGAAGCAGCACAAGATGAGAACTTGATTACATAACCCCGTGGTAGTGCCAAGGCATGGGGTGCTAGTAGTTAACAATGCGAGCTGCCTGGGTTCGAATGCCAGCTCTGCCCCTCGCTAGCTGTGCGACCGTGGGCAAGTGACTTAGCCTCTCTGAGGGGCTTCATCATCTGTAAAACAGGGGTGATCATGGTCCTTCCATCTCACAGTGCTGTTATGCAAATTACATGAAATAAGGCATTAGCAAATATCAGTTTAATTATCATTAAAGATGTGACAAACACAATTCCACAAAGATCACAGCTGCAGGCAGTCCCGTGAGGCGGGGCTGGTGGCAATTCGGCATCGAGGTCTGATGATGGGCAGTGAGCGGAGCCTTAGTGTTTGGCAGGTGGTGCTAATGGAGCTTCTTCAGGTTTATCCTCTCTTCTCTAGAAAATTCCAGCAGACCCAGGTGGAGCACACAGGACCAATAGGCAGGCAAGGATGGGGCCTAAAAACCCATCAGGAAAACTGCACATTCAACTGGAACTTCAAGTTCAAGGTCACTCCTGCCCTGCCAGCTGGCCACCTTTGTAAGGCACAATTGCAACTGGCTGAGCCACTTGACAACCAGCCAGCCAAACACTCCCCCCATCCCCCCCCCACCCCAGAGCATGTGTTGTTCCCCTCGACACCACTATGTTCATCCAAATGCCAGCACAAAATAACTAAGTGCTTTATTTAGTTGGGAAGAAGGTCATGGGGCGCGTCTTCCTGGACATCGGCTGCCACCGACATGCTTTCCAAGGTGAGGCAGGGATGAGGCTCCAAGTCTCTGCTTTCTCCAGCTCCACGTTTACCAGCCACGGGGCTGGTGGACTCGGGCAGCTGGCTGTGGTCTCATAAAGCCATGGCTGGACACTGCAGTTCCGCCAGGGCCCCAGGGCACCACGCCACTTCCTCACCACATCTGGAAGTGGTGAAACCTCAGGATTGCTGCAAATGGGCGCCCTGCTCCCCCTCCAAGGGCAAGGGTGGGGAGAAGAGTAGAAGGTAAAAAGGTGACTCAAGATTATCTGGGGCCTGAGAGTGGAAGCAGGTCCTTAGAAGTTCCTCAGGTCAAGGCAATGAGCTCCTATGGCCACGGGCGTGTCTCCCTCCATCTGAACTCTTGTGATCATTTGGTTCATGGGCAGCCAAGCCGCCCGCATTGGGCTCACTGTTTCGGTCACTCTCCTTGGTGAAGGTTTGGACCCCGTGAATCATCTTCTCCTTTTTGGGGCCAGTTTCAGTTGGGATGTGAAACTTGCCCTTTGTCACGCAAGGGCAGGCTGTGTGCACCAAGGACTGTCTGCTGAAAGGGGTCACATAGCTAAGGAAACGCAATCACGACATTTTCCACTCATCTGTGCATCTTTGCCGGGAGACTGGTTGAGTTCACACACTTTAAGCAACCAAGAGAGTGAGAAAGGAAAAGTCAAAGGAAAAAAAAAATGCAACTTTGGAAAATGAAGAAAGCCAGGGAAAGCTCAAGTTTTGCTCTTTGCAAATTCTGGAAATGCCAGAAGATTTTGAGATGCGGCATGAAAATTTCTCCTCTTACTATGTAGTTTGTGCCCGGGTCTAATTGTGATCACCCAGTAACTAAATATGAAAATGAACAAATCCTCAGAGATTCTGGGAGAAATCTGAATCGAGGATGTTTTTCACAAAGTATCTTAATTTATGTTTTTCACTTTTCCACTGGAACAAGCTAATGGCCAAAATGCATGCTTTTGCTCCTCAACCATTTCCTTGCCCAAACACATACCACTATTTTCGACACTGGGGCTGTTTAATTATTTATTTGGGGATTTCTGAATAGAAGACAGATTCTTCAAGTGGCGCAGATTTTCCTGGTTTCTCTGAATTGAACTGAGGTGACGATGTCAGTGTGTGTCCACTTGGATGCAAAGTGCCCATGTTTAAGATGTCCTTTTCCCATAGCACCTGCAGCCATGCAGGAAGAATGCAGGGGGCGTTCCCAGATATTGGCACAAGGACAACCCCCCCAAAGTTGCCTGAAAGTCAAGTGTTTAAAATACAGAACTAAGTTTTCCAGAAAAAATCAGCATGCATTGGATATGATGGAGCATTTGAAAAACAGCAGTTTGCTTGGAGAAAAGCCAAAACATGCCAAGTGTTTTCTCTGGAGCTGTTCTAGAAAAATGAGTTGTTTGAGGACAGGGATGGTCTTTTATTAATCTTTGCATCTTCTGTTCTGAGGCAATAGAAAAATGTTTGATAAATGGATCAGTGAATTATTCTGTAAAGTTGCAGTTTGACAGCTGGTTCTTTATGATGTCTGACTTCACTTGGAAGGTTTGACTCTCCTTTTTAGTGGCCTGGATGTGAGCTCTGCTTTAGTAAGGGGATGGTTGGACAAGTCCTTCTCTTCATGAGAAGCATTAACCAAAGCCCAAAGAACCATCATGCTCTCACATGATTTTTGCATTTCTTTCAGAGGAGGCTGGCGGGCTAGAGTTCATGGGATCACCAAGAGTCGGACAAGACCGAGCGACTAAGCACAGCATACCCACTAGATACCACAGTCCCTTTCTGATCTTCCTTTTTCCTTTTGGTGTCCCAGTGCCTGCGTGTCTCGGATGAGCAACCAAGGTTAATCCTTGCAGCCCAAACACCTCTAGGGCCTTGAATTCACAGCTTCTTTAGGCCAAGGCCACGCCTTCTGCTCTTTGTTTCCACCCTGGGGAGCCCTCTGGTTGGCGCACTCCAATTCCCTATTCTCCACCCATCAGGCCAAATGCCACACGGGACAGCTGACCACAGTGACCTCCTGTGGCTGGCCTCCCTGACCCGATGGTGCCCACAGCCCAGTGCCTGAAACACAGAGCCTAAGGCCACCTGGCGCTGTGACAGAGAAGCCCGGGGTGGGCATTCTGCAGGGAAACCGGCATCAGAGTCCTCAGGGCCTGCTCACCAGCCTGTTGGCACCCACAGCTCTGCTGCAGGAGGCTAGGAAGGCGGGTGGGGGACAGAGGCTGAGCAGGAAGAAGAGGGAAGCTCCAGGCAAGACTGCAGGGCCTGGTAGGCGGGGCCTACAGGGAGCTGATTTCTAGAAACAGTGACATTTACCTCTGTATCCGCGGGTTCAGCACGTGCAGATTCAACCCCCAAACAACCTTGGATCCCACCTCTAAGCTTCCAGCTATGCTCCCAAAGCCCTGTCTACTCTTTAGCCTGCAGCCCCAGCCTCTTCACACCATTTGTATATGGTGATGTCAATTCCCTGATTAAAACCTCTGTTTCGCTGGGATCAGACCAGATTCCCAGCATGGGATGTCAAGGCCCTCTCTGCTGGCTGGATGCTCCTCTCCCACTGAGTTTTCTCTGCTTGGACATCCTTCCTGATGCCTTCACCTGGACAGCCACCTCGTCATGCTGAGATGTCTCCACTGAGATGACAAGTGGTCTGGAAAGACCCCTGAGCTTGTAGTGGGTGGGGCACCTGGTGGTGCATTTTGCCTCGGTCACTCCTGTCCTTTCACCCTGGCACTGGCCCCTCAGAACAGCAACATCTGTTAGCTGGGGGACCCCCTCACTGACCCCTGCAGGCTGTGGCTTCTTTCTGGCTGACCTTTGTGTCCCTGGGGCTAGACCAATGCCCAGCACATGGCAGAGGCACACTGTTCATCTGATCGATGAATGAATGAAATACCCTCATGAAATGACCTCTGTGGGTGGAGGACAGTTCTAATAAAGTAGCCGTGGGCGCTAGACTTCTTTGATCAAAGACAGTCCAAAGCCTGTGAAAAATTCACCAGTGAAAACAGAGAACATCAGGTCGATCACAGGGTATGACTATACCTGAGATGACTACATTATTATTCCTATGTTTATGTACAGATAAATACAGCAAATGCCTGGGATGATTATATTATTATTATTCCTGTGTTATTTATGAATATTAATGAAATTCCTACTGTGTCTGACAGGCATTCTCATTTTACAAACTTCCTTTGGAAGATAAAGAAACATAAATTCCTTGCCAGTGCGGAGTGGAAAGTGGAAATGGTATCGTTCTTGCCTTGCTGATTCAGGGGGACACAGGCTAACACCTGCCCAGTCTCTGCCCGCCTCCCTTAGAGAGTTTCCTGTAGAAAGAAGGATGACACGGAGGTGAGTCATACCTCTTTCCTCCTAAGTCTTATTACACACAGCATCTTTGAATCACTCTAAAAACCTTTTGTGGTATGTATGAAGGGCGCTGGTATACCTACTGTATAGATGAGGAGAGTGAGGCCAGCACACCTACGTGAGTCCAGCAAGCAGGCCACCTGCTGGTACTTTGTCACACTACCTTCCAAAGAGCCGCAGGATCGGCACAAACAGATGCATGCATAGTTATCAGGAAACGGAACACTATCAATTGGGACATGATGGCCGTGGGGGCCTCTTGAGTCCATGGATTTTGGCAGAATGCAAGACACCTCTTCAAGCCAACAGCCAGGTGAATCGATTCTCTGCTAAGATGTGGCCCAAAAAGAAAAACACGTGTGGAAGTTGGCTTGTGTTTTCTCAACATGCTGAGATACAACCTTAAGATGGCCTGCAGGGGAACAGCCAGGAGGTCCTGAAGTGCGTGGTCCAGGGTGCCGCCGTGGAGCAACTATAAACCCCCCTCCACTTGGGTGGAGTCAGCAATTACCTAGCAGGAAGAATGCGATGCCGCCGGGTGCCAGCCTGGGGAGCCGGCGACAGGACAAAGGGATTATTCTGCCTCACTGTGAAAATGGCAGTGTTTATTGTTAAAATATGATCGGGAACTAAAGGGGCATGTATGAATCATAAATATTTGCATGCCGTTAATGTCTGGACAAAGGAGTTGCAAGGGCTAAGTTGAGAGGACTTCTTTTCCCATGAAAAACAGTGCCTCGGATTACAGTACATATTTAATTTCGTCCCTTCCATTGCTGATCTGAAATTGCCATGCCTGCTACACATAACTCTTTCATGACCTGAGAGCTAGCTCTACGGGGGCCAAAGGATCATGATAAGGGCCTGATGTCTCAGAGAAAAGTCACTCATTTAAACAAATAAAAAAAAGCAGGTGCCGGTCGTATTATTTGTTAGGAGCTCACAGAGCTGCCATCAGCGACTCTGCAGAATTAGGGTCATAGCAACTGACCTTGCCATGACAAGTAATAACCCCTAAAGACTGTCTTATTTCAGGCAATCTTCACTGCACTCCATCCCCTTTGGACAATGTTTGAATTGGGCTCAGATAGGTCAAGGAACTTGCCCACGGACACACAGCTCTGAGCCAGTGCTCCTTGCCTCCACCTCTCCCCCAGAGAGGGACATTGGGCAAATTTTGCTGACATTTCTTGTTGTGAGCACCCAGGACTGGAGGGAGAATGCTCTAGGCTACTGGGTAGAGGCCAGAGATGCCACTAACCATCCCCAAATGCAGAGCATGGCCCCCACAAAGAATAATCAACCCGAAACATTGCTGGTGCCTAGGATGAGACGCTGTACTCCCAGCGGCGAATCTAGGATCATCCATGCAGTAACCACTAGGCTCTACTGCCTGGGGTGGTCACTCATTTGGATATTTAATGAGTCCCCACTCTGTATCAGGCACTGGTCCACTGATATCACACAGGGCTTCTCTAGTTCAGGGTGGAATCTCCTGTGTTTTGAAAATTCTTGGAAGGCAGTCTCCTGGGGACTCTGGGGCCCACGTCCATCCTTTCCCGGGTGCTGGGGTCTCAGCATCACCGTGCCCCTGTGTGCCTGCCTGCCATAGCTGGTCCTTCACACCTGCAGCCGCCCAGGAACTCCCACGTGGAGAGTTAACCAGTCTCAGAGGATGTGACACACAACCGACCTCCACGCCGGATGTGGGAGCTGATGACTTTACTGAGGGAAACGCACAGGAAGCGGATGCGGCAGGCAAGGTCAGAGTGAGGGTCCCCAGGCAGAGTACATGCAACCAACCAACCAGAGTCCGCAGTCACAGCAAAGCATATTCAAGAAATTCCTCCTGTATGGATGAACCTAGAGCCTGCTTCATGGAGTGAAGTCAAGTCAGAAAAACAGTGTACGTGAACACATACATACGGAATTGAGAAAAACGGTCCTTGATGATCCTATTCTCGCAGGGCAGGAATAGAGATGCAGACGTAAAGAATGCCCTTGTGGACACAGCGGGGGAAGGAGAGGGTGCCACGGACTGAGATGGTAGCGCTGAAACATACGCATTACCAGGCATGAGATCGATCGCTAGCAGGAAGCTGCTGTATAACACAGGGAGCTCAACCCAGTGCTCTGGGAAAAGCTAGAGGGGTAGGGGAAGCGGGTTGGAGGGAGGCTCAAGACAGAGGGGACGTATGTATACTGATGGCCAATTCTCATGGTTGCACAGCAGAAACCAATACAACGTTGGACAGCAATTATCCTCCAGTTAAAAAGAAATTTAAAAAAAATAGAAAATTCCACCCGTAGGAGACACCACCATGATTCACTGAGAATGCCAGAGGACTTTTTTCCCAGATCTTTTTTTAAGCCATCTTTCCCTGAATCTTCTTGTAGCAAACAAGTGATGGCAGAACCAACACGGAGCTGGTGGGAAAAAGCTCCGGAAGAACCCAGTTCCCTGTCTGTCTGTCGTCCCTGAGAAGATAGCCTTTTGGCAGCTAACCAGGGCTTCCCAGGGTTGGATGGCAAGTCAGCCTCCATCCGTCCCTGCATCTCCCCAAGGTGTGCAAACCGACTCCTTTTTGGTCTCTGTAAGGTACCGGTCAGCGACGCACACCAGGACCTTGCTTTTAGCACCTTGTAGTTCAGGCGGACACTGTGTACTCACATCAATTCATGTTCCTGGACGAGTGGATCTCTGGCCCCTGACTGGTGCCTGATGGATAGGGACAGGCACTGAGAAGCCAGCTGTGTACTTTCACTGCTTTTGACGGTCCCCATGGACCTGCACCTGCGTGACATTCCTAAGGGAGAGACTGAAAGGAGGGGGGCAGTCCTCCAGGAAGAGATTTTCCTGCCTCCCTCCTCCACCTGCAATGGAGAGAACCCCCTCCAACTGCAGTCTCTTTTTCCGGCAGCCACATACCCCCCGACCCAGGAGATGCGGAAATGGTGCAGTTCTGTGTATACGGAACTCTAGTATATTTTGATATTTAGAAAAAGACTTTCATATTTAGTGATGTCCTGTACTTTTTAAAATTCTGTGCGAACTTTCTGATTTAAGTTTTTCATAAATTTTGCAAAGAGGCAGAAAGTGCTAGGAAAAAAAGAGACATTTTACCACTGATCATGATCAGTGTGAGAGGCCAGCCCAGGGTTTCTCAGTCTCGACGGCGTGACTAATGTTCTGCATGGTAGGGCTGTCCTATGCACTGCGGAATGGCCTCTGCTCTCCCACCCCGGGGCGGGACACAACCAAAAATGTTTGAAGATATTGCCAAATGTGGGGATCCACTGTGGGAGACCACCATGAAAATTGATAAGCAGATACACAGATAAGATCTATCAGCTCTAACCAGCCCTGAGGTTTCAAACAAGATGGGGAAAGCAGAAAAATGTCTGGACCGACCCCGGGTCATAGGTGCTGGAAACACACCATTTAAAGAGGTGAAAGCTGTGTTAGGATACGAGTTTAAACTGTTTCTTATTCGTTATAGACAGACAGACGGTGACTATACTCTGTACAGTGATTTCAAATGGAATCAAGGACAAATATCTCTAAAAACCCCAAATCAATGCCTGGAGCAACCTGGAGCACTTCCACCTCCAAACAGGCCCATCCCACCTTGCCTCCTCCGCTGAGATCTGATAAGCACACAGATCACCAACTGTGCTCAAACGCCCATATTCCTGTGCACTGCCTTTGTTTGCGCCAAGGAAGTCTCCTTTGTTTGCATACGGTGACTCAGTTAAGGCCACACACCACCAGCAGGAGGGTGCTGGCCAGACCTCCCATTCACCAGACGCAGAAGAGTCCTTGATGGGAGGCTGGGGGTGGGGCTGGGGGTGGAGGAGGCGCAGCTCTGTGGCCTAGGCTGCCCCTACATTCTTTTGAACTGTGGTGTTGGAGAAGACTCTTGAGAGTCCCTTGGACTGCAGGAGATCAAACCAGTCCATCCTAAAGGAAATCACTCCTGAATATTCATTGGAAGGACTGAATATTCATTGAAACTCCAATACTTTGGCCACCTGATGTGAAGAAGAACTGACTCATTGGAAAAGACCCTGATGCTGGGAAAGATAGAAGACAGGAGGAGAAGGGGACTGCAGAGGATGAGATGGTTGGATGGCATCACCGACTTAATGGACATGAGTTTGAGCAAGCTCTGGGAGATGGTGATGGGTAGGGAAGCCTGACGTGTTGCAGTCCAAGGGGTCACCAAAAGTCAGACACGACTGAGTGACTGAACTGAACTGACGTCATGAGGCTCTGAAATCTCACGGTAAAAGTAGGGATTCACTCAAGTTGAGAAAAAGACAGGAAATGTACTTCCATCTTCAATAAAAACAGTGTAAGTGGCTCCTACATGAAAGCTTCCTCACCAAGGAAACCAGAGGAAACACATTCTTAGTCCACTGACAGGATGACCACAGGGTCTACTGAAGGAGGTTGCTGGGATCACCTTACGATTTTTGGGTCTTCAGCAATCTGAAACCCTTGGTGATGGAGGAAGTTCAGTGACAAAATAGAGTTTCTAAACGGGATACACTGCCTGATATAGCCTAATAGTAACTGGAACGTGCTAGAATCTCAAATCAGTGCCAACAACAGGAATGCCAGGGAAAGCTTTGTTCTCAACTTGGATTAAATAATACATCTCTGTCGAATACGGTACTCGCATCAGGACCAATGACAGAGGGTAAGTGTTGCTGGAAGTCCGCTAATGCATGTTCATAAACATAAAAATCTTAAAGAGCAGCAGTTCATCCCCCACACCCTGAGACTGAATTGATAAAACCAGAAACCTTTGAAAGTATTCATTCATAGGCAGCTCATTAAAGCTATACTGCTCACTTATTAATTTCTGTTAATTGCTTTTGGGGGGCTTCAGATGAGATGTTATTAGTATAGATTTAGTCCTCAAAGATAATTTGGTCCAGGAAGTCTTTTCAGTGGAAGTACACACACACACACACACACACACACAACACACACACACACACACACACCCCTTGTGACTCAAACTCCAATAGATCCTTCAAAACTACATAACCCTTCATACTAACAGTACATGGTTATTCATAAACAACCCCTTTCTGATCTGACAATGTTTTATAATCACCAACAGTAAGAAAACACTCATCAGGCTGTATACCGTCTCTCTTTCCAGCAAGTCATTTTTCTTTAAAAATAATAAAGAAAAGGAACAGAATATGCTCTTCCATGACCAGTCTTCTCCACCCTCTCTCACCCCTCGCCAACCAGCACAAAAGAAAATACAATACTGATTTATTAGAACCAGTGCAGCACTGAAGCCATTGGCTGGATCACTGTTTATGTCTATAATGCTTGCTGCTGAAACAGGAAGCTCTAAAAATCACTCAACCATTATTTCTCTCGGAAGCGCTTTCTGACTGATAGTCTTCTGTCCCCGCCAAAAAGAGCTGCTTCAACCTAAAGCGAGTGGGCTGGCAAGGAAGGAGTTTGCAGGGGCGGGATGGGAGGTGGAGGAGGGTGGGAGTGGTGGACAGAGTCCAGCTTCTGCCCATCAACTCTTAAATATTGTACATACAAATAACCTCAACTTAAAAAAGCTGTCTAACATCATCAACGATGGCACTTCATAAAATCAGCAAGAAAACCATGAAGAGATCAATCACGAAGCTACATGTTCCAGGCACAAGCATTTTTCAAGAAAGCTCTCCTCCTTGGTCTTTGCCATGACACCAAGCAGGACAGGAACTGCTGGGTGGTGGGCAGCAACTTGCTTTGAGGAAACGTTACTCTTTCATGGGCAAATGTGAAACAGAATGAGAAAACTAATCTCTAGAGATGAACTCTGCATCAGATCATAGATACCAGCTTTCCACCTGCCATCAAAAGGCATTATTTGCTTGGGCTGCCTGAGGCTGCATGTATCAGAGGCTGAGTCTTTTCCTATCCGTGTTTGCCCACCTGGAAGTCTGAAAACAGATTTCAATGTATATATTATCATTTTAAAAGGTAGGTCTATCGCAATCCAAAAAAACCCAGGGGACGGGGTTGGTAATGGGAGAGGTGATTTTAATACAACCCATGTCTTTTCCTTGTATTCTCTCCAGGAGGTCTGACTGCCAACTCATTATCTTGAATGTTATCCACAAAACAACGCTGGGATTGTCAGATGAATTTTCCTCCCCCTATTATATGAGTCTGTGATAAAACAGAGAAGGACTGGGATCCGATGATAATATCGTGAGTCATCCAGACCATTTCTTAGTAATAACCACTCCATAAAGACACCTCTCGCTTTGTTTAGAATACCGGTACACTATCCTTTCCTGCATGTACCTTTGCTTCAACCAGTCTTTTACTTATCTGAAAGGCAGTCTTCCCATCCTGTCCTGCGAATATAGTCAAATACCTTAAGAATGAAAATCCTTCAGTAACGAACATTACACAAATGTACAATCACCCTGATTGTGGCAGGGTAAATATTATGTCTGGGAAGTCGTCCACAGCAAGAACGTGAGGAAGGAATTTCATTTTATAAAAGGGTTGAGAAGGGTACTATTTGGAAAGTGGGCAAGATTAAAGTTGCCATGGAGGTCAACATAAACAGAAATTTCCACCAAGAAATTAAGCCCGGTCCTAACGGACGGTGGGGGAACCATGCGGCCTTGCTGGGCTGGTTGGGAATTCGAATTGTAGGTCTGTAGCCAGGGGGCCGGGAAGTCACTAGAGAGGAGGTTGCCCCTTCAGTGACAAAATAAGCCCTTTTCCTTTGCAAGGGACCATCTGTGTGTATACCTGTGTGCATACCTCTTAAAGGTCTGGACCAGTAGTTTGAATGGGATCTCCTTTCCTAATTATGCAAACCAGGCCCTGGATACAATAAAAGCAGGTGTAACCAAAACAGCACAATCCCAGGGAGCAAGAAGAATGTCTAACTCATGTGTTCCTTATTTCCTCATTTTCTAGTTATCTATAACGTGCAGCACCATGCTAGGCTGGCCCTCCATGGTCAAGGCAAAGTTCCAGATTCACAGATTCTTGCCTTGGGGGAGAGCGGGTCCATGGGATCCCCAGAAGTTCCATAAAGGAGCTTCAACAGCCCTGAAACTGCAACTGTACGAGAAACTGGGTGTGTGAGTGCATTTGCCCCCACCCCCACCCCGGGGAGAAGGCTTTCAAGGATGTTCAAAATGATTCCTGGACGTTCCGAAAATTAAAAATCTCAGTCTTAGAAAAATCAGAAGGAAATCTGCAGTGGATTCTCTTCCCCCATTTACTATATGATAGATAATACGGTCCGGTAGATTTCCTCTTTGGTTCTAAAATGAATTAACTAAGGCCGTATTCCCTGATTGATCAATTCCTTTCCAACTGATTAAGTACTCCAACAGGGGAGGAAGCACTCACGGATTTCATCGCTAAAATTTCTCCGTCTCTCGACTGCAGCCATGATACAATTTCTTATAACTGAAAATATCCATAGCACCTGCTTCAACGGTGATGGAAGCTATATGAGCTGCCACTAATGAACGTCACCAAAGAAGAGCTCCCCCTGATCCTGAACTTGGATTTTTCTGGAGGTAAGGGATAGTCCCCAGGAAGTGTGTTTAGGTGTGAACAGTTCTGAATAACAACCCCCTCTCCTGGGATCTACTATCTCACCTTCCATTGTAAAGGAATGGTGGATCTATATGGTGATACTGAATCAAAGGGAGAAAATTCCCAGGGTGAGATAGCCCTGAAGGAGAGATTTAAGTTGTCAGGGACAGAAAAGAAAGGAAGGAGGAAGGCCCAGACGGCTGCAGCCTTCACCAGTATTTTTTAGGGGCCAGGGTTGTCAGCGAGGCCTTCAAAGCCGGATGGGCAGGTTTTCCCAGTTGCAGGCTGAACCCGAGGTTAGGAACCGCGATTCTGGACCCGAGCCAGCGCCCAGGCAGATCGGTTTTGTGGAACAGAGAAAAACCCTTCCATGTTCCACCTCTGACAATTTCTAGGAGCTTTTACAATCCCTAGGGACTGAAGGCTGAGAAAAGAAAAGGGAGTTGCTTTTTCTACCCTTTATTTAGAAGGGATACCAGGCCGCTTTAAGAAAACTCAGCAGACCACTGGCTTTGGACAGAACGGGAAACTGGCGTTGAAACGTTCGGATGAGCCAGCAGCCAGGACCTTCCCGGCCCCAGTGTGGCATGTTGATGCCACTGTTGTATTTTCAGACACATTTTCAAAACCAGAAAACAAAACAGGGGATAGTCTTAAGATCACTTAATAAAACATTACGAAACTTTTAAAAGGACGAGATTCCGCAACGGAGATTAAGGCTAATTGTTAAAATGAGGGAAAGTCATCCGCTCCCTTCATAATGAGAAGCAAATTGCAAAAAACGAAAAAGAAAAAACCTGGCAGGCGCTGATGTTGACACTCAAGACTTGAAAGAGTAAAATAAAGTTGTATTTTACGATTATGGAGAGAAATTACCAGTCAGAGTCAAACTGAGCCTTTTGACAGCTCATTTTGTCTTGCAGAACTTAACCAAAAAAAAAAAAAAAAAAATTCACTCAAGACCGACAGTATACACGGTAACTAATTGGGTACAACATTTATTTTGGGGTTCCTCTGTTTTGGATCACTTATTAGCACACATGGGAAGCCTGGTCAAAACAGATACTGTTCATATTTGCAGCATTTCAATTAATTGTCTCATTCCACACCATCAGAAGACAGCCCAGCCTTGGTTGCAGCTATTCCACTTTGCAGACTCAAAGGCATCCTGGCACTAATCAGGCAGCCGAACGCAAACAATCCACACCTTGGGGAAACAGTTCACTGTTCCCCAAGTCAACACAAGCTCCTCTTAGTCACCCACTCAAAACAGACATGGCCAGTGAGGGATGAGAAATGCCAGCACAGAAAGCAAGCTGCTTTCACCAAGTCCTTCTTTATCATCACCAACCTCCTGGCCCTTGCTGGAAGGCCACTTATGCACTTCTTAGGGGAAAATGGCATGGACCACTGAAGAGTTCCCAGAACTTGAATAACCAAAACCCGACCCATAGACCTACACAGATGTACACGATGTAATACTACTTCCTCTGGAAACACAACCCAGTGATCCTCAGCTATGGCTTCTTAGGAACAGAAATCCACAGGCATTGAATTGAGATGGTTACTGGACCAGACGGTCCGGCCTTTGTGTTTTATTGGCTTCTTACCCTCTCTGCCAGCTACTCATCCGAAACCTCCAAGATGTTTTGCAAACATGTATCTCTGAACCACAATGGTAATTCCATTTACTGAAAGGCGAGGACTTTTAATATAACAAGTGAACCCATAGATGAACTTGTGCCTTTATACCTTATAACATCATTTATGCTTTCAATAAGTGGATATAATTTTCTTCGCCTTAGCCTACTATTAACATAGTGCTATAAACAAACATTTTCAACCATGTTATAAGTTTAAAAAATTTTTCTCCACCTATGATTCTGTTTTGAAAATTCCCCAGACAGCTAGGATAACACAAACACAACAACCAAAAAAAGCAACATGCCTTTACTGCCTTTCCTCTCTGCCTAATCAAATTCCCCAAGAATACAGATTTGCAAATGCCTTTATAAAGACTAATGATTACTCTTCTGTTTAACTGTCTGTTGGTTGTACTTTTACTTTTTTTCAAAACGAGTCATCCTGTTATTTAGGTATTTTCTACGTCATTTTATATCATACTCAAAATAACTTTTATTCATAAGCTTATTCAACACTGCATCACAAAAATGCGATTTTCAAAACAAACTATCTTACCTCCTTCAATTAAACAAATAGTACTTACTGCTATTTATAAAACAGGACCAAGGTTCTTACAATATAAAGAAAACACAATATTTGAAAATGATTGGAAACCAGAGGAGATTACAAGCCAAGATTTCTCTTTCTGGTTGAATACTTTGATAACATGTATGGAGAAAGAAAACTACACATAGAAACACACTGATATAACAATTTCTCAGGAGAGTTCAATCTTTGATATTATTAGTACCTAAAATATTAACTGGGCCCACCCCCTCCCTACAGATAATAATAAGCCATCCAAATTATATATAGGAAAGTCACGTTACCATCAGAATCACCGAATCAGAATGTTACTAACACTATTTCTTCGTATTTCACCATAAAAAGTGCTTCTTTGAAACATATTGCAATAATCATCTACTATACAACCCTTAAAAATTACTAGAAGTGATCATTTGAAACTCGGTCACTCATAGCACATGGACCAGAAGTTAAAGGCTTCCAGTAAAGAGATTTCTGAAATTTATTAAAGAGAGAACCCCAGTTGTATAATCTTAGCTTCCAGGATGGCATGTTTCATATTTTTACGTTTTAGTAAAGATCTGAGAGGTTTTCTTGGAATTTGCGATTCATGTCTTATCTGCTTTAAATCAGTCTTAAACCAATTCAATAACAGAAAGCAATAATGTAAAGCCAGATTCTGTTAGAAACATTAAATATTAAATAACAAGGTTGACGTAGCAACAATAATGGGAAGAAATGACTATGCTTCTAGGGAATCCCATCACAGAAACTTCTAGACGTTTTGAAATCTGGGTTTGTTGCCATGTAAATACTGAGTGTTTTAAGTTCAGTTCTGACAGACACATACCTCTTCCACTCCGACCGACAAACCTGAGGTCATTGAATCTCGCAACTTGGTTTTTCATGGCCGCGGTTGCATTTCTCAGTTCAGCTGAGTAGTTTTCATCATTGCCTGCCATCACAGTCACCAGAGTGCCATCCGGAACATCCCCCAGAGCCACCACCTAAACACCCGTCAAGGGACAAACACAGACATCAGGCATATTAGAAACTTTGACGTCATTTGTGTAACTGTTCTAAAACTGAATGGATATTGTGATGCTTTTTAGTTTGCAAAGGAATAGCGAACTAAATCATAACTGATATCATAAATTAAAACAACAGAAAAGTTATTAATGGGAAGATTTACTTTAAATTCCACTATGTAAAATTTTGGGCTTCCTTGGTGGCTCAGACAGTAAGGGGTTTGATCCCTGAGTGGGGAAGATCCCCTGGAGAAGGGAATGGAAACCCACTCCTGTATTCTTGCCTGCAGAATTCCACAGACAGAGGATCCTGATGGGCTACAGTCTATGGGGTCGCAAAGAGTTGGACACGACTAAGTGACTAAGTACACGCGCGCGCACACACACACACATGTAAAATTATAGATATTTAAATCATAAAACATTCACCTAATAAAGCCACATAAGGTCATAGGACACGGCTGGAATAAGGCTCACTATAGCAAGGGCTTTGAAAAGCTATGGCTTCTCATGAATACAATCATCTCCTCTTAACTCTCCATATTTGAGAAACAGAATGTCTTGTTTTTTTGTAAGTTTATAGCCTAACCCATTTTTCATTTGTCCAGACCTCCACCAATAGGCCTAAGAGGGTTGATTTTGCCTTTGAGGTGTTTAAACTTCTGCTAAAATTAAATCTGATTGCTTCCACTGAATTGCTGACTATTCGTGAATGACTTACACCCTCCCTTCACAATTAGTTCATCCTTATTGTCCCTACTTGATTTCCAAAGACTTGCTTTTCATTAGCACTGAATTGCAGTATGCAAGAGAAAAATATCAGAATAGACCTCAGAGAAGAGGGGTGCTCACTTTGATGTGCTGCTCTGATTTCAGGAGCAAAATTTCAACACATTTTTATTCTGTGAGTCCCAGAGATATCTTAACATGGACCTGATAGATAACTGAGAATTTTTCCAAACCCAGATGATGTTGAAGAAGAATTCCTTCAATGCACCTGAATGGAAACGGATTTCCTATCAGGACTATTAAAGTAAATTAGTAAATAAATATTTTGACACTTAGGTAAATTTTTTAAAAAGCAGGAATTTTAAGGCAAAATGCTTGGCCAGTGATGCTTCATGTAGGAGTGTCCATTTCTTGGGTCATCATTTGATCCTTCTAAAAACTATTTTCTTGGTCAAAACTATTTCCATTGTTTGTGTTTTCTAAAGTGGTCATAGAATTTCAAATCAAAACAAGTTCTACTCGTGATCACGATCTCCTATCACTTGCAATACCCCCTGATTGGTATTTTCTCAGTCACTAGTGAAATGTGTGCTCATCATTCCAATTTTATAATCGTTTGGGGGGTTTATTTCATCTTATATTTTTTAAACTTATTACAATAAATTTATAACAAAAATAAAGTATTCCATAACCCGATGTCCATAAACTGATGATGGACTTTAAAACTGTGATAGATCCATACAATTGATATTATCTCATCATGAAAGGGAATAAAGTTCTGATACATGCTACAACATAGATGAACCATTGAAACAGTACATTACGTGAAAGAAGCCATTCACAAGAGGTTCACATATTGTATGATTCCATTTATATGAATAATCTAAAATGTGCACATCCACAGAGATAGAAAATAGATGCCTGGTTGTCAGGGGCTGAGGGAGACAGGAATCAGGAGTGACTGCTAGTGGGTATAGGGTTTTATTTTTGAGTTGTGTTAATAAAGCATTCCACAGTGGTTATTCCTCCTCCTGTTTTCCACTTCCCCATTTTTACCTAATATTTGACACATAATTTTTGCAGGGGTAACACCTATATTTCAGTCCTCTTTTTCTGTCTGCATATAAGGCTGCCATAGGCCCCCGTGAATGATAGAAAAGCCACGTTTCGCTAAATTCTCATCTTCGTTGCCTGCTTAGTCATCACCCTTTCTCCTGTTATCCACTTGACCATTTATTCCTTTTATTTCCTAGGGTGCTTCAGCTGTTGGATTCTAAGGACTATGATGGGGAAATTGAACCGACTCACTATAAGAGGTAGGCATCCTTCGGACCCCAGGACTGTACCAGGAGACTCAATTCTTATAGCAACAGGCAGGCACGTTCCTCACCTATTTTATCCAACTTGCAGTCTTAGCTTTCTTTCCAGTCCTTTCCATCCAAATGTTGGATGTGTTTTCTACAAGGAAATTTAAAAGCACAGCTATTTCTTCCCCAAGCACCCTCTAATTAGGTAGTTAGAGCCCATTATAAGTGTGTTTGTTGCTGTTAAATTAAGAGCAGTAATATGACAATTCCCTTTTGTTTCAAAACCATTATTGAAATAAATCTCCTTGATCAGTTATGTTCTTGTTACCGTTTTTTCTATTGCTATGAAATAGACTTGCTTTATTCTGTTCTTTTCAGTCTCTTAAAAATCCACCCCGTCTGTCCCACCTCCCCCTCCCCACCACCCCGCAACTGTTTTCACTTCCCTCTGTAAAATTAGCTCACAATGTTGAAATGTCCTCCTTGAAAACATATTTTTACTTCCTCATCCCCATCTCCCTGTGATGACCTGGCGTCTCTGTTTTAATTCCACGTTCAGTAAGTATACAGGGACCGGATCAACTGCATGGTTTTCAAACTGAATAACTCATTGTTGGTTAAAGAGCTTAAAATAAATAAATCTTGTTTTATAACTACCAAAATGTATTCTAAATCACCTTCTTCCCACTGGCCCCTCTCACAGTGCTCCATGTCTGAGCCTCACTCATCTTTCCAAACTATCCTCATCAGTAATGTGGCAAATTCATGAGGTAGTCACCAAACAAAAATACAGAGTAAAATAATCATGGTGGCTAAACAAGAAAAAGTTGTTGATGCTGGAATTTAAGACTAAAGAAATTAGGAGTTTAACTCCTTTTCCCTTTTTTCAAACTGAAGCAGGAGTCAAAGATATTTCGGGGCTCAAAGATCATTTACTTGGCCTTTTATAGATTTTTCTTGGTGAGGAGGAGGGAAAGAATTAAATCCAAGAAAATTACAATAATAAAGAATATCATCTAATTGTTAGCAAGCATTCTTAGACTAGAAAAATATTTTTAACTTAAAAACTAACATTTCTGTTAATTTGATATAGATTTTATCACTGATAGGCAATATGCAGAGAATTTTTTTTTTAAAATCTAACTTCAAACAGAATAAAAGAAAGAACTGGAATGAAAAGCTATAAACAATAGGTAAAGAAACACAAACGTTTACATTTTAACACAGACCAAACAGACAAGAAGAGACTTGCTGGCCAAAGGATATCTCTCTTTTTTTTTTTTTTAACTTCTCTGTTTTTAAAGTATCAGGAAGTTGGGCAAAATATCAAGCCTCTTCTATATTACAGAACCTCCCCACACTGCTCTTGGTCAGCCTGTTCACGGCTGAAACTGGCATTTTAAACCAGCTCTAGTTAGGCTGAAATTATAGTCACAATTTATTTATTTCAAATTCCTTAAATTTCCAGTGTTTTAAAGAAAGCTGTGGGGTGGAACTTAGCATTCAGCTGAGATGACATTTACTGCATAGCTAGGAGACCATGATTTCACCGACAGAAACATTACTTCTTTCTTTCTTATGAAAAGAATATTACTATCAGCGTCCAAGGCCTCTCAACTTGCTGAAGGCATGTTTATGCCTTCGGACTGTGGTGTACCAGGGCCTAAATAAACTTTAATATTACAGTCTTACAAAACACATCCTAAGTCATCCAAACAGCTTTTTTGACTGCTTCGGTAATTAATGAGTAACAGGTAGCAAATTTAAGACTTTTCTCTGTAGTAAAATAGGAATCTCTCCTAGGCTAAAAAATAAAGGCAATTTCACCAGAGACGCGGGGGCATGGAGGATATTTTAGGGCCCAGGATAAGCAATTAAGATAGTTTTCATCTATTTTAAGGAAAACTCACACCTTTAAATCTCCCTTTAGTTTCAAAGATTAAAGCAGAGGATTTACACATATTCAGGAGATGCCTAAAGAATCATTTTAGTGCTCCTTCTCATCAATACCGTCAGACTTTATCATGGTTTTACATTTTCTCCTCCTTAGTATGGAGGATCTTAGTAATTCTTTAGTGCTTACCTTCTTAAAGAGGTTGTCTGGGGCATAGATAAAATCCAAATTCTAAAGTAGTAATTTCTATAGAAAGTGCTTGGGAGGTAGGTAGTGCAAGATGAGTACAGAGTGGAGTCAGGGACACAAAAGTTTAGCTTGCTTTATTCCTAATCTTTGTGCTTGGTCCCTCACTGGCAGTTTTGTCTGCTTCTTCCGTTAGGCGGTGAGCAGGTCTCCTTTAGAAAGAGGCCTCTCTTCCTGGGGACTGGAGTGGCGACAGATTGTTCACCAAGCGGTCTGATTCCTCTATTGTCCTTTCCTTTGCCCCCAAAGTTGTCAAGACCCACTTGAACTTTTTTCAAGAGGTTTATACGTTGATCTTGAACCTAGAAACTATCACTCAGTAAAACAGATCTTTTTAAAAAGGAAACGTCTAGGGTCATTAAGATTTCTGCTAAAGGGAATTCCCTGATGGCTCAGGAAAGCAATTTACCTGATTTTCCCCCCCTTTTCCCCATTCTTTTAGAAGGAAATACTTTCATGGGGTGGCTTGAGAAATGACCTGGCCCTAACTTCTTCAGATTCTTTCTTAATCAGTTAGTATTTGGGGTGTGGGTTCCCTAGCCGAGGAGACTATGACTTAGCCCAAAGGAAGCCACAGATCTCTGAGAACCCACACTCCAATGGTGAGTCTGTAGCACCTGGTTTAAAGGACCCTCGGGTTGATTATCAGCCTGTCTCCTCCCCTCTGCACTTATCTGCAAGTGACCGAGGGCCCATCCCTGTCAGAGCTGAGGAGGTCTGCCCGCTGAGTCTGTTTATATACAGGGATTAGAGTGATTTAAAATTGAAATGGGCTCCCAACCCAAATCTACAGAGGTGGAGGAAGAGACAGGAAAGAGTCCAGCAGCTGCTCAGACTCTTCGCCTATCTATCCTCTTCAAAAACTCCTTTCAGAAAATTGAGGCAACTCTATACAGGCAGCCAACTGCACTTTTTGCTTGTTTGTTTGTTTGTTTGAAAAACCATAATCTAAGTTTGGAAGGTGTCTAAAACTTAAAAATAAAGAACTCCGATAGTTAACTTGTGTTTTAAAAAGTGAACATTTATTCATTGTAACTAACTAAAAATCCATCCCAGGCTTGGAACCATAAAAAACTTTAATCTCCTCTTAAAGAGGACAATTATGTAGCCAGATTTTATTTTATTTTATTTTTAAGAAAAAAAAAGAGTAGCTGATCTTTATAGTTTCCACCCCCCACCCCTTGCCTGCCTTAGCCCCTTTAAAAGAACAGGAAATGACAGCACTGATTGTATTTAAAAAGCTGCCCCTTCTTCAACCCACCCGAGACAGAAGAACCGAATTCCTACCGCTGAAATGAAACGTCTTCTGTTTGCTGCCAGGGGTGGTGGGACGGTTGTTTAAAAACGCCCGGGGTTGTTTATATAGCCCCTTTGAAGGCCAAGGTTTTTCAAGACAGCTGAAAGCTAGCGCTAGATGAGGGGTGAAAAGTGAACGCGGACCTCTGAAGCTAAAAAGGCTGAAGTTTCCTGATCCACGTCGCCGTCCCCCTCCCCTCAAACAGCAAAGCAGGCGGACGAGACCCCCAGGCTCACGGCAGCCCGCCTTGCCTCCTTTCGCTGACCCGGGGCTTCAAGCTAGGTGAGCCGGCGATAACGTTCAGGAGGGTTCACAGAAAAGAAACAGGATTCGCGACTTGCGGCTTCTGGCAGGAATAGGCTAGAAGCTCAAAAGAACAACAACAAAAAAACACCCCTCCGAAAACTTTTTCAAATTTAACAGAGTCCGCCGTGGACTTTGAACTTGCTAATTTCTACAGTGCTGTTAAAGAGGGGGTGGACGTGGGGAAAAGCCCTGAGAGTTTTCCTTGTCAAGTTTCTTTTCCTGGATCCAAAGGTATATCAAAGTATCTCGATTTTATTTCCTGATGCCTTCCTCAGAAGGGCTGGGTTCCGGCCGGGTTATAACTTTTCCTACTTTGGATCAAAGCGAAGGACCGATGCCGGGGAGGAGGTCCCGCCGGCCCTCCGTGGACGTCTTTGGGGGGGGCACCCTGAATTTTTTCAACCATCCCCCGGAGGCCGCGGCGGCCTACTGAAGCGGGACCCCTCCACCATCGCCCCCCCCCGCCCCCAGCCCAACCGAGGGTAGCCACGGCAACGCAGCATCCCCCGTGTGCGCAGCGCAGAGGGATGGACCACGGGCCTCGGCGCCGGCCCCTTTCTAGAACCCGGCCCCGCCTGCCTGGCCACGGCCCTCCCCGATCGCCCGGGCGATCGACCGGCCTCTGCCTGTCCTCCCGCCACCCGCTCCGGCCCGAGTTACCTTGAAAGCGATGGGCAGGGTCTTGTTGCAGCGCCAGTGCGTGGGCAGCACGGAGCAGAGGAAGTTGGGGCTGTCGGTGCGCACCAGCTCGCCCGGGTGGTCGGCCAGCACCTCCACCATGCTGCGGTCGCCGCTCCTCAGCTTGCCGGCTAGGGCGGCGCCGGCGTCCGGGGCGCCCAGCGGCAGCGCCTCGCTCATCTTGCCCGGGCTCAGCGCGGTGGAAGGCGGCGTGAAGCGGCGGCTCGTGCTGGCATCTACGGGGATACGCATCACAACAAGCCGATTGAGTTAGGACCCTGCAAACAGCTCCTACCAGACGGCTACAGGGGCGCGGATCTTCAGCAAGCAGCTCCCGGGAGACCAACATACAAGTTCAGGGACCTTTATTGCTGCAAGGTGGCTGGGGGAGAGGGGGAGACTAAGTTACGAACAGTCCAGGAAGGCGGAAAAAGTTCTAGTTCTGACGATCGGCCTCAGCTCAGACCTGGGCACCGACCGCTTAGTGCTTTGAAAAGTGGGCGACCAGAATCCAAAGTCAAGGGCCAAGGGATCCTATCTTCTGAGTTTTGCTTTGAGAGTTTGAAGTTTCAGTCTTTGGCTCTTACAGAAGTACCCGGAGGCAAAAATTCCCATACACTTCCTAAACTGTTTATGCGGAGAGCAGGACCAGCAAATATAGGATTTGGACGTTCCAGTAGTTAATTGCCTGTCAAGTTCTTCTTCTTTTTTTTTCCCCAGGTGAGTTTTGTCTAAAGTCCAAACACAACAGAAAATATACGAGTGTCTTCAAATACGGCGCCACTTTTTATTCATGCAAAACTGGCTTCGGTCCTCAAAAGCGAGAGCTGAGACTTCCAAAAGGTCCTGCTTCTAATGTATGTGCACATATATATAAACATATACATATGCTCTACTTCATAAAATATTTACAATACAATCTGTAGAGAATTTAAACACAACAGAAACCCATTAATGTTCGCTGCACTTTTTTTTTTCTTCTTCTCTAAGTAGCCTTGAGAATCAGCTTCAGTAGTTGAAGAAGGGCTGGGCTAGAAGGACTTGTCATGTTTTCAATAAATTCTGGCAAAATGCTCAGTTCAGAAAATTCAAGCTTTATCAAAGAAAAAGCTGATCTTAAAAAAAAAAATCCAAGTCGATGATACTCAGGGTTCAGCTCTCCACATCTGAGAACTCGGGTTTGGGGATGTTGGTTAAGTTTGTGGCTGATCCTGTGGTTTGGTGGGAGGTGAGCTGCAGCGGAGTCAGACGCACGCAGGCACGCACTATTCGGGAGCCAGCCGCCGTCTACATCGACTCCGGTGAGTCAGCCCCGACTTGGGCAGTAGCGAGACGAGCTTCCTCCAACGTCGCCCCAGCGCCGGCCTGGTGAACTGCTCGGACGCGCCAATTTACCCACACTCACCGCGGAACCGCAGCAGGTGGAGCGGGCCCTGGCGAGAAAGGCTCCGCAGCGCAGATCGCAACAGACGGGGCGGCTCGAGTTACACAAGCACGCACACTCTGCCACGCACACGCGCCACTTCACCACTCGCCACGAATCCCGGCGCACTCTCTCCCGCTGTTGTCAAAGGACACAACCGGAGAAAAGTTCACACCCAGGAAAGAAATGGAACCATCCAGCCAAGAAACCAGTTCATTCAAAACTAGGAAAAGGCAAAAACAACAACAACAACAAAATCCCCCCCCCACACACACACAAATCAAAATCGAAGTTCCAACGCGGTTCTATGAAAAACGGCAAAGACTGACTTTCTTCTGGCGTCCCCAGTATCCCCAGCAAGAGGTGCCTGCCGGCTCAGGGCCGGGCAACGTGGTGCCCTGGCTGGGTCCGGCCGCGGGGCGCTCGTCCCGCCTGCGCCCGCTGGCTCTATGAATGAGAGTGCCTGGAAATGAACGTGCTTTTACTGTAAGCCCGGCCCGAGGAATTCCATTCCCTCAGCTCGTTTGCATAGGGGCGGCTGCCGGCCAATCACAGGCCTTTCCGGTATCAGGCAGGGCGCGGCTCGGTGCCGCGGGCTCCTGGAATTGGCCCGCGCGCCCCCGCTGCCGCCGCGCGCTACTGTACGCGGCCAGGGTGGAGAGTCCACCGCCAGCCAGTGCGGTGGCCACGCTGCGCTCCCCGCATCCACATACCCGCACCCACACGCTCCCGCGTTCGCTCGAGACCGCCATCCCGGTGCGGACGGCGGCGGCTTTGCACACCCGCGGGCTTGCGGGGCCGGCAGTCAGCCCGCCCGCCCCGGGGGGCTGCCGCGAGTGGCCGCGCCAGGGGCGGCCGTGGTTCGGAGACCCAGGAGGTGGAGCAGAAGGCCGGTCGGCCTGGAGGGACTGGGGCCGCCCGCTGAGCTGCGAATGGTCCGGGATCAGAGTTTGTCGGAGGGAAGCATCCGCGAGCCATGGAGATAGATGAAGCGGCCGCCGCTAGGCTCCCGAGACCTGGGGGCCGGGCGGCCCCAAGGCCTCCACTTTCCCGGCAAGGATGGGATTCACCGCGAGGGGGCCGGGAAGGGCCGAGGGCCCAGCCCGGGGAGCCGCTCGGCGCCGGTTGGCAGCCGCGGCGAAGTGGCGCTGATTCATTTACTGAGGCCAGACGGTGGTCGGTCTCCACGACCTGCTTTTGGTGTGTTGAGTTTTCTCTCTGGGTTTGTTTTCTTGGTGTTTTTCACTGCGTCTTGACGCGGCGCGCCTCGCTCAGGTGGAGTTGAGCTTAGCGGCCAGCAAAGGATTTCCGTAGTTCAGAAAACCGCCCCCCCACCCCAAAGAACAAGCGACTGGAAAGAAACTGGAAAGCCTCCGGGCTGGGTTCCCCCGCGGGGCCCAGGTCGTTCGCGCCCCGCACCCACCTCCAGCTCCCCGGAAACGGCCCCTGGGCTCCGCTCCCCGCCCGCGCGCGCGCGCGCGCCAGCCGCCCCGGGAGCTGAAGCCACCCCGGCTCTGCGCGCGGGCGGGAACATGCTCCCCACTCCCGTCCCAGCGGCGCCGCGGGCATTTTCGCGGAGCTTAGAGGGGCCCCGGATCCCCCCCCCCAAACCCCACACCACCTCCCGGCCGCGGGGCTCTCCCCGCTACACTCCGCGAGGAGTCCACTGGGTCCCTGCCTCGGGGGGAGGGCCCTCATCCACTCCCCCCTCGCCTGGCACGGAGCCCTCCACGTCGACTTCGTCCTGGGCGGGGGTGCTTCGCCCGCCCCCGCCCCCGCCCCCGGGTGGGGGACCCTCCCTTCCCACTCCCCGCCTTGGTTGCCCCTGCCGACGCGCGATTTGGGGGTGCCGGACCGCTGCCGCCGCCGCCGCTCCGGCTTCCCCAAGGTTCTAGCGCCAAGGGGCCTGCCAGAGGCGGGGGCCGTGGCGGGCCAGCCCAAGGAGGCCTTTCCGGGCGCCGCGGCCGCTTCCCTCGCCCCAGGCCCTGAGAGGCCGGGCGGCTCGGCGCGGGCGCCAGGGGGCAGCAGGCGCCCGGCGGCCGGCCCGCGCGCCGGGGAACGCCCCCGACGGCGCGGCTGTCGATCCGTCCTTCTTGCGGCCTTTGGGTCTCCGGTAGGAACTTCAGCTGGGGAAGAAGCGAAAGGAGAAACGGCGACCGGATCCTGCCTGCGCGGCCCCGTTCCGCCCCCCGCCCCGCTATCCCAACGGCCGGGAGGGCAGCAGGGGAACCCTCGGGCAGAGGTCCCGGCTGTCCCGACCCGCGCGTATCGGGATCTTTTTTTCCCGAAATCCCTTGGCCGTCCCCACCGTCGGCTGGTCCCAAGCACTAGGGGCTGCGGGCGTCCCGGGCTCCCTGCGGCAGGTCCCCTGCTTCCTGCCCCGCATCTCGCCTGGGGCGCCCGTCCCCTCGCTCCTCTCGCTCCGAAAAACTGGGACATTCCGGAACCTCCAGTATTCAGCTGTATTTTGTTTAATGGGTCTGAGGGTTGAGGGGAGTCTCAGAAAACGCCCTTGTACTTTTTTTAAAAAGTGATTTTTGAAGAAGCCTCATTTCAAACATTGCAGGTGTAAAGACCCCCCCTCCCACAACAGTCTTCTCTCCACCCGGGCCGAGCGATCCCAAATACCGAGCAGTCCCCAGACAACCCCCAGCCTCCCGCCCCGCCACACACACACCGTCTGCGCCGGAGCCCGGGGGCCACACATTCTCTCTTCTGTGCCCGGGCTCGACGCTGCCCGCTCTAGAGGCGAGTTCGGGCTGAGTGAAATCTTTCTGCTTGGGCTCGAGTGTTATTTCCTCAGGAGCCGATCAAGTGCATCCCCATAGACACCCTAGGACCGGGTCTGGGGGGACTCAAGAGTGTGGTGGAGGCAAAAATGGGCTCTGCCTCGGAGGATGTAGCGGTCGGGGGGTGGGGGATAAGCCGCCTGCTCGGAAAGCTCAGAGAAAGCTCCTCTGGGGCTGCGACCGTTTGCCTGAAACCCTTAACCGTGCGAGGGGCCGCGGGCGCCCCACGCAACGCGGTCTTCCAGGTGGGGATCAGGTTTCCTTAGTAAGAGAAGAGGATTAGCGATAGATGCACCCGGTTCAGACGCTGTTTAGCTCAAAATCTCAACCAGTAAAGCCCGAGTTCGAACTCCAACAAGGACAGTAGCAGCAGGGAAAGCTGCTGCTGATTTTATATGAGTGGGGCCGCCGGGCATTTGGGGTTCTCAGGACCTTGCGCAGGCTGTAACTGCGCTAACGGGGTGCACGCTTGAAACCCAGATATAAAACACACCGCCCCTCCTTATCGAGGAACTAAAATGAATGGAAAGCTGGCAGCCTGGGACTCAACTATCGCGAACCCCTTAATCTAAAGGGCTTTGTACATATAGCGTATGGAGTTGAATGTACTCTTTTTCCACCAGGAGCGCTCATTTAAGCGGCTATATATAATTTCCCTTCCCTTGCTTCTCTAAGAGAAAAGGAAAGGAAACATTTCTGTATACACTCGTAGTGTTCCCCTGGAATAATACTAATATTTGCTTTTGTCATTACAACGAAGCAATATGTTGGGAGGATGGATGCTGTGTGACAGCTTCTTCCAAATTTGCTGCATGGGGGAAATTTCCAAAAGGCTCCTAGTTGATTGAATGAAATGTGAGTTTTCACAGTGAATTGAAAAATCCGTATTTGCTTAGCTGGAAGGGGAAAATAAAACAATTTCACTGGAAAACAGCTTATTGACATTTTTTTTCTACAACTTTAGGTATATATAATGATGGGGGGTCTCAGAAAACATTTAAATATTACACATTTTTTACTCTTTAAAAATGCTCTCAAAAATAAGAATCTCAACCATTCTCTTAAAATCCCCTCTGTAATATATTTCTAAAATTACATTCCTAAAAATGCAACATTTCTAAAAGAATTATTTCTGTTTTCAGTGACCATTTTAATGAAAATAAAAAGCAGAGAATGTATTTTGCTAGAGGTGGACCACATTAGTTGGTACTAACGGCACAGGGAATGAGAACAGTTTTAATGGAGACTAACATACATGTAAATGTATGTGTAATACACATTGTCCCGTTTTCAACATTGGAATCCCTTTCTCCCTGTGGATTTGAGATGATTTCACTTTTGAAATATAATTACTTTGGGGGACCAGATTCCTTCGTTTCTTTCACTACATCCTTCCTCTGTGTGAATGTTTTCATGGGATCCTGTGGTTGATATATGACTATTCACTAACTTTGTAAATCAATTTACAACTCACAAGTAACAAACTGAGAAAGAATTTAAATTAATCTTTTTAAAAGTTAAGGATGCTTAGTAAGTAAGCATTTTGCTCCTAAAAATTAGCACTGCTATAGCAAAAGTAATAAAGTTATAACACATAGAAGCCAAGCTTTTTTTTTTTTTTTTTAGAGAAAGAGAGTTGTATAGAGTCATTTAATAACAGCACAACGCACCTGTGGTAAATGCTGTAGAACCGAGGGTATCATTTAAGGTTTCATTGGAATGTTTTATATGTTTGACATTTACAATATGGAAAACAGCTTTTAAATATTTTTGAATCAGCAAAAAAAAAAAAGTCTTGATTATTTGGGTTAATAGAGATACATGGATAAAATGTCATATATATGCACATATGAATATGCATGTAAAGAATATAATTTGGAATCTAACATACCGTGAACGTCTCTAGATGGATTCATTCCGTGAACACATTCTGAAAGAGTAGAAAATAGGAAAATAAAAATAATTGTGTGAATATATTGACAGCAAACACCAAATTTACTGAAGTTGATTAATTGTAATTGGAACCAATGCCAGTGTGAAAACTAAATCCCCTCTCTCATTTTTTTTGGGAGCTTGTTGCCTCTCACACTTTTTAGCACTGGAGATTTTTATAGCATATTGTCCAGCTTTTGGGTCAAAAATAACTTAAAATAGTAAATCATCATATAAAACAATGAACTGTTACATATGCATATGGTTTTTATGTACCTTCTACCAATGTCTCCCATTGCTAGCTAATACTGAGGTCTTTATCATTCATAGAATCACCTCTTTTAAGCTCTATATGGGATGCAAATGTGATTTATTTCATGAATGTTAAAAATACATTTGGATAATGTAGGGATGGATCACAATTCAAAGTGAAAACCAAACCCAAAGGGGAAAGGTGAGGAGGTATAAATTAGGAGTTTGGGATTAACATATACACACTATATGATACAAAATAGATAATCAATAGGGACCTACTGTATAGCATATGGAACTCTAGTCAATATTCTGTGATAACCTATACGGGAAAAGAATCTGAAAAAGAATGGATATATGCGAATGTGTAACTGAATCACTTTGCTGTACACCTGAAACTAACACAACATTGTAAATCAACTATACACCAATGTAGAATAAAAATTAAATTAAAAAAAAACTATTATAGGTAAGGAAAAACAAACAACAAAAGCTCCCAAACCCTAACTTAATATAAACACATTAAAAAATCTGTGACATACTAGAAGCTAAATGCAAAAAAGTAAAAATATGAATAGTTTTCAAAGTGATAAAAATAACAATTTGGAATATGTCTTCTAAAAGAAACCAGTAGACAAACATTATAATCATTTACTTCCAATGATGAGATATTTTAGAAATATTTTCTTCTCACTTGATTTCCTTTCTTTCCCTTTGCTAGGAGGGCAGATTGCTTATACTGAAAGCTTTCATTCTTAAAGTGACAGATGATATCAGTTGTTACTGAAAATAATTGTCATGATAATTTCCACATATGGATCACTTACTATATACTCCTGCATGTACAGTTACAGGTAAAGTCACACGTAAATCCATTAAGTAAAGCCATATGAAGCTATTTCTCTTTCCCTTGAATATCTATGTATAATGTTCTGAATTTGAAATGATTTCATCAGCCTTGTTATGGATAATAGTCAGAACTGAGTGATTAACATGGAGGAAACAGCATTTTTCAAAGCCTTAAGATCTGAACATTTCAAATACTGCAGACCTAGAGCTTTCAACTCCACTGCACAATATTAGTATAATATTGCTTAAATAAAACCTTTAAGAAAGGAGGTAATTATTTCAGATTTCCAGATGCTGTTTAAATAGGCAGGAGAACAAGATTTTCAGCTCCTTAGTTTTATGGTTTTGCTAAGCAAAAAGGGCAACTTAAATAATAAGGGGTTCTGAAGGACTGCCCTGTGATGAAAAATGAAAGGAATTAAGTATGTATAGTCTCAAAGGAGGCTTCCCTGGTGGCTCAGCGTTAAAGAATCCATCTGCCAATGCAGGAGACGTGGGTTCGATCCCTGGTTTAGGAAGATGCCCTGGAGAAGGAAATTGTAATCCGCTAAAGTATTCTTGCCTGGGAAATCCCATGGACAGAAGAGCCTGACAGCTAGAATCCATAGGGTTGCAAAGAGTGGACATGACTTAGCAACTAAACAACAACAAAATTCTCAAAAGAGCCTTCTTAAAGACACATACACACAAAATTGTGGTTTACAAGTACATAAAGTGACTCCATAATTTTTTTTTAAAAACAGAGCAGAGAAAGTGTTATTTGCACTAATTATGAATGCTAAGGCAGAAAATAACAAATACATCCTGAAGTTAGTAAATTTAGTTTTAATAGGTGTGGGGGTCAGGGGAAATTCACAGCAGTAAGATTGACCAGACAGCTGAGTTTATGCTAAAGAGACCTAACAGAATTAACCACCCTGGAAATTCTCTCCTGAGACCCTGAGAAGCCTTTCCGTGTCTGAGACTGAGAAATAGGAGAAGCAGAGTGGAAAGGCAAGTGTTTTGTCTACACACCTAATATTTCAGTGATTCTGAGAGAAGAGCCAAGGTTTTTTTTTTTTTTTTTAACCTAAAAACAAGGGCAGAAGTGAGAGGATTTTGAAAGGTGTGCAACAGTCTGTTGAGAGCTTTCTTCATTTGTCCTGTGTCAGTAGCTTCAAGGAGACAGCATGCATCATTAAGTTGGGGGTTAAGAGGGGAGAGAGAGGAGGCGGGTGTCTGTACCTGAAGTCACACCTGTAGGAATTTGAAATGATTTGCCCAAGGAGTTGTTAATGATGCTAGAACCTGAACTGTAAGAGAAGACAGGTCCTGAGTATTCACAACAGTGAGAGCTGACTACCTTGCCCGATTTATTCCTTGCAACACCACCATTCCCGTTCCCATTTTACAGGCCAGAAACCTTACACTTGGAGGGTTTAGGAAATCTGCCCAAAGTTACTTCACTCTTGATCTCACGTGCACATTCTCATCCCCACATCTGGGTCTACATACGTGATGAGCTGTTCCTTTTTGACCACAACTATGTATTTTTATCAGTGTCCTTTTTAGCCTTCTGAATGATTAAACTCTGATCTCATCTTTGACTTTTATCCTCCCTGTCTCAAGGTCTCTATCAGAAAATAGCCCTGAAATTCTTTGCTGAGCAGAATCACCAAGTATTTAGGATTCATATCCCGAGGTTATTTTTGGCCTTCCACAAAGTTTGAGAGCGAGTCAAGCTCCCTTTGGCCAATAAGTGGGAGCCGTGGAGTATCAAGCCACTGATGAACACGTGTGTAAAGTCCAGGAAGCTGGAGGAAGGACGCACAGGAATTGACACCACCTGGTGGGCTTTGAAAAGACCCACTTCTTGGTTAGAGATGATATTGATTTGACTTTTGGAGGTCGTGTAGATTTTCACCAGGTTGTCAGTAAGGCTTGGGGGTGCCTGGGGGGTCGGGAGAGAAGCCGTTCCAAGCAGAAGGATGAGCATGAGAGAGGCATGGATGAAGTTATGACACAGACTCAGAATAGTTGGGGTGTAAGTTGGGGATCAGGTTGGGGTGTGGCAGTTTGTAGGTGACACAATTTGTCTCAGTAGGTGTGGCAGTTTGTAGGCAGACACAAACACAGACAGATCAGAGGCAGCTTACACAATCTAAAGCAACCTGAACTTCAGTGTGAGGGCAGCGGGTTCTCTCAGAGCCTGGAAATCTGGGAAATAACACGGTGGAGACTTATTTTAGGAGAATAACTCTATCAGAGGTGGATAAGTGAATTAGACGGAGTAGAGAAGGAGCAGATGAGCTATAACCTTGCCAAGCAAGACTTGTGAGCATTTAGGTGAAAAAAATGGGGACACAAAAGGAGGGACTGAAGTGAGGGAGAGGGAGGGACCTTCCCTCATTTCCTGCCCTCGTGCCATTAGGAGAAGTCAGGACCAGTGACGATGGATTGGAGGTGGACGTCAGCAATCATCTTGGAATGGACAGGACAAGATGCTGGTAGAATAAACAGGAGGAACAAGTGTTGTGTAAGCTGCAAAGTTGGTGCTAATTTGCTAGTTTGGCTGCAATAGGAAAGCAGCACACCAAGCACGCCTTCCCCTCCTCTTATTGTTTTGGGGAGACACTACCTGCATCTTTATGAGCCTCTGTTTCTGGGGTTCAGGGGCAGGAAGCCACATACCTAAGTCCCTGTTCTCCAAAAGTCCTGTCTGTGATAAGGCTGATAGTTTGACCTCTGTCTGCTCCGCTTGTTTTCCTGCCTCACAGTTGGTTCTGGATCATGGGAGGACAAGGATGTCTTGTATTGGCCTCCCTCAGGCCAACCCTGTAACTGTCTCATTCTCTTCTGATTTCACCCTCAGCCCCACACAAACACATAACCACTAAGGTCTGAACACTTTGCCAGGGAGGTTCCCTCCTCTTCAAATCCTAGACAGCCCCGTGTAAGCAATGTGTACCCCAAGCCCCTGGGGACCAGGTCAAGTGCAGACTCTGATTCAATAGGTTTGGGGGTGGGGTGGTGACTGAGGTCCTGTATTCCCAGCAAGCTCTCTGTGATGCTGCTGCTCCTGGTTCAAGGACCCCACTCAGAGTTGGCAAGGCCAGCGGCTCAGTATCCAGCAAAAACGGTGCCCAGCACCCACTAGGATGCAGTGTCAAAAAGGTGTTTGTAAACAAATTGCAACTCGATGTGAAATCTCTCTCCGATTGGACTTTTGAAATGAATATGATGGACTGAATGTCTGTGTCTGCTCTGCCACCAAACTCATACGGTGAAGCCCTAAACCCTAGTGTGACGGTCTTAACAGGTGAGGCCTTTAGGAGGTCATCGGGTTTAAATGAGGTCATGTGGGTGGGGTGCTCACGATGGACTTAGTGCCCTTGTAAGCAGAGACTGGAGCCTTTCTCTCCCTGTCATATAAGCACACAGCAAGAAGGCAGCCAAGTATTAATACAAGCCAGGAAGAAAGTTCTCACCAGAACCCAACCATGCTGGCATTCTGATCACGGACCTCCAGCTGCCAGAACTGTAAGAAATAATTTTCTGTTGTGTAAGCCACCCAGTCTATTTTGTTACAGCAGCTGGAGTTGCCCAAGGCAATCATGATTACTGAAGCTCCCTTTGATCAGTGCATCGAACCTCACACTAAAGTCTTTACATGCATTATTCCATTTAGCTTTCTAGCAGTAAACAGTCCATCATTATTCCCTTCATTTTACAGATGAAGAAACTGAGATGCAGTTATTGGCCAGTTTGCCCCTAGATTGTCAGTCATAGCCAACCAGTTCAACCACCTTGCAAGATTCACATCATTATGTCATTGTTATTCAAACTTCTTTACTAGTTCTTGACAATTTGCTTTTAAACCCTGTGGGCATCTCTCTTATTCTAGAGCAGCACTGTCCACTAGAAATGTAATATGAGCCATGTATGGAATGTAAAATTTTCTAATAACCACATGAAAAAAGTAAAGAGAAATGGGTGAAAGTAATTTTAATCATAAATTTAACTTCAGTTCAGTTCAGTTCAGTTCAGTTGCTCAGTCGTGTCCAACTCTTTGCAACCCCATGAATCGCAGCACAACAGGCCTCCCTGTCCATCACCATCTCCCAGAGTTCACTCAAATTCATGCCATCAAGTCAGTGATGCCATCCAACCATCTCATCCTCTGTCGTCCCCTTTTCTTCCTGCTCCCAATCCCTCCCAGCATCAGAGTCTTTTCCAATGAGTCAACTCTTCACATGAGGTGGCTAAAGCACTGGAGTTTCAGCTTTAGCATCATTCCTTCCAAAGAACACCCAGGGCTGATCTCCTTCAGAATGGACTGGTTGGATCTCCTTGCAGTCCAAGGGACTCTCAAGAGTCTTCTCCAACACCACAGTTCAAAAGCATCAGTTCTTCGGTGCTCAGCTTTCTTCACAGTCCAACTCTCACATCCATACATGACCACTGGAAAAACCAGAGCCTGGACTAGACGGACCTTAGTCAGCAAAGTAATGTCTCTGGTTTTTAATATGCTATCTAGGTTGGTCATAATTTTCCTTCCAAAGAGTAAGCATCTTTTAATTTCATGGCTGCAATACCATCTGCAGGGATTTTGGAGCCCCCCAAAATAAAGTCTGACACTGTTTCCACTGTTTCCCCTTCTATTTCCCATGAAGTGATGGGCCTGGATACCATGATATTCGTTTTCTGAATGTTGAGCTTTAAGCCAACTTTTTCACTCTCCACTTTCACTTTCATCAAGAGGCTTTTTAGTTCCTCTTCACTTTCTGCCATAAGGGTGGTGTCATCTGCATATCTGAGGTTATTGATATTTCTCCCAGCAATCTTGATTCCAGCTTGTGCTTCTTCCAGCCCAGCGTTTCTCATGATGTACTCTGCATAGAAGTTAAATAAGCAGGGTGACAATATACAGCCTTGATGTAGTCCTTTTCCTATTTGGAACCAGTCTGTTGTTCCATGTCCAGTTCTAACTGTTGCTTCCTGACTTGCATACAGATTTCTCAAGAGGCAGGTCAGGTGGTCTGGTATTCCCATCTCTTTCAGAATTTTCCACAGTTTATTGTGATCCACACAGTCAAAGGCTTTGGCATAGTCAATAAAGCAGAAATACATGTTTTTCTGGAACTCTCTTGCTTTTTCCATGATCCAGCAGATGTTGGCAATTGATCTCTGGTTCCTCTGCCTTTTCTAAAACCAGCTTAAACATCTGGAATTTCACAGTTCACATATTGCTGAAGCCTGGCTTGGAGAATTTTGAGCATTACTTTACTAGCGTGTGAAATGAGTGCAATTGTGCAGTAGTTTGAGCATTCTTTGGCATTGCCTTTCTTTGGGATTAGAATGAAAACTGACCTTTTCCAGTCCTGTGGCCACTGCTGAGTTTTCCAAATTTGCTGTCATATTGAGTGCAGCACTTTCACAGCATCATCTTTCAGGATTTGAAACAGCTCAACTGGAATTCCATCACCTCCGCTAGCTTTGTTGGTAGTGAGGCTTTCTAAGGCCCACTTGACTTCACATTCCAGGATGTCTGGCTCTAGGTGAGCGATCACACCATCGTGATTATCTGGGTCATGAAGATCTTTTTTGTACAGTTATTCTGTATCAGCCCAAACAATTTCGACATGTAATCAATATTAATATCATTCATAAGATATTTTACATTATTTTTCTTTTAGTAAGTTTTCAAATTCCTTATGTATTTTGTATTCACAGTGTATCTCAGTTCAGCCTAGCTGTGTTTCAAGCCCTCAAATGTCACGTGGCTAGTGGCTACTGTATTAGACTGTGCAGTTCAAGGGTGACCACTCAAACACAATTCCCTCTGAAGAGCAGTTTTGCTGCTATTCAGCTTGTGCTCAAGCAAGCCCTGTTTATAACCTGCTATTAGCAAAGGCCATTAAGTAGTGCATCCTTCTGGACTCATGTTTTCCCTCCGAGCTGTCCTGAAGTGAAGTTCAGAATTTTATTACAGCATCACTTGATTGGCTGTGTCATAAGGACGCACAGCTACACGGTGAAAACAACTAAGCTGCAAAGGTTAGGGGCCGCTGTCATTGCCACTAATGCATTTTCACAGCCATGGATGAGCTACAGGTGTACCTCCCGCATCGCTTGTTTCCACTTAAGTTTACCAGCCACTGATGGCACAGCCTATACAATATGCTTTGGCTTCTTCAACTCCGAAAGAATACTACTAAAGAATCTCTTGACCCTTTCTTTTCCAACACCCTTATGTTTTATGAAATTCATACAGGCAACACGTATTAGAACAAGAGGTTTTATGTTTACCAGCCCATGACTTCAAAACAGAACTGCAAAGTGATTGAGGGATAGTCTCAAATAGTGGCTGAGTGCTGAAGAATCGATGCTTTCAAATTGTCGCGCTGGAGAAGACTCTTGAGAGTCCCTTGGACTGCAAGGAGATCAAACCAGTCAATCCTAAAGGAAATCAACCCTGAATATTCTGGGAAGGACTGATGCTGAAGCTGAAGCTCCAGTGCTTTGGCCACCTGATCTGAAGAGCTGACTCATTGGAAAATACCCTGATGCTGGGAAAGTCTGAAGGCAAAAGGAGAAGGGAGCAGCAGAGAATGAGATGGTTAGATGGCATGACCAACTCGATGGACATGAGTTTGAGCAAATTCTGGGAGACAGTGGAGGACAGGGAAGCCTGGCGTGCTGCAGTCCGTGGGGTTGCAAAGAGTTAGACATGACTTAGTGACTGAACAACAGCAAACAAACAGGTTTATTTTGAAATACTGCATACAGATTTTAAAACAAAATTAAACCACCCAAGATATCAATTTGGAAGCCATCTTCTAGTTTAAATAATGAGTTCCCATCAGTGGTGAGTCAGTTCCTGGCCTCAGTTATGTTTTTCTTCTAGTTCTCAGAAGCAACAACAAAGAAGAAATATGGAGCCAGGTTTGTAACAGAAACTACAGGTCCTGCCTCGTCTCTTTGGTTCCTTGGGGGCTGTTGGAATCTTTGAAGGTCTAAGCATCTCTTGAGAGCCAGCAGCCCGGTTTCCAGCCCGCGGTGTTGCGGGTTGGATGGGACCTCAGTCTCCCCCACATTCTCTTTGCTGTTGTTGTTTAGTCGCTCAGGCACGCTCCTCTCTTTGCTGACCCTGTGGATTGCTGCACGCCAGGCTTCCCTGTCCTTCACTATCATTTTCTCTGGCTCTTTTAATGAAAGGCTGAGAAGCCACTTGTGACACATAAAATTAGTTCTCGGAGTGATTTCCCCCATCCAAGCACTATGGAAAGTACCCCAGTGTCTAGGAACTTCTCAAAGTCCGCTGCTCCTGAGAAACACACTTGAGTGGACGCACTTTTCTATGGCTTTGAGTCCCTAACTGGGGAATGTTACAGCAGTCAAGTTTTCTAGCAGATCACAGAAGTAGCTTCTATTAAAAAGACATTACTTTTAGAGTCTGCTTTAGACATTTTAATTAATATATTTAAAACCATTTCTGCCACTATAAATTAGAAACAAAATACAAATTTTCTACAAATGTATGGTTACTAGGGGATGGGGTAGGGGGAGGAATAAATTGGAGATTGGGATTGACATATACACACTTCTAAATATTAAATAACTTGTTGTATAGCACAGGAAACTCTACTCAATACTTGGTAATGACCTATACTGGAAAAGAATCTAAAAAGAAAAAAAAGTGGATTTTTAAAAAATACCTGATTCAGTTTGCTGTATACCTGAAACTAACACATTATAAATCAACTATACTCCGATAAAAGTAAAATAAAAACAAACAAAAGAACCCCCAAAGAAACTAAAAAGAAACAAAACAAGTTTCCTAAGTTGAGGAAGGAAAAATAAATGAGAATGTCTGAATGAATATTTAGGAATTTCAGTTGTCATTTCCCAGGGTTCCTTGAACAGAAAACTCTCCTCCCCAAAGCAAGCACTTTATTTTATTCTTTGTGTTTATAATTTACCTTTACTCTCTCACTGGGGCAGTTATGACAAGGGAAGGTCTGACTCTTTTCCTTCAGCATCGTTTATGTTTGAAGATAGCTAGGTGAATCAGTCTACCTGGTTCTTGAGCTGCCAGACACAGGGAGGAGGGTTGGGGCTTAACTGCAGGTCCGTTTGGTTAGCCACTTTGTGCTGGCCTCAGTTTCCTCATCTGAAAAATGTGAGCCGTGGACAAGCTTTTCCAGTTTTGTATTTAAGTGCCCCTTGGAACTGTGAGGAATTGACCTGGTCTGATACTGAATGAGGTCAGCATATGGCTGGAGTGAACTTGGATTTTCAGTGGGGAGGGGAAAGAAAAGAAAAAAGAAAACATAGGATCAACTCAAGACAAGACATTTTAAGAATGTTACCAGTTTACATAGGGTTCCTCCAACTGCACATATGTCTTTTCTATTCATGCAAGCAGGCCTGAGAAGCTGTGATTTAAATACATACACAAATAACTTTGAGATTCTGCATCTTCTGGAAAATAACAGAAATACATTGCTGTTCTGTACTATATTTTACATGGGGCTGAGATCAGAGAGGCACTAGCAGGAAAGAACCCTCCTGATAATGCAGGAGACATAAGAGACTAGAATTCAATCCCTGGGTTGGGAAGATCCCCTGGAAGAGGGCATGGCAACCCAGGATTCTTGCCTGGAGTATCCCATGGACAGAGGAGCCTGGCAGGCTACAGTCCATGGGGTCCCAAAGAATTTGATACACCAAAAGCGATGCTAGAGCTGAAGCTCCAATACTTGGCCACCTCATGCCAAGAGTTGACTCATTGGGAAAGACCCTGATGCTGGGAGGGATTGGGGGCAGGAGGAGAAGGGGACGACAGAGGATGAGATGGCTGGATGGCATCACCACCGACACGAGTTTGAGTGAACTCCAGGAGTTGGTGATGAACAGGGAGGCCTGGCGTGCTGCAATTCATGGGGTCACAAAGAGTCGGACATGACTGAGCGACTGAACTGAACTGAACTGAAAGCAATGCAGCACAAGATGAGAGAGAAGTAGATATTTACTCATAAATATTACCTATAATTTATTACTACAATTATTTAAAAATATTAAAATTCATTCCTTTTTACTAATTCTGTTTTCTCTATGTCAACCCAACTAGTGAGGTTTCACTCTATACTGTATTATGAAATGATAACTAAAACATAATATGCATATATAACATACTTTAATTCTTTTAGAATAAATAACTACATAGTTCCTCATCATTATTATTACAACTGTGCATCAAATTGGAGCTCTTTTCCAATTGAAATAAAAATTTTTCTATCTATGATCCCATGTAGACTGTAGAGAAATTTCTCCAAATATAGCAGAACTTTCTAGAAAGAGAATGTAAAGGCCTGAGATAAACCTTGGGTGCTGACTCCCCAGTCTGTCCTGAACATGGAAATCTACCTAAGAATCGAGAGTAAGCAGTGATATTGAAAATGGATAACCAACAAGGACCTACTGTATAGCATGGGAAATTCTGCCTAATGCTGTGTGCCAGTCTGAATGGGAGGGGAGTTTGGGGGAGAAAGGATACACATATATGTATGGCTGAGTCCCTTCACTGTTCACCTGAAAGTATCACAGCATTGTTTGTTAATCAACTATACCCCAATACAAAAGTTTTTTTTTTTTTAAGTTTAAGAATTTTTTTCCTTCTTTATAAAGTTTTTTTTTTTTAATTGAAATATAGTTGATTTTTGAGGCTTCCCTGATAGTTCAGTTGGTAAAGAATTGCCTGCAATGCAGGAGACCCGAGTTTGATCCCTGGGTTGGGAAGATCCCCTGGAGAAGGGAAAGGCTACCCCATATTCTGAAGAATTCCATGGACTGTAGAGTCCAAAGAGTGTCGCAAAGAGTCGTGTACGTGTCGCAAAGAGTTGGACACGACTGAGAGACTTTCACTTCATTTTCACGTCATAGTTGATTTATTCTATTAATTCCAGGTGTATGAAGTTGTTTTCAATTATGCTTTCCCAATGAAATATCATTTTATAATTAAAAATAAATAATATTGTTTATAAAAAGACTGAAGGAATTGCTGAGATAGCTGTGATAGATCCATTTTATTGATCAATTAAATTATAAATTGCCAAATGTTGATTTTAGAGTGTTTTCCCAGGCACTCAAAATGAATCTTTTTGTATTAATCCTTCTGTCTTCAGATTTTAAAAACAGAATTTTGAATGGAATAATGGATTAAAAAACTATCATTATCCTACTTGCTGTGAGGTCATGGAATTATACACCACAAAAACTTGAAAATTTCATGTTATAGTATGCAATAAGAAGACCTAAAAGAATCAGCAACAATGAAAGTAATCATTCTGCAAAACTACATTTTCTAAGTTTCATAAAAATCTTAAGATCTGCATTGTAATGTTTACATATTTTTAGATTACATAATACTATTGCTGCTGCTGCTGCTGCTGCTGCTGCTGCTGCTGCGTCGCTTCAGTCGTGTCCGACTCTGTGCGACCCCATAGACGGCAGCCCACCAGGCTCCCCCATCCCTGAGATTCTCCAGGCAAGAACACTGGAGTGGGTTGCCATTTCCTTCTCCAATGTGTGAAAGTGAAAAGTCAAAGGGAGGTCACTCAGTCTTGTCCGACTCTGTACGACCCCATAGACGGAAGCCCACCAGGCTCTTCCATTCATAGGAGTTTCCAGGCAAGAGTACTGGAGTGGGGTGCCATCGCCTTCTCCACGGTAATACTATTAAATAATATTATATAATCGGTGTTCCAGTAATAATCACATTTCTATGGATAATGCTCCAGTGATTGAAGTAAGATAATAACAATTCTGTTAACAACTAATAAGGACATATTGTATGACACATGGAACTCAGTCAATATTTTATAATAACTATAAATAGAATATAACCTTTTAAAAACTGTAAATAACCAGATTGTACACCTGTGACATATATATTGTACAGCAACTGTATGTCAGATAAAAATTTGTTTTAATTAAAGAAAACAATTTTGGGGAAGATTTTTTAGGAAACATATTGCCTATTTCTTGATCAAACAATGGTCAAGTCAGATTTAAACTTAAGGATAGGATTGTCTTAGACTTCTTTAGAAAAATGCTATGCATGCACGCTCAGTCATGTCCAACTCTTTGTGACTCCATGGACCATAGCCCACCAGGCTCCTCTGTCCATGGGATTTCCCAGGCAAGATTCCTGGAGTGGGTTGCCATTTCCTATTCCAGGGGATCGTCTCAACCAGGGATTGAACCCAAGACTTTTGCGCCCCTTGGGTTCCCTGCATTGACAGGCAGATTCTTTACCACTGGGCTACCTGGGAAGCCTGAAAAATGCTATAATTTAAACCTGTTCAAAAAAATGAAATAAATTTTGCTATCTTTTTTGAAAGAATAATGGTGCTAATTCTAGAGAGTTCACCTCTTCTTAAAAGGTAGAGTGGAAGAATGAAATAATTTTTAATGAAATTACAGCTGAAAAATAGCTATTATCTGCTAGCTAATTGCCAATTTGTACTTCTATGTTCAGTGAAAGCAATCTACAGAGATCATCCAAAACTTATTAGAAATAATTAAATACATAAACTCCAAGACTTTTTGTCATATATTTTTGCAGCATTGGTAGTTTTTTTTTTTTTTTTTAAATAGCAAGAGCAAAGGAACAGATGACAGTCCAAATATGATGACACATAACCCCCCTAATGAACTCAGGTTCTTTTCTAGTTGAACTACTGATTTGGAAGTTCACTGATGTTTCACAACTACAAAACGAGTTATTCTTATTTCTTTTGACACCTTAACAATGCCAATTCCATGAATATACCCAGCCTAAGGAGAATTTCACAAGTATTATTGGGAAATAAAGTACTCCAGGGTAAGTTTTGAAAAGGGGCATGTAGTAAGTATTTATATAACAGTGGATTTGAATAATTTTTAAAAAGCATTCAATTATAAGAAGTTCTTTAATTGTCAAGGTCTCCATTTAGGAAGCATCTCACTTTTTTTAGTTTTTGAGAAAAATGTCCCAGATCAAGTCTATTTCCTTACCACTTATGAAATAGGAAATATTTATTTAGCTAAGAACTCTCTTTTGCTGAAGACATGAGGCAATGACATGGACTTCTAAGGAGGAAAGAGGAAAACTTTACCCCGTGTACCAGAGAGGGCTCCCCTTTGTGCCCGTAAACACCATGATGAGTTGTCAACCTGTGCTGACTCCAGGTTCAGCACAACCTGAAGGAAGAGTGTCCAGAAACTGCCTAGTGATCTCAGTGCAGGAGACCTGGGCAGACAGACCCCTTCTCTGGATCCACACACCGTTCTAGAGATCACTGTTCAATACTGGCACATTAAACAATGACATGAAGTCAGGTTTTCCCCCTCGCTAACCAAGCTCGCAGGAGAATTCATTTCTTTTCTTTTTGCCTCAGGCATCTATAGGCTAGCAATTTTTATTCCGTTACTGAAATGATTTTCCCCCATCCTTCCCTATTAGAGTGGAAATGGATGAAGACATCAGGTTAACGCCTCGCTTACCAGGACTGAGACGGGAACTCACATGGAAGCTTTCTTTTCACTTTTGTATATGATTTATTTTTCTAATAATGGTAAATGATGGTTCGATTAATCATACTATCTCCCAAAGACACTCCTTTAGCAAAAATGTGATAATGCCTTAAGGTAAAGCAGGAAAAAAACCCCAAACAAAACAAAAGACCCCAAAACAAAACCTAAACTTCTTTTATGAGAATGTTGTTACTTATCATCTTTATGTGTTCTAGAATTCTTATGAATAAAACTAGATATAAATTTGGATACACCCTAAGAAGTTATAGCAATAAATGCACACTTCTTCCCTGTATTACAGAGAATAGATACAGGAAAAGTGGAATTTTTTGGTTTGTTTGTTTATCCTAAGGTTGAAATACCTGGAGCTAAACAAGAGAAGTGTGGATAAATATCTAGAAGCATCTGAGACACCTGAAACTTATTAGGTAAGCTCTCCCCTTCACAAATCTAAGAATAAAAACTTCTACAGAGAAATATTTTCTGTTTGTTGATCTTTAAAATTTTTTGTCGAAATCCAAAGTACGTAGACCTCAAATAACTCCTCGCCAGAAACCTGTGGAACAAAAGTCTTTTCTCTGCTGAAGGTCTGTTTGCTTCACTTTCAACAGAAGAGAAAGGAGCATTTCTGATGTGTGTTATAAATCAGCAATCCCTCAAAAAGCAAAACTCCCCATGGGACAAATTTTTGGATCTTTAAAAGCAATATAATTTTTTTAAGGAAAACTAATATATGTGTTTATATTGACTTAGTAGATCAAATAAATAATTGATCATATTGGGAACAACCTGCAGTAACTCAGGACACACAAAGATGTTGGATTTTGGCTATGCTAGGTTTTAACAGGTTTGGGGGACTCATTTGCCTGAAGACTAGAGACAAGGTCACTTGACCTCTGGGGATCTCTCATGTTACTTGTCTCCGAGAACAAAGAAAGCTGTAGAATTGATTCATCAAATCGGAAAGCTTTCTTTATGCTAGTGGACAAGTAAGAATGATCGGTAACATTCATTCAGAGCTGGAGCTGCTCTGAGGCCCAGGCAATGGGACAAGGGCTACCCAGGCCTTGTTGCTATTGTTCAGTTGCTAAGTTATATCTGACTCTGTGTGACCCCGTGGACTACTGCAGGACACCAGGCTTCCCCGTCCCTTACTTTCTCCTAGAGTTTGCTCAAACTCATATCCTTTGGGGCTTCCCAGGTGGCGATAGTGGTAAAGAACCTGCCAATGCAGGAGACTTAAGAGATACAGGTTCAATCCATGGGTCGGGAAGATCCCCTGGAGGAGGACATGGCAACCCACTCCAGTATTCTTGCCTGGAGAATCCCCATGGACAGAGGAGCCTGGCGGGCTACAGTTCATAGGGTCATAAAGAGTTGGACATGACTGAAGTGACTTAGCATGCATGCGTGTCCATTGATGCGTTATCTCATTTAATTCTCTCCATGATCTTACTAAGTTTGGAATTCTTATCCCCTTAAGTCTAATGAGGTTAAAGAGCATGCTCTCGGCTATGTAGAGATGGAGCAACGAAAGCAAGAACTTGACTGGCTGCACTGAGAAGTCAGTCTTTGAATTGTGTGTATTTTTAATAACCTTTCGTCTTCATGTTTCTCACCGAAGAAGTTTGGTAGACAGTGACTTTCCAGAAGGACAGCCTTGGCTTCTGCCAGGCTGCCCGTCCCCAGTTCAAGGGCGTGTCGAAGCAGGTCCCCTCGAGGAATGTGACACCAAGAACTGACCTGCTTCCGAAGCCCTGAACCCAGAGAGATGGATTAATATTTCAACGGCTTATTCCAGAATGGTACTTAAGGATGAGAGCCCATCTCAGTTTGGGTTTGAGCCCAGGGCCTTACGGTTTAAATATAAAATGCATTAAAGCCCTTTATTTAGAGAGCCGGATGCCATTTTTAGGGAGCAGCCCCGGTTCTCCTTCTGACTTTGTTGGGAGTACAAAGCAAATAGGTGTCTCAGGGTTGTCATTAGTATTCATTATTTATTAGGACTTGATGGTGTACTCATAGCCTGGAGGGTCATGATCTGCCTGCAGTGGAAGGCTTGACCCTAAGGACAGTGCTTCCCTGGTGTACAGGCCTGGGGGGTGGGGCACTCTCGACAGAGCCAGAAAATCACAACAGGAGGAAAACACACAGCATCCCCTGTGGAGGGGTCAGGAACTCAGCTGTACGTCTCTGATTTAGAAAGCAGCAGCAGGACATTGCCCTGTGAAAAGCTTCCTAACAGTGACTTCAAAATCATAGATTGTGACCCATTCAATGATTTCAAGTGAAACAATAATAATAACAGCCACAACAGGCTTCCCTGGTGGCTCAGATGGTCAGGAATCTGCCCGCAAGGTGAAAAATCCCTGGGTCAGGAAGACCCTCTGGAGAAAGAAATGGCAACCCACTCCAGTATTCTTGCCTGGAGAATTTCAGGGACAGAGGAGCCTGGCCAGCTACAGTCCACAGGGTCACAAAGAGTCGGAGATGACTCTGATAACTACTATTACTATTATACATATGCCAGAAAGGGAAGCAAAAGAAATAGAAGGAGATAAATTAAAGAGCACTTCACAAGTAGTCAGAACAAGTATTGCTTCCTGGCCCTTTTCTCGATTGCTAGAACCATCTCCTGAGTCATGGTGGTAGTGGTTTAGTCGCTAAGTTGTGTCCAACTCTTTGGTTTAGTCGCTAAGTTGTGTCCGACCCCAGAGAAGCCCACTAGGCTCCTCTGTCCATGGAATTTTTACCTGCAACCTACCTCCTATGGTCACTTGCAATTCAAATATGTTTGAAAATTTCTGGCCTAAAATGTCTTTTTTTCTTGATACTTATTTTGTTAAAGTTACTCGGTGGGGGAGCCTCTACGAGTCTCTGTGGGTCCCCTAACCTGGCTGTGCCAAGTCTAGAGCCTCTGCCACTGGCAGAAGGTTTATAGAGAAGATCCCTCTCAACCATCACTGCTGAAGCCCTTGGAAAAAGCAGACATAATCATCAGAAGTCAAAGCTTATTATAAAACAAATCAGAGGGAAACTGTTTTGAAGGCCACTTTTCTGTGGAATGGCCTCTGATCATTTTGAGAGGTGAAGAAAGTCCGAGCAAACATTTTGTACAATCTATTCATTGAACTGTGGTGCTGGAGAAGACTCTTGAGAATCCCTTGGACTGCAAGGAGATCCAACCAGTCAATCCTAGAGGAAACCAATCCTAGCTATTCATTTGAAGGACTGAGGCTGAAGCTGAAGCTCCAATACCTTGGTCACCTGATGCAAAGAGCCGACTCATTGGAAAAGACCCTGATGCTGGGAAAGATTGAGGGTAGAAGGAGAAAGGGGTGACAGCGGATTAGACAGTTGGATGGCATCATCAACACAATGAACATGGGTTTGAGCAAACTGGGAGACATAGTGAAGTACAGGGAAGCCTGGTGTGCCATGGTTTATGGGGTCGCAAAGAGTCCAGCACAACTTAGTGACTGAACAACAACGAACAATTCATTCTATATAAAGAAAAAAGGCTCCAAACAATGAGTGGTTTTTCCTAAATCCCCTAATAGTGACCCATCTGGGGCCTCTGGACCTGTGAATTAATGTCCTGTCCCCAAACCTGCTACTGTTTCAATAGCCTTGCTGTTACTCCTTTTAAAACAGGGATAGTCTTGTGAAATTTTATTTACAGAAAATTTACAGCTCACGAGAAAGTAAATTGATTTCTTCCCTTTCAAAGTGGTTTCCTGATTGCAATCACATAAACTAAACTCCAGCCCCCGGAGAAATTGCAGGGACTGAGTAATAAATCTCCAAGGAGAGATACTGAGAATCTTTGGGAAATCTCAAGAAATAATGAAATAAGATGCAAAAAAGGAACATGACTCAATTCCTACCTGAAATGTCAATCAGGAAGGGACTTTAAAAATTATATTGGAAAGGCAGAAGAGAGGACGTCTCTTTTCTCTCTTTGTTCGTCTAAATTGAAAGTAGTGAACCAAAAACATGTCACCCCAAGATGTCCCATCTGTCTTTCCAGTGGGGGGAAAATGTGCTTTTATAGCAAAAGACTCGGATGATACAGCAAGGTCGTTGCTCAATGCTATGTTGTAACACTACTTTAACTGTCACTGAGGGCCAGGATGGCAAATATTGCATCAACTCCTCTGCAAGGTGTTTCCTGGGCTTAGCAGGCAGGGTTGTTCAGGGGCGGTGCAATCTATTCTTGTGGAGGCCAGATAAAGCCTTGTGCTCGGGGCCACTATCTTTCAGTGCTGAGGCTGTAGATAACACAGTTTCACACCACTGCCCAAGTCCTGCTTTCCCAATTTGTAAGTTTTTATTGCTAAAGTCTTTTGTGTGTGTTTTATCAGACACATTTTATCATCCTTCTCCAAACGCCCTTTGTCAAAGTCAGCCTTTGAACTTCTTTTGCATATACGTCGAATGTGACCAATGATACAGTATATGTAAAGGCTTATCTTCTAATTCTAAAGAAAGAGGAACAGAGTCATTGATCCTTCTGCTATAATAGACTTTTGAGGGGCCAGTGTGTGTGTGTGTTTGCACAAGTGGGCATGGATGCTGGAGGGACAGGAGGTATAATCTTGTTATCTATCTTTTTAGATATTACGCAACAGATTACTCTAAGCAAATCGTTTGTCTTTTGTTTTCTGAACAAATTAAACCTAAACATTAAGGCAGCCCCAAAATTGCTATCAGCCTGGTTTGGATGGTGCTAAAAGATGGGGCTGACCTCGAGCGTCTTGTTGCCAGGACCCCTGCGTGGACAGCACACCAGGACAACTCCACGTTCCTTTTGTGTGCAGTTTGGGCACACACAACAATAAGATTCTTGTGCTCCTCTATTTGATATGGGCACCCATCCTCACAAGAGGGACTGATGCTATCTCACATCATTTATGGGCTTCCCTGGTGGCTCAGATGGTAAAGGATTGGCCTACAATGGGGAAGACCTGGGTTCAGTCCCTGGGTTGGGACGATCCCCTGGAGGAGGGCATGGCCACTCACTTCAGTATCTTGCCTGGAGAATCCCATGGACAGAGGAGCCTGGCGGGCTACAGTCCATCACATCATTTATATCTCCTTCACACAGCAAGCAGATGGAGTTCATCTGGATCACACCAGAAAGGTTTATAACTCTGTCCCTCCCTTCTCATTTGTTTTATGCAAAATCTCAACACTGCTCTGTGAAAATCAACCAGAAAAGGAGAGGTGGGGCCAGATGGGGGTGTACTGTTCCCTTCTGGGACACAGAGGCAACTTCTTTTTTTAAAAAATATATTTTTTGTTTATTTATTTATTTGGCTGTTCCAGGCAGCTCATATGTTGTACCCAACACAGAGAAGGTTGAGTGCTTATGGGGACAATATTACACTTCTTTAAAAAATAGACAAAGATCACGGCATCTGGTCCTATCACTTCATGGCAAATCAATGGGGGAAAGTGGAAATGGTGTTAGATTTCATTTTCATGGGCTCCAAAATCACTGTGGACGGCAACTGCAGCCACAAAATTAAAAGACACTTGCTCCTTGGAAGAAAACCTATGATAAACCTAGACAGTGTATTAAAAAGCAGAGACATCAAAATTCCAACAAAATTCCATCTAGTCAAAGCTATGGTTTTTCCAGTAGTCATGCACAGTTGTGCGAGTTGAACCATAAAGAAGGCTGAGCACCAAAGAATTGATTCTTTTGAACTGTGGTGTTGGAGAAAACTCTTGAGAGTTCCTTGGACAGAAAGGAGATCAAACCAGTAAATCCTAAAGGAAATCAAGCCTGAATATTCATTGGAAGGGCTGATGCTGAAGCTCCAATACTTTGGTCACCTGATGCAAAGAGCTGACTCATTGGAAAAGACTCCGATGCTGGGAAAGATTGAAGGCAGGAGGAGAAGAAGGGGACGATAGAGGATGAGATTAGGTAGCATCACTGACTCAATGGACATGAGTTTGAGCAAACTCTGGGAGTTGGTGATGGACAGGCAAGCCTGGCGTGCTGTCCATGGAGTCACAAAGAGTCAGACATGACTTAGTGACTGAACAACAACAAAAACAACAAAAACAAACAAACAAACATAGATGACGTATCTCATATCCTGCAGGTCCCCGGATGGAGACGCAGAGGATGGTGAGTGCTGAGATGAGTCAGGAGGGTTGATCGTGGCTCTCTGGTGCCAGCCAGACCATCCTTTCTTCACTGACGGGAAGGTGAGCTTCTCTCAGGGTTGGGAAGAGAAGCAGATATGCCTCTTCAAGATTCAAACCTGCTCTTTTGATTTCTGGGTCCTCTCACCAAATGTCCTCACTTCTCATTGCCTCTTTCCCTTTTTCTTTTTTCTCCTCCTTTTGAAAGCTTCCCTGCTGGCTTGCACTTGGGCCACTCTGCAGTGTTTTATGGCAGAAAGAACACCACCAGGCCAGGATGGACAGTGAAACAAGCCAACGGATTCAATTTTAAAGAAATTGAAATGTGCACCAACTGACCCTGGAATCAGCTTCCACCAACCAGCTGGACTCCTGGCTTAGCTCTCCCTTCCCTAGGGACTCACAGACTTCTCCCATCCTAGGCCAGCCATCCTGAAAAACCAAAGCTTCTGGGTGGGGTCCTGAGTCATGCCTCATGGCTCCCTGGTGTCTGGCAAGGGAGCGAAGAACTCAGCTTCTGTTGCTCCCTCACCTTCCCCCCTCCCCGCTAGCCAGAGGCTCTGGGCTCTCCCAGGTCCTAGTTTTTCTCCTTTCCTGATCCAGTCGTCAATGATGGAGATCGTTTTCAAGATGTACCTACTTTTTCTAGTGGGGAATTCATTTGGGCTTCTGGGAACTAAGAACCAATGAACTGGTTCTTTCTGAAGTCAAGAACTGCATAATGAAAGCAACACGTGGAGGCGGAAAGCTCCCTTGTGCATCATCCTGTCCATCACAAGTCCTCAATGCGGCACTAAAGCTCCCCGTGCCCCAGTGAAACCCAGCACCAGACAGAAGCCTCCCCGCCTACCCCTGGGCACACGGGAAAGAACCCTTCCCAGTGGGTGTCATCCTTACTCGTCAGCACCGGGCACTATGGGTGGGCTTGTGAGCGAATCACACACCAGTTGGGACTCCTAATAAGCATGTTGGCATGTTGGTTGCCATGCCCTCCTCCAGGGGATTTTCCTGATCCAGGGACTTTCATTAAGTACTTTTTATGAATGAATGAATGAATGGGCCAATGAGTGATGAGGACCAGTGGCAGCTACCTCCCCTCCAGCCTGCTGTGCCCTGAGGCAACCCAGGTTTCAAATTGAAGGGGGCACTGATGGCAGGTGTGGAGTGCTGAAACAGCATCTCCCTTTATGGCTTGCTTCTTTTAATCTCCAGGTCTCAGTCTGGGAGCCCAGGGAACCGCTCCCCTGTTTCTGACTCTTTTTGCCTTGAGGGTTTTGGAGGTTGACATGGTCAGCAACCCGAAGAAGCACCTCAGATGGTCTGTGAATTTCAGACACAGCGATAATCAGAGCTGGCCCGCAGCCAGAGGAGGAGGCATCCCACTAACAGGAGCAATGGATGCTTTGGTTATGCAAATGTTTGTTTTTTTTTTTTTCTCACTTGGATGGTAAAGATTTCTGGTTAAATTAAAACCAAAGAAACACAGCAAGGGAGACCAGACCGATCTGTCTAGTCCTCCCCACATTCCAGTGCTTCAGCCTAGGCCCTCATCCTACACCTACAGACTGTTGTTTTCCCCGTCTTTGGGGTGCAGGCTCAGTTGAGGTGGGAGGGATTCTCTCTACATTTGGGGAACCCATATCTGATGAGTATCTGAAGTGCCAGGCCAGTCTCAGCATTGTTCCTGGATATGCGGGACTCAGACGGATGAGCGTCTTTGGATCTGATCTAAATAGTCTGAGTTGATACAAACCAGGGCCTGGGAGAAGCTCCGGCCTTTCCACCTAGGCAGCTCATGGGCCCAGGCCAGGCTGGAGACAGGCCTAGAACTGCAGGAGCAGGGAGAGTGGTGGGCCTTGCAGGAGCTTGTCTCTAGGCCAAGTGAGACTCCAGCAAAAAAGAAGCCTATCGGGCTTTGCATAGAGCCGCCCATCTACCAATGAATGGAGATGAGCAGACCGGAGTAGACCTTCTGCAGTCTTGTCTGAAGGCTTAGGGACACGTGTTGGCAAACCCAGAGCTAGCTAGCATCATGGGATAGCCTTCAGCAGCATCAGCAAATTCCTACTTTTCTGCTCCATGCCTCCAAAGCTTTGTCACTTTCTCCCCGCCTCCCTCTCTTCTTTTTTGGTTCCTTCAACTTTGTACGATTTTCATTTGGAATTCAGGGCATCTTTTGAACCACCCTGTAACACAGGGCTTCAGGTAGGGACGGGCAGTGGGGACCTTTAGGTTGTATTCTTTAATAATTCACATGGCAGCTTTGTAAAGATACTCTTAACTGCTTCTTAAAAGTAATTAATTGATTTTCTGACATATCAGTTAACCATGTATTCCACTGACACAAAGTTGCATTGAGGTTCTCGATTGGGTTGAAGAATAACGTGGCTTAAATTCAGCCCAGAGTTTAGCTTCAGAGACTCTAAAAATATGCATCTATAAAAGGAAAGGTTTTTTTTTTTTTTTTTCACATGGAGTGTTGTCTAAAAATCTAAACCATATGTACTTTCCAGGCCTGTCAATGGGCTAAAATATAGGTTCCAGTGTGTGTAGCTGCTCAGATGTCGAACATTCAAGAAGCATGAAATAACCTACTGTTACTCAATATGGTCAACATTCTGGACGAACATTCGCCTGGGGTCTGCGGGGGGAATTCACTCTCTCAGTCGATGTCTGACAGGAGGAATGCCATCAAAACACAGTTTGCTCAGGACTCTTAGAAGAAGACAGACCAATTGTCTACTGGGGGTTGTCACCCATCTCCTGGCAGACCGGGTCTTTCTGTAGCTGAGTTTGGAGTATGCTTTACGGCTGCCCATGATGGAGGCATTCTGCATAGAGAGGATTCCCATCCACGGTGCAGACTTTATTAATGGGGACATGAAGACCCAGACTAGTTAAGCGGCTTGCTCTGGGTCATGTATGAGTCACAACAAGGTCTTCTGACATCGCAGTCTCTGTAGAGATTCATGTGACAGAATTTTGCAATGAGGATACAGGGGATATTAAAGTGTTATACCTGCCAGGAAGTTGTGTATATTTGAGCATTGATGATGCCTGTGATGTAAAACTCCTTAGAATAAACTTTCAAGAAACCAGGGTTTCTTCCCCATTCCCGAAGCCGGCTGCTGCATGGAGGCACGCCCCTCCACCACTCCCCCACCCCCGACACACAGGGAGACGGGCTCTCCTCTCTTCCCCTCACTTGGGGAGTTGGTGGGTTTGGGAGAAGGAACTGATGCACGTAGGAACTTGGTCCCCTCCCTTTCTCCTCTGGGAGCTGGTGACTGCAGGAGGAACACACTTTGGTCTGTGTCTCTGTGTGGTGTGTATTGTAAGCCCAGCACTGGCGAAAGGTGCCTGAGACCGAGAGTGAGTCTATTGGATACCGAGTGCATTGTTGTGGGGGAGGGCGGGCATTAGCTTTGCTCTCTCAGGTCTAAGCTTCCTTCTGCAGCCTGGCTTTGAGCGGCAGTACAGCTGGCCTTTGGACCTGTGTCTATGCCACTCCTTTCTGTCTGTCACATTATTGATTCAGGATTCAGGAAGGCTGCAAAGATTGGACATGCTTCAATCTTCAGTGTTCACAGAGTATAGAGCATCTGAACATCAAGCTAGGATATAGGCTCATAGGAGAACGAGCCCACGTGAACTTGATATACTCAACTCAGAGAGCTGAGTCTGGCTTCCTGGCTCTGTTACTTTTCTTGGATTGGTCAATGAATCACTTTCCTGAATCACAGAATGGGAACAGTTCTTCCCTTATAGCCCTGTTACGAGGATCCAATGAAATATCCTATAAGACTAATCTTCGACTATATTTAGCCAATCTGTTGCCTTATTATGGCTTGGACATATTGAACTTGAACTATTTCTCTTGCAAACTATCAGAAGAAGGACATAGAAAAGTATTTAAAACCTTAAAACATTTCTACATTGTGCTACTTTATGTTTAGTCACGAAGTCATGTCCAACTCTTCGCAACCCCATGGACTGCAGCACGCCAGGCTTCCCTGTTTCTCACCGTCTCCTGATATTTGCCCAAATTCATGTCCATTGCATCAGTGATGCCATCCAACCATCTCATCCACTGTTTTCTTTTTCTCCTGCTGCCTTCAATCTTTCCCAATTGTGCTACTTTACTTTTTACTAATTTGAGAACATTTTAAGCTCTGAGTCTTATGAGGAGGAAAATTTAATGGAAGAATGAAAAGCCAGGTGGAAGAAAAGGGAGTGGACCTTTTAAGAGGTGGGAGAGCAGTAAGAGACACCACGCAGGTAAATTTCAGCTCATCACCCCTCTGATAGTGCTGAGAACGGACTTGGACTTGACATTCACATTTAGTGATTATTCGAATTATCGTTTCTTCCTCCTTGTTGAGCTCAACCCAAGTGGGTATAAAGACACATGTTTAAAGCACTTGCTTTGATTTCATAGAAGGGTTGCCCCGTGGTGAACCACAAAGGAGAAAAGCATTTTAAACTTACTGAAGAAGAGTTATATGCAAATGTAAAAGGTTCTTATTGATATGTATATGCCACTGTAGTTTGATGGCATCTGTTACTGAGTTTGTTGCTTCTTGGCAAAGTGCAAGGTGTTGTCAGACTAAAGAAATAGGGCAAGAGATCCAGAATGTTTGGATGATTCATTACAGAATTATCTTCAAATTTTAATGCTTGGCAAATTCCATCTTTTCTTCTAAGTCAGTGTTATTTTGCTGACATGGAGAACAAACCATAACATTTTAAATATATGAAAAAAAGTATCCTCAAGGGTCCCAAGTGTTGAATATCAAGAGCCTCCTCACGTTCTTTGTCTTAGGAAGTGAAAAGCTTTTACCTTGAGATGGAAGTTGTCTTCTTTATTCTTTAAGTATGATAATAGGAGATCCAAGCAGATTCAATAATGCATATTCTGAAAGTTACTCAGGTTTAAGAATAGAAGACTTTTGGGTAGAGGGGGTGGGGAAAGGGACATCAATTATTTACCATGGCCCTGGAGATGGAAGACGGTCTCGAGATTTTGCTGAAGTCACTGATTGATTTTCTGACCCAACAAGGGAAATGAAACTCCAGTGGCTCGTTGGTTTTACACGTCTGACACACCACCCCCTGTTCAGTGCACAGCTGCATTTCAGGTTCTAGAAGTTTGTGTCCCAGGGCAGGGGAAAGGGTAGTGATATCTGCACCACCTGGTGATTACAACCAGACTTCCCTGATGGTCCAGTGGTTTAAGAATCTGCCTGCCGATGCAGGGGACAGAGGTTCGATCCCTAGTCCTGGAATATTCCACGTGCCATGGAGCAATTAAGCCCGTGTGCCACAACTACTGAGCTGGTGCTCTAGAGTCTGCATGCTGCAATAAAAAGCAGCTAGAGAGTAGCCAATGTTTACTGCACTTAGAGAAAGCCCGCGTGCAGCTATGAAGATCCACCACAGCCAAAAATAATAAAATAGACAGATAATAAAACAAAAAATGAATACCTTTAAAGTTCTTGATGCAATCAATAAAATATGAATTCCATAGTCATGCAAGCACTTTGCACCCATATACAAAGACCTGGCCTGGATATTCTCAAGGAGTAATATCTACTAAAGGCATGGCCCTAACCCTTATCCAATGCACAGTCCAGAAGGAGTGGCTGTTTGATCACCAAATACTGTTTAATGTAGATGGTAATGAATGTGATGATGGAGGAATAAACACAGTGTCAAGGGAGCTTAGGAAAGGGGAGAAACGAGCTCCATCTGGAAGAGGGCTGGGGATGCTTTGAGGAAGAGATGGAGGGAGGTGTGAGCCTGGAGAGAGTGTAGGCTTTGGGAAAAGACTTTAAGATAGCTCACAGGACGTGAGCAAGGGAGGAAGAACTCACAGTGGATGTGATGGATGCAGGACGCAGCTGTAGCACATGCTGGCCTGGGGAACAGAAGATCCAGGAGGGACTGGAGGCTGCAGGGAGGCCATTTACTGGGTGCTTACTGTGGGCTGCTGGGCACTAAGTCAGTCCTGTATGGATATTATCTAGTTTAATGCTCATAATAACCCTTCAGTTAAACAGCAGATTTATAGAGAGTCTTCCCTAGTAGCTCAGCTGGTAAAGAATCCTCCTGCAATACAGGAGACTCCAGTTCAATTCCTGGGTGAGGAAGATCCCCTGGAGAAGAGATAGGCTACCCACTCCAGGATTTTTGGGCTTCTCTGCTGGCTCCGCTGGTAAAGAATCCATCTGCAATGCGGGAGACCTGGGTTTGATCCCTGGGTTGGGAAGATTCCCCTGGAGAAGGGAAAGGCTACCCACTCCAGTATTCTGGCCTGGAGAATATCATGGACTGGATAGTCCATGGGATCACAAAGAGTCAGACTCGACTGAACGGCTTTCACTTTCACTTTCTTTCAAAGAGAGTCAGTAATGTCTCCAGTTCCACTGAGACCGTAAGTTCAGAGACAGAACCTGGACTCTGTTCTGTCTGCCATTGGCCAAGCCCCTGTCCTGAATGCATTCTGCTCCCTGTATAATGTGAAGTCTTATAACCAAGTCTGTCCCTAAGGGGTTTGGAGATTAAAGTTCTGACTCCAATTCCAAAGTATGTGTGGGGCTGGGGGGCTTCCCTACACACTCAAGGAATTCTTTCTCTTTTTATTTTTTAAAATTTTTATTTAAATTTATTTTGATTGGAGGATAATTGCTTTACAATATTGTGTTGTTTCTGTCATATATGGATGGTTATGATTCAATATATGATTGAACATGAATCAACCATAGGTGCACATATGTCCCCTCCTTCTGAAACCTCCCGCCTACCTCTCACCCCATTGCACTCCTCTAGACTGTTAGCACTGGATTTGAGCTCCCTACATCATACAGCACATGTCTACTAGCTATCTAATTTTACATTTGGTAATGTATATATTTTAATGCTTTGAACTCTCTCAATTCGTCCCACCCCCTCCTTCCTTCCCCTGTGTCTAGAAGTCTATTTTCAATGTCTGCATCTCCACTGCTGCCCTGGAGACCAGTTCATCAGTACTATCTTTCCAAATTCCATGTATAAGTGTTAATACATGATATTTGTTTTTCTCTTTCTGACTTACTTCACTCTGTATAATAGGTTCTAGGTTCATCCACCTCATTAAAACTGAATCAAATACATTCTTTTTTATGCCCAAATAATATTCCATTGTATATATGCACCACATTTTTCTCTCTTTCTGACTGAAATACATTTTATTTGCAGTGTTGTGTTAGTTTCAGGTGTACAGCAGAGTGATTCAGTTACAGATATATGTCTTTCTCTTATTTAGATTCTTTTCCCTTATAGGTTACTACAACATATTAAGTATAATACCTGGGAGAAATATCAATAACCTCAGATATGCAGATGATACCACTCTTATGGCAGAAAGTGAAGAGGAGCTAAAAAGCCTCTTGATAAAAGTGAAAGAGGAGAGTGAAAAAGTTGGCTTAAAGCTCAACATTCAGAAAGCGAAGATCATGGCATCTGGTTCCATCATTTCATGGAAAATAGGTGGGGAAACAGTGGAAACAGTATCAGACTTTATTTTGGGGGGCTCCCAAATCACTGCAGATGGTGACTGCAGCCATGAAATAAGGAGACACTTACTCCTTGGAAGAAAAATTATGACCAACCTAGATAGCATATTCAAAAGCAAAGACATTACTTTGCCAACTAAGGTCCGTCTAGTCAAGGCTATTGTTTTTCCTGTGCTCATGTATGGATGTGAGAGTTGGACTGTGAAGAAGGCTGAGCACCAAAGAATTGATGCTTTTGAACTGTGGTGTTGGAGAAGACTCTTGAGAGTCCCTTGGACTGCAAGGAGATCCAACCAGTCCATTCTGAAGGAGATCAACCCTGGGATTTCTTTGGAGGGAATGATGCTAAAGCTGAAACTCCAGTACTTTGGCCACCTCATGCGAAGAGTTGACTCATTGGAAAAGACTCTGATGCTGGGAGGGATTGGGGGCAGGAGGAGAAGGGGACGACTGAGGATGAGATGGCAGGATGGCATCACGGACTCGATGGACGTGAGTCTGAGTGAACTCCGGGAGATGGTGATGGACAGGGAGCCTGGCGTGCTGTGATTCATGGGGTCTCAAAGAGTTGGACACAACTGAGCGACTGAACTGAACTGAACCCTGTTATACAGTAAGTCCCAAGGAATTCTCTGACACCAGCTGGTGTCCTACAAGTCAACTCCGTTCTGATGCTACCTACCTGGAGACAATGTCAGGTCTCACGAGTTAAGGCTCAGTCCTAGGAGGCTGCCCACACCCCTCCTGCAAGGCAGATGTCAAGTGCAAGGCCAGGCTGTCACCAGTTATGAATTGGAGGTTCCAAAGACCTCCCTTCTTGGGTTTGATTAATTTGCTAGAGTGGGTCAGAGAACTCAGAGCAACATTTTACCTGCTGCTGCTGCTCCTAAGTCACTTCAGTCATGTCTGACTCTGTGCGACCCCATAGACGGCAGCCCACCAAGCTTCCCCGTCCCTGGGATTCTCCAGGCAAGAACACTGGAGTGAGTTGCCATTTCCTTCTCCAATGCATGAAAGTGAAAAGTGAAAGTGAAGTCTCTCAGTCGTGTCTGACTCTGGCAACCCCATGGACTGCAGCCTATCAGGCTTCTCCGTCCTACCAGATCACTGGTTCACTGGAAAAGCCGGATAGAAGAGATGCCTAGAGCAAGGTATGGGAAAAGGGCCCAGAGCCTGCCTGCTCCTTTTTCAGCATGCAGCTCTCCTCACCTTTGTGTGTTACCAGCCTGGAAGTTCTCCCAACCTCGACCTTTTGGAATTTCGTGAAGACTTCATTCAATAGACAGGCTGATTAAATCATTAGCCATTGGGACTTGAACTTAACCTCTAGCCCTCCCCACCTCACCCCTCGCTCTGCCCAGAGGTTGGTGGTTGGGGTGTGACTGATAGTTCTAAACCTCCAATCACATGGTTGATTCTCCTGGCGAACAGCCCCCATCCTGGGGTGCAGTCCCAAAGTCACCTTAATACCGCAAGAGGCCTCTTTATCACTCTCATCACAGAAATTCCAATGGTTTTAGCTACTCTGTGTCAGAAATGGGATTTCTTATTATAAATCACAATGTCACAGGAGACTTGTTTCCCAAGAACAGGCAGCCATTATGGAGGCACCACAAGACTGATGCTGAAGCTGAAGCTCCAATACTTTGGCCATTTGACATGAAGAGCTGACTCATTGGAAAAGACCCTGATGCTTGGAAAGATTGAAGGCAGGAGGAGAAGGGGATGACAGAGGATGAGATGGTAGGATGACATCACCGACTCGATGGACATGAGTTTGAGCAAGCTCTGACAGAGAGTGAAGGACAGGGAAGCCAGAAGTGCCACAGTTCATGGGATCACGAAGAGTTGAATGCGACTCAGAGACAGAACAACAGCCACAGATAGTTCTCAGCACAGCCTTGCTTCAGGGGGAGCATCAGGGATCCATGGGAAGGACAAGTCTGAGTGGGCTGGGGTTGGAAGCCCATAGACCATTTAGGAGATAAGGAGGTGGACTTGGTGAGGGGTTTGTGGCAGCCATGGAAAGGGAAGGCAGATGGAGAAGAGGTGGGGTAAAGAAGAGTCAGAACTTGGAACGTTGGAGTGGGGCTCAGGCACAGGAAGAGATGTCCAGGATTTTAGTCTGGATGGCTGGGAGACGGAACAAACCCACATAATGAATCACTAAGTGGCTTTTGGTTGAATTCAAAACATTAGAATTCTATTAGTATATGAGCATTCTACTTTCCACTTCTGAATGCACGAGTATTTGATTCTTAGGCAATAAAAGATGTTGGGCAGAGTCATACTGCTAAGTCGAACCTAGGGTGCCTTTATACTGGATGAGAAATATAATGAAATAATGGTATCCTTTGATATTCTTTCCTTGGAAGAAATATCTCAAAGGTGATAGACAGATGGAAAGGTGGACAGACACAGAGAAAATGAGAGAGGAAGTCTGCTATGTTTAGCCCTCATATAAGTGCTGAAATGAATGTGGAGTCTGGCAGGTATGAAAGACAAGCCCGTTATCACCACTGGAACTTGGAAGCAATGTGTGAGATGGCTCAACAGAACCCCAGACCCATAAACGGGAGAATAAGAGATGGCTATAAATCCTTGGCTCTTGTCCAAGTTATGAAGCTGTGGTAAGATCAGCTTGACCTAAGAATCACTCTGCAATAAACCGAGTTTTTCCCCTGTGGGCGCTCAGTGGATGGTGACACTTCTCACCTTGAAAACCTCTTGGGAACATTTTTCAACATGAGTCTATGACAGTTGTCCTCTGGCTATGAGTTGAAAAAGTCTGGCCAGTCATCAGCACTGAGAGATTAACATTTCATTCAGTGAAGTAGTTATCCCCAGATGCAACAGATATGTGGAAAGACCTACATTTATCAGATTATTTTCAAAATTTTTGCTTATTTTATGTACTCTGCTCTCTTATAGATGCTCTGATTTTTTTGTTGGTTGGGAAGAAATATCATGATTTTATAATCATGAGGGCTATATTGTCAATCTTTCACAAATTTAATAAATTGCATAAAGTAAAAATTCATAAAATAGATGTAAAATCATAATACAGTGTATTTTGAGATGAAAGTGAAAGTTGCTTAGTTGTGTCCAACTCTTTGTGAGTTCATGGACTATACAGTCCATGGAATTCTCCAGCCCAGAATACTGGAGTGGGTAGCCTGTCCCTTCAGGGGATCTTCCTGACCCAGGAATCAAACTGGAGTCTCCTGCATTGCAGGCGGATTCTTTACTAACTGAGCTATGAGGGAAGCTCAATTTTTGAGATATAGCATAATATTTCGGAGAAGGCGATGGCACCCCACTCCAGTACTCTTGCCTGGAAAAGCCCATGGACAGAGGAGCCTGGTAGGCTGTGGTCCATGGGGTCGCAAAGAGTCGGACACGACTAAGCAACTTCCCTTCCACTTTTCACTTTCATGCATTGGAGAAGGAAATGGCAACCCACTCCAGTGTTCTTGCCTGGAGAATCCCAGGGATGGGTGAGCCTGGTGGGCTGCCGTCTATGGGGTCGCACAGAGTCGGACACGACTAAAGTGACTTAGCAGAGCAGAGAGCATGATATTTAATGCCAGATGCTATTGCAGTATGTCAATTCATTACAAACTAATATACCAATCCCTTTCACATCAGTGCTATGAGGTAGGTATTATTATCATTATACATATTTTACAGATGAAGAAACTGAGCCACAAAGGTGTTGATTAACTTGCTTAAGGTCACACAGCTAGCAGGGCTGGGAATTGAACTCAGTTTGGCTCCAGAGCGCACACTCTTAATCAGTTTCTTAAAGTGCCCACTGTTGATACCAAAACTTAACCCTTGGTGTGGATTCCGAAGTACAGTGTTTGAAAAGTGATGACCACCGAGACAAGACAGTTAGAGGGGAGAAAGAAGGTCTGATCTAGTAATCAACAAGATGAATGTGTTCTCAGTCGTGTCTGACTCTTTTGAGACCCCATGGAGCTTGCCAGGCTCCTCTGTCCATGGAATTTCCCAGGCAAGGATACTGGAGTGGGTTGCCATTTTCTTCTCTGGGGAACCACTGAGAACCTGATGACTAAATTCATTTATGACTGTATTTAACATATGCATTCTTTTGCTGGAGACCAGATAAGGGACCTCCCCAGTTCTTTTGACTTCTTGACCTATTGACCCAGCACACTATTTTACCAGCTTTGCATGGAAGTCCCTGCTGTATAAGGTTTCACCAGCACTATGGCTTGTCCTTTGCTTCAGTGGTCTGCCCTTATTCCTCTGGGGCTTTTTCCCCCACCCCATATCTGCATGTGCCCAGCAGAGCTTGACTCTTTTGGGGAAAAATGATTGACCAAATTAGTGTGGAGATAAAAATACTTCCTCCTTTGATTGAGTGGTTTACTTATAGAACTGAAACAAAAATAGATCCAGGAAGTGGCAGGTATTTTGGAAACTGATACTTGAGTATTATTAGATTTAGGTTTTTGCCCCAGGCAAACTTTGGAGATTTTTTAGGAAAGACTATTTCAGATGACGGTGCTTCCCTGGTGGCTCAGAGAGTAAAGCATCTGCCTGCAATGCAGGAGACCTGAGTTTGATCCCTGGGTCAGGAAGATCCCCTGGAGGCGGAAATGGCAACCCACTCCAGTACTCTTGCCTGGAAAATCCCATGGATAGAGAAGCCTGGTAGACTACAGTCCTTGGGATCGCAAAGAGTCGGACATGACTAAACACTTATTTCAGATGAACACTTTTAGGGGTGAATCAAATAGTAAATAGAACAGGCACACCCTATTCTGTGTTAGTGCTGTAATTCTGAAACATCTTTGAGAACTAGCTTTAGGCATCATTCACGGAATACATTGTTTTGAGCCAGTCCTCCTGGCCAGGCACTATTTTAGGAACCTGGATAAGAGCCCGTGAACCAAAGGGCAAAAACCTCTTCCTCTAGAAAGCCGACCTTCTCGATTCAGAAGGGGAAAGCTGAACAGATTCAAGGTCCATGTTTTGCACGTGGACAAAGCAAATAACCACTTTTAAAATAAAAAATGCTCTTCATTTTTAACATCCTCGCCTTCACACTATTTGCCCCGTTTTGTTGGGGATTCTCAGCTATTTTCTTCCAAGGATATATTTTAGCATCTTAGCACATTTTATGGCCTCATCTCCAAACCCCCTTCCAAAACTGTCCATTACTATTCTAGCAAAATGTCTATTTCTGACCCCACAACCAAAGGCTTCCCCAAGACCCCAGGTTCCCCACCTTTCCAAGCTACTTGTGGGCAAGTCATCATAGATGGTGATAGTCCCCAGTTTCTGGCCAAAAAAAGATGAAGCAGACATAAAAGCACTTGAAGCTCTTGGTACCACCTATAAGGGGATAACTGTCAATCAGAAACACACCAAGAATTTTTCCAGTTTCTAAGCAAAGGGGACAGTGAGTAATACATGCCCACGAGCAGTCCCACCTTTGTTCCTGTTTTATGCCACACACAATTACATTCCGGAAGACACCGGAAAGCATCTTTCAGAGTGAATCTCCGCAGAAGGTCTTAACTCTTTGCAGAGTAAAGGCAGTATCCTGTTCCTCATCTAAAATCTAGAATTAAAAGCCTGGGTTCTCAGGCTGCCCCGATCCTCTGATGATACTGCAGAGGTTGGAACAGTTATAGACGTGTCCACATGGACAAATCACATATTCTCTAAATAAGCCCTTTGTGCAACTACCAGGAGCTTCTTAAACATGCTTTCCCCCTTCTGTATTGTAATAAAGTGTTAATCGCTCAGTCGTGCCCAACTCTTTGTGACCCCATGGACTGCAGCCCACCAGGCTCCTTTGTCCATGGGATTTTCCAGGCAATGATACTGGAGTGGGTTGCCATTTCCTTCTCCAGGGGATCTTCCCAACCCAGGGATCGAACCCAGGTCTCCTGCACTGCAGGTACAATCTTTACCGACTGAGCTACAAGGGAAGCCCATGTATTGTAGTAAACTGTACATAATTCAGCATTTAAACTATTTTATGTGTGCAACTCCATGGGATGAAGTACGCTTACTTTGTTGTACAACCACCCATCTCCAGGAAATTTTCACCTTCCCAAACTGAAACTCTGTACCCGCTAAACACTAACTTCCCATTCCTCCTTCCTCCTAACCCCTGTCACCAACATTCTGTGCTCTGTGTCTGTGGCTTTGACTGCCTAGGCACCTCATATAAGGGTAAGCATGCAATAGCTGCCCTTTTGTGATGGGCTTATTTCCCATAGAATGACATCTTCCAAGTTCATCTGTGTTGTAACTTGTGTCAGAATTTCTTTCCTTTTTAAGGCTGAATAATATCCTATTGTATGGTTAGACTGTATTTTTTTTTTTTAACCTATTCAGTGTTCGATGGACCCTGGGGCCGCTTCCAGCTTTTATTAATGCTGCTCTGAACATGCTTGAACAAATATAAATGTTCTTATTCACTCTCTTGACAAACAGATTTTTTAAAATGTGGTAGGTTCAACTGTGAACACACTCCCCCAAATCTGTAACAATAAGGTGAACTTAACTTTTCTAGGATACTTTGTACCCTTTAGATAGATTCATTCATCTGTGGGACAGATGAGTGCCCACCAGGTACTAAGCACTCTATAAGATTTGGGGAATTCCAGTAGGTATGGTTCTGGCTTTTAAAGGAGACAGATCTCCAAATGATAGGTTAGGCTCACACCCTGTGTGCCTTCAGAAAGGTGTGTGCTGGCTAAAAAGAGGGAGAATGCAGCTGCGTTTCACCTGTCCTGAATGGTTAGTGGAGGTTCTGAGTGGCGGTGATATCAGATCCAAGGGAGAAGCCCCTGAGATATGTGGTCCCTGCTGTATACTGTTTGGTGCAGTTCTCTCAATAGTTTTATGAGGTAGGTGCTTTATTTGCCCCTACAATATAGATAAAGAACCAAGGCTTGGAGAGAGTAAGTAATTTATCCAATGTCACACACCTAGTAAGAAGCACAGCACTTTACAGTTCTTAACTACTCTATTATTCAGGTGTTCCAAACCAGAACTCACAAAGTAATGTGGAGGGTAAGGTGGGAGGAAGGGCATTCCAGGAAGAGGAAACAGCAGGCTGGATGCATGGACTAAGGAAGGCCTATGGAGGAATTAGAGAACGTCAAAGCATCCTAAGCGACTTAAAAAGCAATGGCCATCTTCAGCAATATGGATGGACCTAGAGATTGTCATCCTGAGTGGAGTAAGTCAGACAGAGAAGGAGAAATATTGTATGACACCGCTTATATGTGGAATCTAAGAAGAAATGATACAAATGCACTTACAAAACAGAGAGAGACTCGCAGACTTAGAGAAGGAACTTGTGGTTGCCTGTACACACTGCTACATTTAAAATGGATAACCAACCAGGACCTACTGTGTAGTGCAGGGAACTCTGTGTAATGTCATGCGGTAGCCTGGATGGGAGGGGAGCTTGGGGGAGAATGGATACATGTATATGTATGGCTGAGTCCCTTCGCTATTCACCTGAAACTAACACAGCATCGTTAATTGGCTATAGTTAGTTAGTTAGTTAGTGTTATTTTCTCCATCAGGTCCGACTCTTTGTGACCCCATGGACTGTAACCCACCAGGTTCCTCTGTCCTTGGAATTCTCCAGGTAAGAATACTGGAGTGGGTAGCCATTCTATACCCATCTTCCCTACTCAGGAATCAAACCCAGGTCTCCTGCATTACAGGCGAATCCTTTACCATTTGAAGCACCAAAGAAAGTGAAAGTGAAGTCGTGTCTGACTTTGTGACCCCATGGACTCTTGCCTGGAAAATCCCATGGACGGAGGAGCCTGGTGGGCCGCAGTCCATGGGGTCGCTAAGAGTCGGACACGACTGAGCGACTTCACTTTCACTTTTCACTTTCATGCATTGGAGAAGGAAATGGCAACCCACTCCAGTGTTCTTGCCTGGAGAATCCCAGGGACGGGGGAGCCTGGTGGGCTGCCGTCTATGGGGTTGCACAGAGTCAGACACGACTGAAGTGACCTAGCAGCAGCAGCAGCAGGACTGTAGCCTACCAGGCTCCTTAGTCCATGGGATTCTCCAGGCAAGAGTACTGGAGTGGGTTGCCATTTCCTTCTCTAGGGGATCTTCCCAACCCAGGGATTGAACCCAGGTCTCCAGCACTGCAGGCAGACACTTTACCTTCTGAGCCACCAGGGAAGCCGTATGCCCCAATACAAAATAAAAAGTTTAAAATAAATTTTAGACATTAAAACCAATTGCCTCCTGAAACCCTCAGTGTTTAGGCTTGGAGGGGAGCCCCTGGTTTCTGTATCCCTCAGTTTCCTTCTGGGTAGGGTCGCAACTGTGACCTCTGGAGAACCGCGAGAGTAGGAAACCATGATATTTTCTGCCTGATTTGGGTCCCTGCCGCTTGTAAGCTTCTGGTATAAACATATGGAAAATATAAAAATCATTTTTACTGAATAAAGGTGTATCTACCGTGGACTGATGGTTTTTTCTAAGCCAGACACTCTTCCAAGTACTTCTCATGTCTTAACATTCTAAGTCTTCACAGCCAGCCTTAGAGGTAGGTCCCAAGATGGTTCTCTTTTACAGAGCGAAATAAATCCCAAGGAAGATAAGCAACTTGTTTCTGCTAACACAGCAAGGAATGGGCAGGGCCATGATTTGGAGCACACAGAGGTCCCCCAAATTGCAGATGGACTTTGCCAACGTCCTCCTTTTGTGTCAGATTCTCAAGATCAACTTTCTCTCCCTGGAGTTAGGCAGTGAGGTTCTCGGTCCACCGTCTCTGAGACTGCTGATCCCTGGCGGTTAGGACAGGTGTCTACACAGCTCAGGGAGCCCAGAATGCCAAGTGGAGATACTGAGCACTTGAGGGCTGTTGGTCCCCTTTCATCCTGTGCAGCAGCGGAGACGAACTGTCTATATTTAAGTGGACCTCTTCAAGGGGCAGGCTGTCACTGTCCGTTAGCTTTGTGGTTTCCATTTCTTTCCAGGTTACAACTAGACTCGTGAAACAACTGAGCGGGGATGACCTGGGTCCCTCTTGCCTTGAACTGGCAGTTGTGTTCATTTTTTAAGTCATGATGTTATGAAAACTGGAGGCACAATTCTCCAGAGTCAGAACTTGATCTCAAACACGATTCTAATTATAGTTATTACTAAAAAAAAAAACAAAAAAACCAAAAACAAACCACATGACCTCCACAACCCCTACCACTTAGTTGCTAATTTTATAAAACCTAGATGTCCCATGGGAATTCAAAGTACGCATGAGCAAAATGGAACTTGGGGCCAACCCCACACCTTCCTGTTGTCCCCATTTCTCTGAGAAGAAATTCTGTCACCCGTCCCTCAAGGGAGACGCTCACTTCTTTCTCAACACTGTGATCCTGTCAATTTTGCCTCCTCATGCTTGGGGCACATTCCTTGACTCCTTCCCACCCCCAGTGTTTCTTTGGCCTGCCGTGTTCTCTCTAGAGTTGATTATTTCTTTCCCTGCATCTGGCTTTGACCCCCAGGTTGCCATCACCTTCCATGTCGCTACTGTAACATCTCCTATATTCAGGCCCAAATGCATTTCCATGCCGGAAAAAATTCTGCAGTCACTCATCACGGAAGCCCCGCTCGCTGGATCTCTGTGTCTCCTGTCTTCCTCCTCTTGAGTCTCAGGCTCTGGTTGTATCGACTGTTTTGTGCTTTCCTAGCACATCAGGCCTTCACTCACTCACACAGTGACCCCCTCCAGTACCCATGGTTTGTCTTGATCCTTCCCCGATGATGATTTACTTGCTTCTCTTCTCCATGGCTCCATCATCAGTCCATCTGCAGATCCTGGCCCATGGCTAGGCTGCAGTGAGGCTCATCCCCTCATTTCCTGCCCATGAAGAATTCAGTTCAACTAGATTTCAGTAGACCTTTGGTGACCACTGACAGTGCTAAGCTCTGTGCTCTGTGTTGGGAATACAGAGACTCCTGGGGCATGGTTCTCATCCTTAAGGGACACCAGGCTATGAGTCAACATCCACAAGGTGTGCTGGTGGCCCTGGGAGAGTGGTGACTAATTCTCTCCGGGGGTCCGGATTCCCGGAGCTATGATGTCAACGTTGGGCTTGTGGAAGGATGAATCGGAAATTGGACGGGGGTGGTGGTGATGGTAGGAACTGGTGAGGAGGCATTCTGGTTAGAATGAGCAATATGTGAACAGGTGTGATGGTGCAAAAGAAGAAGGCGTCAGAGGGGCTCCTGTGTGGTTTAGCAAGTCTCCTGGGGCCTAAGACTCAAGAGGACAGCAAGAGCTAGCTGGAAAAGTACCTTGTTTACTATGCTAAAATTAAAATTTAATTTAAAATTTAATTTTTAAAGTTAAAATTGTGTCCCCTTCCCTGGAGTGTCTGCTTCTCCATCTTCCCTACCAAGATCCAAGCAAGTGCAATGAAATCCATCAACCCTTTCAAAACTATCTCGTCCTTCTAGAATAATTCTATGAATTTCCATAGCATTGGTAGTTTGGGTCATATAGCTGAACACTTAATTTTACAGGTCTTTTATTGTTCTCTAACTGCATCCTGGGAGACTTTTTGCTTCCTCAGTGCCTTGGATCAAATATGTTGAAGTTCTAACTCCTAGTTTATCTGTGAAGGTGACCTTTTTGGAAATAGGGCCATTGCAGTTATAATGAAGTTAAGAGGAGGGTTATTAGTGTGGGCTTTAATCCAATATGACTAAGGTCCTTATAAGAAGAGGAAATTCCATAGGATGACATAGACACTTTAAAGGCTACATGATGTCAGGAGTAGAGATTAGAGTGATGTAGCCAGAAGTCAAGGAACCCCAAGGATTGCCAGCAACCACCAGAAGCTATGAAGAAGGAAGAGCTGTCCCCTAAAGATTTCAGAGGGAGTATGGCCTTGCTGACGCCTTGATTTCGGACTTTAGGAACTGCAAGACAATAGGTTTCTGTTGTTTTAAGCCTTGCCGTCTGTGGTACTTTGTTAAGGCAGCTGCAGGAAACTAATATTCCAACTAAATCATAAGTTCCTTAGAGGCTGAAAATAGATGGTATATTTTAGCATCATTACAGCGTAGCTCAGAAACATGCTCAGGAAACCTCATTTACTGCCCGAGTGCTTGGAGTGGGGGTGGGGTTTACAATGTTAGAAGGGCAGAGAGTTTTGTCTGTTACCCAAGTGCCAGTGCTGTGGTGGGCCTTCCTGGGCATCTCATTTAGCCATGGAAAAGCTGGGTTTCTCCCCATTAAATTTACCCTCTTCCATGGCTATGAAAGGCAATACTAAGGGTAGAACATGCACACAGTTGTTCTAGAAGGTGAAACTTCGAGTAACTTTGATCTACTTTTTGCTTCGTTATAATTTCTAGGTTTTTAAAAAATGAACAGGTATTACTTTCATAATAAAAGGCATGTATTGTCTTTTTAAAGGCAAATGTCTTGTGTGCCCAACATGAAAAGACAGCACATTTTATTCTTGATTGATTAAATCTGTCAGCATTTGGATCCACAGCAAACACAAACTTGGGTTTTTCTAAAGCTCTTTGGGGCTTCTCATAAGCAATGTTTTAAACAGATCAGGTTAAGGTATGTGAAAGAGTCATTCCAAGTGGGATTTTTTAATAATGCAATAAGAACTGAAGATTTAGTAGGGGGATTTTTTTTTTCCTAAGCATAGGAAGAAGCAGGTAGTTGTTTATGATTCTTTGTATGCAGCATTTCAGTTTTTCTCTTGGTCAGACAGATAAAACAAGTGTTCCTTGAAGACATCACACCTTCCATAGAAAATCAAAATTTCTCAACAGAAAAACGCAAGGATAGGGAGAGAGGCAGGCACTGTCTATAATCAGTGGCTCAATAGCCCTGTGATTTTTTTTCCTTCCCCCTGCATCTCTTTCCCTAGATGTCCTGGGCTTTTCCACTTGGCAAAAGTGCTGTCAATGTCTTCCCAGGTGGCTCAGTGGTAAAGAATCCTCCTGCACTGTAGGAGACACGGGTTTGATCCCTGGGTTGGGAAGATCCCCTGGAGAAGGGCATGGCCACACACTCCAGTATTCTTGTCTGGAAAATCCCATATAAACAGAGGAACCTGGTGGGTTATAGTCCATGGGGTCGCAAAGAGTTGGGCATGACTGAGCAAATAAAAAACGAAGTGCTGACAAAGAATGAACCAGTTGCCTGCACAGTGAGTTGCTGAGCCAGAAGTGGACAAGAAAACAAAAACGGTGAACTCAAACATTTCAGAAAGTTTGGAGCAGGGAGAAAATTGACGAAGAAAATGAGTGCATTAAAGAACAGCATTTATGGGGTGCCGACCCAGGGAGAGAACTCAATCTTGGAAAGCAGCACTCAAGAACAAACGACAGTAGCCTGGACTTCAGCGTTCTTTTCCCTTGCCACACTCCCTGCAACACAGAATGCATGCACGCTAAGCTACATGTGTGGTTTCTTCTGGTGCACAATTGTAGGGTAACTTGATATTCAATCAGTAATCAGTTTACCATTTGCTGACTGGATAGCTCAGTTGGTAAAGAATCTGCCTGCAATTCGGGAGACCTAGGTTCCATTCCTGGATTGGGAAGATCCTCTGGAGGAGGGAAAGGCTACCCACTCCAGTATTCTGGCCTGGAGAATTCCATGGGGTCGCAAAGAGTCGGACATGACTGAGCAACTTTCACTTTCACTTTTCACCTATGAGGCAATTACTTTTCCAGAGATGCGCTGTTTAGGATAGAAGTCAGTGGGTGGTATGCAAAGGCCCTGTTCTAAAGGTGGTCCCTCTTCTCTTCTGTACATTGGGTGGATGGGGCAACTTCTTTCTCTCAAGGCTTTTCCTTTGTTTATAGAAGACATTGCGTTTGGACTCTGAATTCTGTACATTTCCCTTGCATTGACTTGGTAATTTGCAGAAGCACCATTTTTGAGCATTGTAGCATTGTACACTGGCTATGTTAGAGCATGGTAAGGATGCTAGGAGAACAGATTAGACATAGTGTCTGCTGCATAGTATATACTTGAAACAGGTTGTCTGAAAAGAGTTTGCTTTAGGGACACCATCACACCACCTTTTGCATTGATGATATTCAGAGGTTTGAGTGCATCCATTAATGTATCGTCTAGTCTGCTATAATAACTCTAGTAATGTAATGTCTCTTCTAGAACAGTGATTCTCAACTTTGACCATACATTAATGATTATCTGAAACTGTTTTAAAAATCATGATGTCAAGGCTACTGCCCAGACCAAATGAAATCAGAATCTCTGGGAGTGGGACCCAGTCACTGGAATTTTTGAGAAACTCCCCAGTTAATTTCATTAAGAAGCACAATTTGAAGACTGTTTACTACTCCAGACTAGAGTTAGACTATCTAAAAGTAGCTACTAGTCTTATGCGGTAATTTGAATTTGGTATCGTTTAAAATGAATTCCTCAGTTGCAATAAGCAATTCTTAAGCACTTAATAGCCACATGGTGGCTACCACACGCGACAGAGTAGACTGTAGAAAGTGCTCATCATGGCAGAAATTTCCACTGGACAGCATTACTCTACAGTCTAGAGTTTTAGGTTAGGGTTCTTCACCTTAAATGAATACCAAACAACCACCTAATTGATAAGCATTTTAAGTAAACTATTTTTGAGTATTGTTATCATTTCTCTGTCTTGACATCCATCTCTGAAAGGGTCAAGTTACAATGAGAAAGGTAATTAAAACAATTTAAGATTTTCTGGACAAAGCTACATCCTTCTTGGGAGAAGGGGCTGATGTTCAGGCCAAAGCAGTAGTGTGCTTTCTTGAATCATAGTAGTGGTTGGGGTCCATGGTGGTTGTCAAGCCCTGTAGAAGGGGCACTCCTTCCAGAATGCACTGATGAATTCTGGGGCTCAGAAAGGTCTATACAACCTTGTAAGTTTCTTTCTCTAGATCTCCTTGGGATTTCACTTTGTGGATAAAATCCTCTTTAGAACTGTTCTTATTCTGCCTCCAATTCTGGAATCTGTAAGGAAGTATCTAGGCATGCCCCACTTTATGACAACTCTGGTTCAGCCTGAAGAAACTTGCCACCAAAAACTAGAAGGTTAGAAGCAGATTTATCCTCAGAGTTAATAATACAACTTATTAAATGCAGTCCTTATTTGGAAAAATCAGATATATAAGTCAGAACTTTCAACAGACTCCTGAATTCAACAGTGGGTTGCTATTTCCTTCTCCAGGGGATCTTCTTGACCCAGGGATCAGGGTATCTAGAATTGCAGGTGGATTCTTTACCACTGAGCCACCAGGGAAGTCCCAAGAAGAAAGGTATATTTATTTAGGGGTTTGATTATAAAACGCTCCTATAGCAACACTATTGATTTTAGGGGAAAAGCAAAGTGGAATCCAGTCATCAACTTGGAAATAGCATCACTTTGATAAATTCACTCCATTTAAACTAATGGAAATAGATTTATCCCCAGAATTTTTTTTTGGTGGGGAGAGAGACGGGAGACAACAGAAAAAAGCATCCAGGGAGGATACTGATCTCTTTGCTCTTTACCTAAGGTAGATTCTCAAATTTTTGACTTTTTATGGAGCTTACCAAAGTGCCCAGATCAGTCCTTCAGTGGAAAGGGATTTTGACGGAACAACAAAATTGCCAGGGGAAAAACTAGTGCTGGTTTTGATAAAATACTGATGAAGACAATTTTAAAAAATACTCAATATATGATTCCTGTAAGGAGAACAAGTGACATGAACAAGAATACTGGTTCTTCAAGAGATAAAACTAAGAACAATCTTGAGCCCTTCAGTAGGGTTCAACTATAGTAGTTTTTACTTAAGTCAGTTTTCTGCTGTCCTTTTCTATTCCCCTTCACCAAATACACACACACACACACAAGCATGTGTGTAGGAGACTCCTCACAGTAGCCTCCTGAGACCTCTGAATGGGGCTATCTGTGTATTCTTTGAACTGTCTTGGAAAATTTCTAATATTTGAGTATTCATATATACACTGTAGCAGATATGAAGAAGTGTCACAAAAGTCTTTGTTCTTTAAGGATAAGGATGCCCCATATCTACAGCCAGTTATCAACTCTAAGGTCATACCCATTTTCTTCTCGGTTTGTAGAAAGATGATGATAGTTTGTCTCCCAGGAATTTCATGGTTGGTTCTGCTGAGTATTTCATATTTACTAACTGGCAAACTCAGGCTTCCCTAGTAGCTCAGCTGGTAAAAAATCCACCTGCACTGTGGGAGACCTGGGTTTGATCCTTGGGTTGAGAAGATTCCCTAGAGGAGGGCATGGCAACCCATTCCAGTATTCTTGCCTGGAGAATCCCATAGACAGAGAAACCTGGTGGGCTGCGGTCCATGGGGTCACAAAGAGTTGGACATGACTGATTGACTAAGCTGAGCATAGCACAGCATAAGGATTGTCTAATTTATCTCTGAGTTTTTCTTTGTGATTCTTGGAGCCTAAAATCCTGATGAATGTATACAGGGGATTTTGAAGTGGTTTGTGGTAGTTATTCTTACACACCTATGCCAAGAGATGACTGACTCCTTAAAAAATGTCTCCAATAATATTATTATTTTTCTAAGTGTCTGGAAGATAGAGTCTTTGTTTACTAGGGATTTTTTATAATTGAAAACAGGTTAACCAACATATCTTGCTGTTAACAAAAACAACTAACAGTAGCAATCAAACAGTCTGAACCTAAGGTAGATTCTAGATTATCATTTTTTTTCTGACCAGAGGAAATACAGCAGGGATGGCCAAATAAGGTTCAGCTGGAGTCTCAGTTCTGATCAATTGGTACAATCTGAGGATTCTGAAACCATGACTCAGACTCAGGAGAAAAGAGTGCTGTGATCAATTATTTATGTCTGCAATAGGCAAGGGGTGAGGGGAAGGTGTGGGGGTATACATGCCAGATACTTCCAATCTCCAGACTAAGGCATTTGGAGAAGATAGTGGAAGATAAGGCAGTACAGGAAGGTTGGGTTCATGTTGAAATTTGTATCTCTTTCTGTAGGCAGTGGAGAGTCATGGAAGAGTCTTGAGCATGATGGAAATATGATCAGATTTGAGTTTATAGGCAACCAGCTTGGCCATGTCTGTAAGATGAATTGAAGTGGGACAGTGTACCCGAATAGGAGTTCATAAAAAGAGACAAGGAAAAGGCAAATGTAAGAAACATTAGAATTTCCCAGGAGCCAATGAAAACCATGAAATTTCCATTTTGGATGATTTATTCATAGAGAGTCTTGTTTTTCTCTGTATTACTTCCCAAATAGAATGCTTTGTATATCATAGACATTATAGAACAGGATAATGAATTATATAAATATATATATATAAATATATATATATATGAGGAGATGAAGGAATGAGTGAGTTAGTAAATGAAAACTAGGAGGAGGAGCTGGTTTAGATAGCTTTTACTACATTCTGAGTTTGGGGTGTTGGTAGAGCCTCTATGGAGGAAACGTGCCCAGGCCAGATGTAGTTCCCCAAGTTTCTCCAATCATGACACCACTGAAAGATTGTAGATTCCTTTCTCTTAGCAACTATTTTCAATGCATCACTTTCCCCTATAGCTGAGCCAAGATGCTCCTTTAGGAAACCATGCCAGAGGGCTTTATCCATCTAAAACAATGACTACTCATTGAGGACTCAAACTACATACTTCGTGTGATCCAGTATGTCATTAAACCTTTATGACTACCTAATATTTCATGCATGCTCCGTCGCTTAGTTGTATCCGACTCTTCAGACCCCATGGACTGTAGACTGCCAGGCTCTCTGTCCATGGAATTTTCCAGGCAAGAATACCCGAGTGGGTTGTCATTTCCTTCTCCAGCAGATGGGGAGAGTTTATTTCCACTTTCTGCAGAAACAGAGACCAAGCCTTGGAGAGGCTGAACCACTTGCCAAAGCCCACAGAGTCGGTTACTAACTCAAGTAGCAGAGCCCAGAGTTAGACCCCAGGCCTATTTCATTTTCTCATGCTGCCTCTCATTTCCAGGTGATCTGTTCTAAAAGAATGCTCATCCCAGGCTGTTAATTTCATGTCAACTGATCATGTACGGTGAACCCTGCGTCACACTTTGCATTTTCTATGCTTTCCTACTTACTTGTTAATTTGCCTCATCCTTACTTCTGTGACCACTTAGCTGTTCTTCCCTGTTTCCCAGACCCATCTGGGTCCTCATTGCATCTGGGTTCTCTTTTATGTTCTCAGTTTCTGCTATTTCTCTCATTGGTACAGACACATCTATGTGCATAATGATCACGCATCTTTGGAGAAATCCAAGATAATCTGTGTAAGAAAACATGGGACAAACATGGGTGCATTGTGGTATGGGTTCAAAGCTGCTGGCTTTTACCAGGGATTGGAGAGGCTTATGCATAAGACATTGACTGTTTATTTTGGAAAATTATTGGTTGAGACCATCTTGATGGTGAAGTTGTTTAGAACTAAACACCTCTTTTCTAACCTATAGGCCACTTGCCTTCTACCCTCAGCACCATGAGACACATGATTGTTACATGCTACATATAGGCCTGCAGGCCTGTTTCCCAAACCCACATAACTAGGTCAGAGGACATCCGGAGCTAGGCTGTGATGAGGTGATGCTGTTTACATTGATTTGTTTCAGTGACTCTAACATGGTAAGATACACTTAACATGGGATATTTTGGAAGTGGTGGGATGTTATCCATCCTTCACCAAGTTTGGGTGTGCTTTTTTGAAAACCGACTTCTGACAAGTTGGAGTCATTAAGATTTATTACCAGAAAAGGAAACTGATTCCATTGTTTTACTACATTCAATGTGTACCAAGGTGAATGTAGAAAATTGTCAAGGCCTAGGTTCCTATTTTGGAGAAGAAAATGGCAATCCACTCCAGTACTCTTGCCTGGAGAATCCCAGGGATGGGGGAGCCTGGTGGGCTGCCATCTCTGGGGTCACACAGAGTTGGACATGACTGAAGTGACTTACTAGTAGCAGCAGGTTCCTATTTAAATAAAAAATTCCTACGTCTTGCCTTAGTCTTTGGTTTGACTTGGCATGCAATACACTGCCAAAGGGAGTTTACCGAAGCGGACAAGGGTCTCTCAGTTCAGCTTGGTTTTGACCTTCATGTCATGCCCAGCTGGCTACCTATTTCTTGGTCTGGCTTGCTTTGTCTTGCCAGGTGTTGGGAACCTTGGCCCTGGAGGCACTAAAGAATTACAAGGATTCCAAAATGTGAATGCATAGGCTGACCCATGTGCTGGTGTTTTAGGGGTCATGAAGGCCATGTCAGAGAAGCAGAAAGGCAGTGCGGAGGGCCATGGTTTGTGGCTGCTGGCTCTGCAGGTCTAGCAGTGAGAGTGGAGGGTGTGATGGACTCAGAGAAGGTGGCTGTGTGGCTGTGAATCATGGCAAGAGTTGTGAAGTCAGGGGTGGGAGCTGGGTTGGAGAACAGGCACGTGACCCAAGTGTTCCACGGAGGTCTCACATGTCAAAGACATTCAGCCGCCCACCAGGAAACAGAAGTCCTTGCCTATTTCTCCCCTCTTTCCTTTCTCCCCCGCTCCCCCCCAACTTTATTCATTTACTCTCTCTCACGGCCTTTCTCTTTCATACTTTTGTTTCTGTCTTCAACATTTGACGATTTAAAATATGATCTCTTTACAGCTAATGAATTCTTAAGCCAATGACATTTAAAACAGTGAAATTAATAAAAAGGATTAGAGAGGAAACAAAAATATACTTCTATAATTAAAATAATGTGTTTCTCACATGTCCACTGATTCTAGTTGACTGCTCTTGAGGAACATAAAGAGAACTAAGAAATGGATCCCACAGTTGTGGGCTCTCCTTCCACACCACCCTTTCCCTTTACAGAAATCATGGGATATTTCTCATCAGGATGGAAGTTGGAGTGAAACTGGGCTTAAATCCTGACTCCAAAAATTCAACATTATATGACCTTGAGTGAAGTACATGTTTTCTTAGCTTTTCTTTGCTACTCAGATAATACCTTCACAAACATACACAATATGGAAGTTTAAGAAAGATAAATCAAATGTCTAGGAAATGTGACTTTGAACATTTTTCAACAGCACTCTGGATTCAGGGATTTGGTGTTGGTGGTAATCATACAGATGTGAGAGTTGGACTATAGAGAAAGCTGAGCGCTGAAGAATTGATGCTTTTGAACTGTGGTGTTGGAGAAGACTCTTGAGAGTCCCTTGGACTGCAAGGAGATCCAACCAGTCCATTCTAAAGGAAATCAATACTGAATAATCACTGGAAGGACTGATGCTGAAGCTGAAACTCTCATACTCTGGCCACCTGATATGAAGAGCCAGCTCATTAGAAAAGACCCTGATGCTGGGAAAGATTGAAGGTAGGAAGAGAAGGGGATGACAGAGGATGAGATGGTTGGATGATATCACTGACTCAGTGGACATGAGTTTAAGCAAGCTCCGGGAGATGGTGAAGGACAGGGAAGCCTGGAGTGCTACAGTCCATGGGGTCACAAAGAGTCAAACACAACTGAGCAACTGAACAACAACCGCACTTAGAAGAGACCTATACTTACGAGACCACACTCAGAAGAGGTCCAGAAGCTCCCTCTTCTAGATCAGAATGCCTATGTGAGCACCAACTGTGAATTCATTTATAACCCAACGTTATTTGTCCACATCCATCAAATAAAACCTGAGACTTAAAGACCCAAGCCAAAGTGTTCATTCACCCCTTTAGATTCATTTCTGATAACCATTGAAAATTCAGCCTCTCTCTTTTTTTTTTTTACAATAGCCCTCTGTCATTTCCAGAAAATGTTTTAAATTAGTATAAAACTTGGCTAAATTTAGCTTTTATAGAAGAACGAATAAAACATAATTAACTGTTTAAAGAAGAAAACAAAAACCACATGAAGGCATGGGAGTTGCTGGCGAGAAATCTAACAGTAGTGTTTGGTAGCTAACCCGTCTCCTGTGTAACAGATGTTCACGAATTTCAATGGAAACAGGATGGGCGTCCGTGCAGAGGGCATTGCTGATAAAAAAGCTGGTAACTGCATACACGTAGGAGTCTGGTACAAGTGTGGTATTTCAGCTCTAATTGCCCAGAGATGGGTTCTCAAGAACACTGGAGTGGACAGAGGAAAAACTATCTCAGTGTGGTCAGAAACCTCGGTAGACAGATGCTCTGAGAGCCCTGGCAAGCAGGTTGTCCCTTTAGTAACTGTTTGCTTGCTAATAATTGCCAGCCCATGTGGGAGATCACGCACTCTATTTTAAGGCTCTGGAGCCATTCCTCTCTGCTTTTAGCAGAACATATACCATCTCCTGTAATTTCTATGTAAATACTTGCGAGTTGAACAAGTTTTTTTCTCCCTATCCAGACTACTATTTATGACTGTTCACTAGGAAAAGGGGTTAATTTGATTTAAAAGCTAAAAATGATTCTCTGTTTGGCTTCAAAAAAGGTATTTAAAAAATTCTACATAGAACAGAGAGAGACAAAGGATTCTATTGTGCCCCGACCTAGGCGCGCCGTGTCTTTTTCCTCCGTGTACAGACAGAAGGTTTGGCCCAAAGCACAAACGATTATGCACAGATGGGTCCAATCTTTGTCACCTAATAAAGACTCATTAAATCAAAGGCCAGGTTATCATTTATTCTGCCTGACTGACTAATGCAACATTCTTTCATGCAGTCTTTTCTTAATACTCAAACAATTATCATCATTATTATTATTGTTGGTACTGTAATATTTTTAAGACGCTGATGGACCTGGGAGAGTGCCATTGTGACATGATGGCTCTGAGCCAAAAAACTATAGTCATCTATTGTTGAGAACTGGAACGCCTTGGGTGACTCGCAGAGGCGCTGGGGTAATGTGTCTGCACTGATCCCAACAAGTTCATTGGCTAGTTCTGCCTATATTCCTCCGTCTCTGCATTTTATCTCCTTTGAAATGAATAAATAAAATGAATAATAATTAATTTTACATACATTAATAACATATGAAATAGATTTAAAACAAATGGCATAACCCATAAGCACCTTGTAAGATGAACTCATTAACAATCACTTTTAACTTGAAGTCCCTCTAAACATTCCATGGCTCTTTTCCTTAGTGGCTTAGGCAGTAAAGAATCTGCCTGCAGTGCAGAAAAACTGGGGTTCGATCCCTGAATTGGGAAGATCCCCTGGAGAAGGAAATGGCAATCCACCGCAGTATTCTTGTTTGGAGAATTCCATAGACTGAGGCGCTTGAGGGCTACAGACCATAGGGTCACAAGGCTCGGGCTGACTTAGCAACTACACCACCATGACTAAACCTTCCAGGAATGGTTTTCTTCAGTTGGAAAAATCTAAAACACTGGATCCTAAAATGCTTTGAGGCTCAATGTGGGGTTCTGGGGTTCACCTTTTGTGTCATCCCTCATTCCATTAAGCAATGCAGACTCATAGTGAAAAAACATAAAGAACATCCCATTCTACATCAGTGAGCCTACTTTCCATATTTGAAGTTTTTATTTTTTAAAATATGGAAATACTTTCCATATTTTGGAGTTTTTTTATTTTTTAAAGTCAATCAACTTTATTTTTTTTAAGTGAGATAATCTTTAAAAAAAAAAAATGCCAGGTGAGATTGACTTTCCTGTCTCTAAAAGTGTTTTCTCTTCAACTCAGGTAATGCAAAAGGCCTCTGAGCTCCAAAGAAATGAGACATTAAATTTACTATTTTTTTAACATAATTCTCCCCAAAGATGCCAAATCTTATTATGCAAGCTTTTAAGGGCCTTTATTGTGCAGGTAATCCTGCATTTCAGAATTTGCATAGGGCTAATTTTTTTCTTTTAAATTTATTTTTAATTGGAGGATAATTGCTTTACAATGTTGTGTTGGTTTCTGCTGTACAACAACATGAATCAACTATAAGTATACACGTATCCCCTCCCTCTTGAGCCTTCCTCCCAAGCCCCCAGCTACAGAGTGCTAGTCTATGGCTTCTAAGTTTATACTTTGATTAGTTGGAGAAATTAATAAACCATGAGTTATATAATATTCATAGTGAAAAGACCCTCTGTGACCAAGAAGAGACTGAGATATTAAATGCCTGTATGTATCATACATGGATTCTTTCAAGTAGTCTCGTGCCAATTGCATTTCCAGGAGAACTAAAGTTGTTATATTCTTTAAAGGAAGTGAATTCTCTCAGTACTTGATATTTAACTACACTATTCCAGTCTCTAATTTATAACTAAATTAGTTCTCACTGGAATGATCTTCTCTCTCAAGCTTAGATACAGTCTTTTATTCCAACATCTTGCTGAGGGTCTGTGCAGACAGGTTTTGCTTGTTTCCCTGTTCCTTTCCATTTTTGTCCTGCTCTGCATTTGCCCTTCCTTTTTCTCTTGGAACTTCATGCTTTTGTATCTGTGGATCCTTCTGGCTACATCTGCCAAAGTGCTGAACACACACTGTTTAAAAATAAGGATGGATTCGAGCAATGGTGCTGGGACTACTGGACATCCACATGCCGAAAAACAGTGGTGGTTGGAGGGGCAGTCTAGATACAGACCTTACATCCTTCACAAAAATGAACTCAAAATAAATCATAGGCCTAAATGTAAAACACAGAACTGTAACACTCCTAGAAAGTCGTATAGTAGAAAATCCAGATGAGCTTGGGTTAGTTTAGCGACAACGCCAAAGGCACAGTCCAGGAAAGAGATAATTGGTCTGCTGGCCTTCATTCAAATTAAAAACGTGTGCTTCTGTGAGAATGAGAAGAGAAGCCACCAAACGGGAAAAATCTTTGCAAAAGGCACACCTGACGAAGGCCTGTTTTCTGAAAAAAAGAGCTCTTACAACTCCAAAATAAGAAGCAAGCCAATTAAAAAATGGGCCAAAGACTTCAACAGATACCGCACCAAAGAAGATACAGATGGCAAATAAGATGCTCCACATCATAGATGATCAGGGAAATGTAAACTGAAACAACAGTAAGATACCATTATACTCCCATTAGAACTGCCAAAACACGCTGATAACACCAAACGGTGAGCAACAGGAACTCTCATTCATTGCTGGTGAGATTGCGAAATGATACAGTTAACTTTGGAAGGCAGTTTGGCAGTATTTTTTTTTTTTTCTTACAAAGCTGAACATACTCTTATCACATGATCCAGCTATCTCACTCCTTGGTATTTACTCCAAAGAGGTGAAAACTTATTTCTGCACAAAACCATGCATGATAATGCTTATAGCAGCTTTTTTTTTTTTTTTCATAATGGCCTAAACTGGAAAGTAACCAAGATATCCCTCAGCAGGTAAATGAATAAACTGTGGTACCTCAGACAATGGAATATTATTCAATACTAAAAAGAAGTGAGCTATTGATCTACAAAAAGACTCTTAAATGCATTTTACTAAGTGAACGGAAGCCAATCTGAGAAGGCTACATACTGTATGATTCCAACTCTATCTCCTTCTAGAAAGGGTAAAACTATAGACAGAATAAAAAGATCAGAGGTTGCCAGGGGTTGTGGGCAGAAAGGAGGGATTAAATAGGGAAAACACATGGATTTTTAGGGCAGTAAAAATATTCTATATGATATCATAATGGATATACATTTTTAGACATTTTCCCAAACCCTTACAAGACCAAGGTGAACCTTACTGTAAATCAAGGACTTTGGGTCATAATGTGGTATCAGTGTAGGCTCATCAATTGTAACAAATGTACCTCACTGTTGGTGGGGGATGTTGATAATGCGGAAGGCTGTGAGTGTATGTGGGCAGACAGAATATGGGGAAACCTTGTACCTTTCCCTTCAATTTTGCTGTGAATCCAAACCGGCTCTAAAAGAGTCTTAATTAGAGAAGATGATTATAAACCAATAATAATAAAAAAGGCTAGAAACTTGGCCTTCATTAAAATCTATGTAACAAATGCCATTCTCTTTTTCTGCAATAGTTAATTTTTAAATTAATTTTTATTGGAGTATAGCTGATTTATAGTGTTGTGTTACTTTCTGCTGTATGAAAAATTGAATCCATCAAACCTATACATAAAGCCACTCTTTCAGATTCTATTCTCTTACAGACCATTGGGACTTCTCTGACCCTTTGAGTGAAGCTCCTTGGGCTATACAGTAGGTTCTTATTATCTATGTTATTTATTTAGTTATCTATTTTATATATAGTAGTGCATAGATATCAATTCCAGTCTCCCAATTTACCAATACCTTTTTGTATTTGATATCATTTGTAATAAAATTTTGTTATGTCTTTGCCTGTGTCTTTTCTATGTCAGTTATATAGAGTAATAAAAAGGAGTAAGCCTCTGATGAAACTCTTTATCAGATAGGTTCCTGAGAATATTCTGATGATAAAGTTTAGTCTTGGTTTTGTTATTTATTCGGCAAAGTGTTGAGACCAAAGGGACCTATGCATTTTACTGGTAAAAATGATTCTAAATAAAATTTATATTTACCACTCTTTTTCTAGATTCAGTTCATATAAAGGCAAATTTCATATTTTAAATGTTTTCTTCACAAAGGTTTTATAGATGAAATTTGTAAACAAATTGGATGATTAATTAATGATCATACTGTGTCAGCATTTGATACTTTAAAGTTAAGGAAATAATTAATTTAATGGATAGGTGCTTTCTATATTAGATTTCTAATGGATTTTTCATTAAAAAATTTATCCCAGGGAACAAAAATATCCAAGAAACATGATTTAATACTTTGCTAGGCTCAATAGGTATATTTTTTTATTCCAACATCTGCTTCTATGGGCAACAATAAAAGATGAACACATGTGATTTCACAGCAGAAACGGTCACGTTTGTTGCATTGGCAATTGTCAATAGTATCTGTTTGCTACCATATTGCCCATCAGTGGACTTTATTGCTAAAAGATAAGAACATATGATCAAGTGTGATCAATAGCTAGGACACACACATATGACTCTGGCAAGCCAAAGTCAGAAGGAGAGGAGAAACAGGGGTGCCTTAGTCTCAGTCTTGAGTACCTTAAACAAACATCAGAACTTGGGGTCCAGGGTCCAGCCTCCCAGGGATGTATCTAATATAAGCATCATTTCTCTAAGACAAGGGCTACTAGAGATTACCTAAATCTTCCCACCCAGAGAATCTAAATATATCAAAAATGAGAGCTTGTGGAGACATAGCTGCACCCTTAGTGGGGATGCTAGAACCCCACCAGCTGCTGCCCTGAGGGGTCTGGAGAACTCCGGTGCGTTTCAAGTTCTGTGATCTCCGTATCACTTTGTTTCCAGGTCCCCCTACCCCCCCACCGCCCACTCCACCCGCCTCTGGGACAAGACCTTTCAGGTTAGCCTAACAATTGTGCGATCTATAACCAGGTATGCCTCTCCCCTTCATATTTGCTTTTGTTTTTCATTTAAAATGGGGAATAAGCAGCCAACCACCCATTGTTAAAAAAACAATGTTAGTTTCTTCTGGTCCAGAGTCAACCCTTACTGCTTTTGCTTTGGATGTCCAGTGGGTGCCATGACTTGAGAAATAATGCCAGAAATTGGCTCCTGAGAATCTCAGGAATGGAAATTGCCAATGGGAGAGAGAGACACTAATGACTTAATGAGGCAAATTAATAATGGCAGTGCCCACATAAGCCACAGCCTAGAATTCTTGAGCCATAAGTAAAATGTTGCTTGTGGTTCCTCAAGTGGTTAAGGACTCATTGGTTCTGTAGTGTCCCAGTTACGTGGTTTCTGTTAGTCATCAAAATCTGGAATTTCTCAAGCCAAGTTCTAAACACACAGAAAATAATAAATGGCACATGAAAGGAATAATTATCCTCAGGATTTTAAAACTCAGTCTTTTGATAGCACACTGCCCATGTTCCTATAGAGTACAGGAAAGAGATGAGTTGACCACATTTAGTTTTATGTTAGGAGCAAGAAGCTTGTGAGCCCTTTAGAAGCCTCACCAATAGTCAAACCCACTGAGCCCTGAACTGTCAAATGAAGCAAGACGATGCTTCACCTATACCTTTCACAGGGAAGTATAGGAGCTTTCTGGCGCTCTAAAGACTGATAATGAGAAGGTATCTCCTCCACTGGGCTCAGAAATCTTTGATTTGTGCTTTTGGCTCCTCCAAAATATGTTTGCCTTCTTCAACTTGAAATCAGATGAATGCAAACCTAGCTTTCCTTCTTGGTGAGAGCAATGACCCAGCAATACTCAAATGGCAGAGAGCTGGAGAGGTCTGATTGCACCCTGGAGGGATGGCTGTGGCTTACCAGTGCCCTGGAGATGCCCAGAAATGGTCCTTCCTCGGCTCTCTCTAACCTAAGGATCCTGGCTGAGGGTTTTTCAGTGTCTTTCTCTAACCTTAATCATCTGATCAACATATGAACAGCCGAAAGATGCTTCTGACAAAACTTTATCCAGAATTAGGATAATGCCTATGTTCGCTCTGGTGTCCAGGAGGCAACCTGGCTCCCTTTAGCCTCTGTGCCTCCGGGGAACCCCAGACAAGACTGGCAAGTTGGCACTGTTCTGCCTCTGAGGGAGGCATGGGTCTATTCCTGGGACATGGGTCTAAATAAAGATGGAGAGAGAGAATGACTGCTGAACGGGGAGTTAAGAGCCACTTTTCTCCTCCCGGTTTTGCCACTAACTAGGAGTGAGATATGGGGCGGTTTCCGCTTTGGGACTCAGTTTCTGTGTCTTTAAAATGGGGCTATCAGTCACGTCCATGAACTGGAACTGTGGACCATCTGTATGAACCCCTTCTCTGGGCTCCCCTGGTGGCTCAGACGGTAAAGAAATCACCTGCAATGTGGGAGACCTGGGTTCAATCCCTGGGTTGGGAAGATCCTCTGGAGGAGGGCATGGCAACCCACTGAAGCATTCTTGCCTGGAGAGTCCCCATGGACAGAGGAGCCTGGTGGACTGTAGTCCACGGGGTCACAAAGACTGAGAGACTAAGCGCAACACACTTTCAGAATAATCATGTGCAACGCATTATTTTGTACCCACACGTGTTTTAGAGAAACAAATAAGCACAATGGCACGTGTTGAGGGAGGAAGCTGAGGTTGACTGTGGATGGTGCCTATCGTGGAGGAAGAAAGAGCTCCTGGAAATTTCTCTCTGCTGCTGACTGTATTCTCAGACACCAGAACCAATCTGCCCTCCCCTCATCTTGGAATTTCAGCCTCTCTGTTCTTACAGAAACTCCTAGGGCTTCTCCCAAATACTCTGTGTGAATAGTTACTCCTCTTCCATATGGGCGCAGATTCATGCTTGGTTCAACCCATCCTGAGTGAGGTATCTGATGATACTACACAGAAAGTGTCTGAGAATGAGACACAAAGATCAACCCAAACATAAGTCCAAAGGCACATGCTTTACTTTGTGATTCTTAACATAATCTACCAATCAATCTTTCAAAACTCTTGTCTTTTCATGTATGACATGTTAAGACTCTTACTAAAAAAACTTTCTTAAATGTCAGCCCAAATACTCTGCAGAAAATATTTTACCTCTATTCACCCGCATTCTTTTTGGAGGTCATTTTACTAAAGCTAGACATCTGAAAGATGAAGGTATAAAATCTAATTTCTTAATGGTATGGAGGGTTAATAATAGTTTTATTGTTTGATGTTTAGCTATAGATGATGACTTGGTTTTCCTTTTCTTTCTTTTTTTGAAGTTCAGTGGATTATTTAATGAGAGACATATGCAGCAAGTTAAAGCTTGCAAGCTTACTTCATCTCAGCAATGCATAAACCTCCTTAAATGGTGGATTTTCTTTCAGAGGGCACTCTGAATCATGCAAATGGGGTCTGATTTCTCAAGGAGAATGACAAAACAATGAAGAAAAAGTACCTTCAACGCTTATGAGTTCGTCACCCCCCTGGTCTTTGTAACCGAATCCAGGATTGAATTAATGAGATTCAAATACCAGAGATGTTATGATAATGGGTTGTTAAGAAGTCATTCCCTTGAGGCACCAACCTATGTTGGGTTGGACCGCTGGGATCCTGGGGATGGAATGTGGAACCAGGCTCCAGTGGTTTGATCATTAGGCTAGGTGATCTTCTATAGGTTACTTATATTGCAGTTTTTCAAGATTTGTAAGACTGTACCATCTTTGGACTTGCACTAATGAAATCAAGTAAAAATTTCAGGTTCAATTACTTATACACTGATGACTGTCTGGTAAGATTGTCTACAAGCATCATTGTGCAGAATTTTCACAGTCCATTGCCCCACTGAGCAGATTTCATAGTCACTTGACAATCACTCAACAGATGCCTTAAGGAGCTTCTTTCCTTCAAGCTCAGGTAAATGTCCATTATGGCTCTAAGAGCTCATCTTGATTGGGCTTAATTGATATTTCCAGTAGTCTTATGAAGACAGATGGTGATAAATGCTGCAACTGGCCACAAATTGAGTACAAGACATCCTTTGAATCCACATGGGAGGGTGAGCAGGGTTTTAATTAGTGGGGTTCATGTCCCCTTTCCAAGGATGAGATGATGCCAGATGCCTTTCTGTTGCTGGCATTCAGTGTACACTTATGTGTGGGTTTTTCTGTGTAGTAGATCACATTCTTTTGGACCCAAGAGGCTCCATTCATCAGTGGTGCAACTTTGAGTTGATGCACTAAAACAGCGGGGCAGCAAGTGGGCTTGAAGCCTTGGGTCAGGTTGGAGAAAAGTTCCCTCCTCCCCGAATGTATGGTCATGTCAGGCTTGGACCCTGAAGTTTCTCAAAGCTGTCATGACTACCCGCTGCCCTGAGTTCAGTGCCCCAGGTGAGTCTGGTCAGCTTTTAGCCCTCTTTCCTCAAGCTGTGTGGGCACACTCTAAGTCTCCAAGTAACTGGTAAACAAAAATGGAAAAGGTCCACAGGGGCCATCAATTCATGTCATCAAGATCAGATCCTGAAGAAAATAACCACAAACGTGCAAGTGAAAATAAACTAATTTCACCCCGACTCTTCTACTGTTCTTGGTTTTATGACCATGTTTTTCACAGTGGGTGGAAAAATACCAACAACTGCTCAGGAACTAAACACAGAAAAGAATCTGTTTTGAGGACAATTTCCCCCATTGACTTCTCTACTGTATTGACCAGACTTAGTCCGTGGGTTCCAAAAGGAATCCCATAATGGAGCTTAGGTCCAGTCCAGCACACAGTACCTAAGATTGTAGATTCTTAAAGCCTGAAAAGCATCTTTAATGTCTATTTGGCAGAGTACTTCACTTGAATTGCCAGTTTGCCAGTTGTTACACCAAAGAATGATCAGGGGACCAACTATTCAAACCCTATTTTACTTAATATAAAAGAGAAAAATGATTGTAGAAGGTCAGTCGGGAGAGAATTGGTCCCAGTGTTGGTCCAAGTATTAGATCCCATCATTTGCTTTATGTTATTTATGATGGTGTTTTCCCACTTCTCTAAGCAGGCTCAGAGATTTATAAGATTGTGCTTTGGGGATTGTTCTAATGAACTCAAATAAAAATCCCATGCATCAACAACTGGGTGTGGTAAAACCTCTGATCTTCCCAAGTCCATTGTATACAAATGTGTTTGAGCCAAGTGTCTTCACTTCTAGTCCCTTGATAGGGGCTTTCCTGGTGGCTCAGTGGTATAGAACCTGCCTGCCAATGCAGGAGATGCGGGCTCTATCCCTGGGTAGGGAAGATCCCCTGGAGAAGGCAACCAATGGCAACCCACTCCATTGCCTGGGAAATCCCATGGACAGAGGAGCTTGGTGGGCTGCAGTCCATGGGGTCACAGAAGAGTCAGACATGACTTAGAGACTAAACGATTAACAGTCACTTGATAAGGATGCTGCTGGTAGATTTGCCTAAATAGAGTATTTGCTTACATAATAACTTGTCTTTTCCCCAAATACTTTCTTTTCTTTCTTTTTGTAATCAAGTAGGAGGAAAGATAGGAGATTTAGGAAATTATTTCATGTGCTTAATATATTCCCCAACAATTTTCTTATTCTTTGAGTGTGTCAACCTTATTGGATAAAGTTTCCTTGAGCTACATAGTGATGAGGGGAAAGCTGTGTAAAACAAGATCAAATTATACTTCTTTTCTTGAGCAGTTCTTCTAAGAGTTTAGGTGGGGCAAGTATTCCTCTGGATTTATTAGTATTGGGGTGCTCAAGTCAAGTGGGCCTTAGGAAGCATCACTATGAACAAAGCTAGTGGAGGTGATGGAATTCCTGTTGAGCTATTTCAAATCCTGAAAGATGACACTGTGAAAGTGCTGCGCTCAGTATGCCAGCAAATTTGGAAAACTCAGCAGTGGCCACAGGACTGGAAAAGGTCAGTTTTCATTCCAATCCCAAAGAAAGGCAATGCCAAAGAATGCTCAAACTATTGCACAATTGCACTCATCTCACACGTTAGTAAAGTAATTAAATTCTCCAAGCCAGGCTTCAGCAATACGTGAACCATGAACTTCCAGATGTTCAAGCTGGTTTTAGAAAAGGCAGAGGAACCAGAGATCAAATTGCCAATATCTGCCAGATCATGGAAAAAGCAAGAGAGTTCCAGAAAAACATCTATTTCTGCTTTATTGACTATGCCAAAGCCTTTGACTGTGTGGATCACAATAAACTGTGGAAAATTCTGAAAGAGATGGGAATACCTGACCACCTGACCTGCCTCTTGAGAAACCTGTATGCAGGTCAGGAAGCAACCGTTAGAACTGGACATGGAACAACAGACTGGTTCCAAATAGGAAAAGGAGTGCGTCAAGGCTCCTATTGTCACCCTGCTTATTTAACTTTTATGTAGAGTATAATATGAGAAATGCTGGGCTGGAGGAAGCACAAGCTGGAATCAAGACTGCCGGGAGAAATATCAATAACCTCAGATATACAGATGACATCACCCTTATGGCAGAAAGTGAAGAAGAATTAAAGAGCTTCTTGATGAAAGTGAAAGAGGAGAGTGAAAAAGTTGGATTAAAGCTCAACATTCAGAAAACGAAGATCATGGCATCTGGTCCCATCACTTCATGGGAAATAGATGGGGAAACAGTGGAGACAATGGCTGACTTCATTTTCCTGGGCTCCAAAATCACTGCTGATGGTGACTGCAGCCATGAAATTAAAAGACGCTTACTCCTTGGAAGGAAAGTTATGACCAACCTAGACAGCATATTAAAAAGCAGAGACATTACTTTGCGAACAAAGGTCTGTCTAGTCAAGGCTATGGTTTTTCCAGTGGTCATTTATGGATGTGAGAGTTGGACTGTAAAGAAAGCTGAGTGCCGAAGAATTGATGCTTTTGAACTGTGGTGTTGGAGAAGACTCTTGAGAGTCCCTTGGACTGCAAGGAGATCCAACCAGTCCATCCTAAAGGAGATCAGCCCTGGGTGTTATTGGAAGGACTGATGTTGAAGCTGAAACTCCAGTACTTTGGCCACCTGATGCTGGGAAAGATTGAGGGCAGGAGGAGAAGGGGACAACAGAGGATGAGATGGTTGGACTCAATCGACTCAACTGACATGGGTTTGGGTGGACTCTAGGAGTTGGTGATGGACAGGGAGGCCTGGCATGCTGTGGTTCATGAGGTCACAAAGAGTGAGACACGACTGAGCGACTGAACTGAACTGAATAAATAATTTCAGTGTTAACACTTCCACTCTCACATGAATTGCTTGTTTAACAGATGACTTCTGACTTATTTGAATGATGAATGGCATCACCAACTTGATGGACATGAGATGTGAGCAGGCTCCGGGAGTAGGTGATGGACGGAAGCCTGGTGTGCCCCAGTCCATGGGGTTGCAGAGTTAGACATGACTGAGCAACTGAACTGAACTCTGACTTATTTGGGAACTGTTATAACATCAAAGCCTGGTTTATAAAGCTTGGCAAATGATGCCTCGTATTTGAGTGTAATCTTTTGTTTCCAATGTTATTTCTAAATTACCTTTTTGGATACCTAAGATTAATAAGCATGTAGGAGCTTATTTGTGCACTCAGTCGTGCTCCACTCTTTACAACCCCAGGGACTGTAGCCCACAGTCTTCTCTGTTCATGGAATTTTCCAGGCAAGAATACTGGAGCAGGTTGCCATTTCCTTCTCCAGGGGCCCTTCCCCACTCAGGGACTGACCCACATCTCTTGCATCTCCGGCATTAGCAGGAAGATTCTTTACCAGCTGAGCCACTTGGGAAGCCCAAGATTAATGAGTACAGCTAAATAAATAATTTCACTGAGAACAGGCAGGCGAATATAGATATTATCACAGCAAGTAATTTGCTAAAAAATACTGGTTGAGTATCAGCCATGTGCCAGCCATATAGTAGTGAATGTTTATTGATCATTCACGGCCATTGGTTATAATATTTGTATAATCTATAGTTTCAGGTGGACTAAAATATCCTAATTACATAAAATATAGGAAAAAACTTTTTTTAGAGTTTATTTCTTTTTCAAGAGTAAAATGATTCCATGTTAGCCGGATGCGGGTCCATTTCCCTGTGATTAGAAACAAGTTTTTTTGCCTTTCATACTGTTCATGGGGTTCTCAAGGAAGATGAGATTATTGGATGGCATCACTGACTCGATGGACATGAGTTTGAGCAAGCTCCAGGAGATGGTGAAGGACATGGAAGCCTGGCGTGCTAGACCATGGGGTCGCAAAGAGTCAGACATGACTGAGCAACTGAATGATAACAACAAAGAAACAAATTGGGGCTTGCCTGGTGGGCATGTCACCCACTTTTGCTTGACCTCGATCCCTCCCTCCTTCGAGCGCACTTTCCTTTCTCCACTTCTCTGCTAGATCCTCCACAAAAGTGCTCCCACCTTCCACCTCCACATTCTCACCATCTCCTCATTACGCAGCCCAGCATCCTGCTTTTTACTCCCACTGCTCTCCTGAAATTGCTCTCTCAAATGTCATCAGTGTCAACAGCTGCTGATTCAATTCTTCCCTTCTAGATTTCTCTGCAACATCCTTGATCATGCCCTTCTTGAAATATCCTCTAACCCTGGTGTGTCCTTGACACTGTAGCAGCTGGGGGTTTGTCCACCCCTCTGACACCTCCTTCCATCTTCTTTGCTCTCATGCCCTGATGGAAGCCTTCTTTAAGGTTTTCTTTTCTCTGTCTATACACCCTTTCTAGTAGATCTTGGGTATTTCCTGAATTCCGACTACTGTATATATGAAAGTGAAAGTGTTAGTTGCTCAGTCATGTCTGATTCTTTGCAACCCCATGGACAGTATCCCCCCGGCTCCTCTGTCCATGGAATTCTCCAGGCAAGAATGCTGGAGTGGGTAGCCATTCCCTTCTCCAGGGGATCTTCCCAACTCAGGGACTGAATCCAGGTCTCCTGCATTGCAGGCAGATTCCTTACCATCTGAGCCATCAGGGAAGCCCTTTCAATCCTTGCCTCCAGACTTGCCTTCTTCAACTCCAGCCCTCTGTCACTGTTTTTTAGCTGAATATCTCATCTCTCTTTCTCTCTCTCTCTCTTTTCTTTTTGTATAAACATATGAAGAAATAGAACTTATTCCTTTCCTCCTTTTACAAATGTACTCAGCCTTACATGCTACTAACAGTTTTATTAGCAACATTAAAACATGAGGTCTGCATGAAAAGTAGCAAGGCTCTGGGGGTGCAGTAATACCACTTCCCACCTTTCAGCCCATCAAAAAGAATATTAACAGGTACATTGTTGGCACACTTAGAAGACCAGAAAACTGATCACCTGTTTTTTTTTTTTCTTTTAGTTATTGACAAACCCAAACTGCCTTGAGCTATTTTAGATTAAAAACGTACAAAAGTTTGGATGGAACAACTTATTCTCTTACTGCAAATCAACTATTGAAAACACATAGAAATTAAAAGATTATAATCCACCAAGTGATCATTCAGAAGTTCTTCGAACTGTGAGCCTTATGATACTCCCATGCCCAGCTTTGAGCCAAGCAAAAAAATCTAAGTGTGTACACCTTGTCTCTTGATGAACTTTGGAACTCAACTTATCCCATGAGAAACCCACTGACTCCTTCGTCCTGGTAGTCTCCTTTTCCAGGTTTTCTGGTTTGGACCTGGCACCCTCTTCTCCCAGTTGCCCATGTAGTCATGGATGGGCATTGTCCCCACCTGCTGGTTGTCCAGTTCTGTCAATCCTCCTCTCGCCGTGTCTAGTGATATGTTTCACTCCTGGTTTGCCCTGACACCCCCTCCATGCAGTCCCTCCTGGATTCTCTCTCTGAACTGGTCTTTCCTGTTCCAAAGCCTCCCCACCCTCCAATGTCCTCCTGGCTCACAAGGTCTCTAGGCTAATCGTTTCAAAGAAATTATATCACTGTGACACTGCTCTCTTCTCAAATGCTTTGTTGTGTTCTGACTCCTAAACTCATGTTTAGGAGGAGCCTTATATTTGCTCTTCCTCAAACAGGTAACCATGTCCTTCAAACCCAGTGGATTTGGTGATGGTCTGAATCACCCATGGCATTCCCCTCCCTGCCCCTTTGTCTCTGCTGTTCCAGCTACTTGAAATACCCTCCTTCTCACGTCCCTGCCCTTGTCATCCTTCCAGTCTCAGTCACACTTTCCACAAAGCTTGTGGTGATGCTGTGAAAATTAGAATAAAGCTTTGCACCTTTCCATAGCCGGGCTTGCTGAATGCTCTACAGATACGAAGTTGGTTGGGAGCATCACATCACACAGCAAGATGCTAGGACAAGTCAACATCGGAAGTGGTGGGGGAAGTGGAGGTTAATTTAGCAAAGGCTACAGCTCTGCAAAGAGAGGGTACGAGAACACATCTGGCCAGGAGCATCTGGTGAATGACGAGCAGATGCTGATGGCAGTCCGAAATGAGTTTGAGTGGAGACATCCCAGCTGTCTCCAGGCCCTGCTAATCATCTCAAAGGGACCGGTGAGCCCTACAGAACTCTAATGTGTGGGTATCACATATCTTCTGAGCTAAGAGGAGAGACAAGCTCTTCCACCTTCAGATTCACCCGTATGCACTTCACTTGGTCCTATCGTGGTCTGTAATCAATTATTTATTCCCATCTTGGCCAAGTTTTGGCCACCTGATGAGAAGGGCTGACTCATTTGAAAAGACCCTGATACTGGGAAAGACTGAAGGCAGGAGAAGAAGGGGATGACAGAGGATGAGATGGTTGGATGGCATCACTGACTCAATGGACATGAGTTTGAGTAAACTCTGGGAGTTGGTGATGGACAGGGAGGCCTGATGTGCTGCAGTCCTTGGAGTTGCCAAGAGTTAGACATGACTCAGCAATTGAACAACAACATCTTTCCAAAGAGAATATGAGATTTTTGAATGGGAGACTGAATTTTATTCATTATGACCCCAAAGGCTTCAGACGCAACTGATGTGACCCCTTTTTCCCTTGAAAGGCTGGGCTCCAGTTCATCCTTTCATTTAATTCATCTAAACACACCTCTCAGTGTTTCCTGTCACAAGAAGAGTTTTAGAAGACTCCATTCCAGAAAGGAATGGGCTTTGGGAGGAGAATTTCTCAGAGGAAGTCTCAAGGGGTCTGCTTAGGTTTCCCAGGGCCCAGATTGTCAGGGCTATGAGCCCATGAAGGGGACTGAGGTAGCCTTGTGGACACAGTGATTACACCCTGATTTGGGAATGACCCATTGCCAAGGCTGGGCTGCCTGGGCATCTGAAGCAGTGGAGAGAAGTCCACAGCCCACTTCTTGTGGGTCTCAATGGTGCAGAAACCAGGGGAAGTGCAGAATCTGGCCTAGAGATGATCATTTATTTATACAGTACTTTTCTGATCCATCCCCCAAACAGCTCAATCATCTAGAGAGATGGAAGAGTGTAATGAACAGATGTTTGTGAGGTTTCAGTTCAGTTTGGCCTAAAAGTGGAGGCATGAACCATGCATGTTTGCATGCTAAGTTGCTTCAGTCACGTCCGACTCTTTGTGACCCTATGGACTGTAGCCCTCCAGGCTCCTCTCCTCTGTTCATGGGATTCTGTGGGCAAGAATACTGGAGTGGGTTGCCATGCCCTCCTCCAGGGGATCTTCCCAACCCAGAGATTGAACTCATGTCTCTTATGTCTGCATTAGCAAGCTGGTTCTTTGCCACTAACATCACAGGGGAAGCCTGGCATGAACCATACAACACCTCAAAATCCTTTCTGTTCATCAGCTACTAGGATAGCAATCAGTTTGAATATTTCTATTAAATTACTTTTGGGGTTCACTGGGGGGTTTTTACTAATGGCAGGATTTAAAGACAGTAACATGGGGACTTCCCCAGTGGGCCAGTGGTTAAGAACGCGCCTTGCAATGCAGGGGACACAGGTTCAATCCCTGTGTCAGGGAGATAATATCCCGCGTGGTGCAGAGCAACTAAATCAGCGCACCACAACTACTGAGCCTGAGTGACGCAACCAGAGAATCTGTGTACCGCAACGAAAGATTTGCATGACTCTACGTGCCACAACTAAGACCCAACACAGTCAAATAAAAAAATAAATATTAAAACAAAATAAAACAAACAACACCCCTTCCCACCCAATCAACCTTTGTCTTCTTGAAGATATGCCCTCCAGCTGCAGAACCATAGAGTGAATTTATATGAAGTAAATGGTGTGTGTTTTTTATTCCGTAATAAAAACAGACATATAATCTTCATCCCAAAGAGGCTAGGTTGAAAGCTTTGGCCAGAGCCTGAGGAAGGGGACATTGTGAAATTTTCACAAGCCAATGAGGAAAGAGTACCAGGCTGCCCTTCCACAGTTACGCTCATCCATTAAGGGCAAGGTCATGAAGGCAGCCCCAAGGCTGGAGACAACCACAGGGGACAAGACTACCACACCAGTGAGAAAAAAGGCCAGGCATGCCCGTCCTGAGATGTGTACTCTCTCACAGCCCTACAGGGGGTGAGGAGGGGACATCTCCAGGCTGTCACCCAGCCCTGTTCAGCCAACTGATAGCTAATATTTATTGGTCATATCCCTTCTGGCAAGTATTGAGCTAGGCCCTGGAGGCACAAAGATGAATAATACATGAAGACCTCCTTCAAGGAGTTTAGAGTTCTTCCAGGCTAACCAAGTTAAGGTCCTTCTGAACGGGCTGGACACCAGTGAATGTTGCGACATACTGCACTCAGCATTACAGAATCACTGGTCAATAGCCATCGTAGGACTGTAGAATGTTCTAAGACTAAAGGATCTTAAAGATCTTGTAGCAAATTGAGGCAAAATCAAATGATTGTTATAGTTGTTTATAATCTACCCAGAACTAAACAAACATTTAAAGGGGATCAGTCCTGGGTGTTCATTGGAGGGACTGATGTTGAAGCTGAAACTCCAATACTTTGGCCACCTGATGAGAAGAGCTGACTCATTGGAAAAGACCCTGATGCTGGGAAAGATTGAGGGCAGGAGGAGAAGGGGATGGCAGAGGATGAGATGGTTGGATGGCATCACTGACTTGATGGACATGGGTTTGGGTGGACTCTGGGAGTTGATGATGGACAGGGAGGCCTGGTGTCCTGCGGTTCATAGGGTCACAAAGAGTCGGACACCACTGAGCAACTGAACTGAACTGAACTGAAACAAACATTATTATCTGGTATAAGCCACAGTTTATGAAGGTGAAAGATGGACACAAAGTTAAGTGATTGTCCAGGGTCTTATAACCACCTCATTACATCTGAAGTTAAAAATCACCACTCACACTCTATTTCTTGTTTAGTATTCAAAACCAATATCTTATTTTTAAAACTATACTGTGAATTGGGTTTACCTGGTGGCTCAGACAGTGAAGAATCTGTCTGCAATGCAAGAGACCTGGGTTCAATCCCTGGGTCAGGAAGATCCCCAGGAGAATGAAATGGCTACCCACTCCAGTATTCTTGGCTGGAGAATTCCATGGATGGCGGAGCCTGGTGGGCTATAGTCCATGGGGTCACAAAGAGTCAGACATGACTGAGCTACTAACACTTTCAGACTATGAATAATAGAAATTATACATAGGTGCATAGAGATTATGGGACAAAATTGCATTGAGGAAATAAATAAAATGCAATTTTGTTCTGCAAAAAATGCAAAACATGTATGTATGAGTTTAAGTAATAATTGATTATGCATATAATTAAGCAAAGATTTAGTTGCATTTTATAGAGTATCTATGGTAGGCAGAATCTTAAGACAGCCCCCTAAGATTTCCCTTGTGGCTTAGCTGGTAAAGAATCCGCCCACAATGTGGAAGACCTGGGTTCAATCCCTAGGTTGGGAAGATCCCCTGGGGAAGGGAAAGGCTTACCCACTCCAGTATTCTGGCCTGGAGAATTCCATGGACTGTATAGTCCATGGGGTCGCAAAGAGTAAGACATGACTGAGTGACTTTCACTTTCACTACGATTTTCCACCCCAATCCCACAGGTGTCCCTCTTTGTGCTAACTTCCAGCATGATTTAGGGGAAGCACTGACATCCTGATGAAGTCTAGAAAGCATAAGTAAGGTTCTGTTTATGAATCCTTTATTGACACTTAGTCCATGATTACAGGACTACATGCTGCCCTGCTCTGTAATAGCTCATTATGAAGTTCACTAGAAAATTCATTAGAAGAAATTTGTTCACAGCCCCTGTTGACTGACCAGGTGTTTACGTTTTACAGTGTTGCCAACTGTTAGGTATCCCCAGCAGGGCTGTTTCATCAACTCATCTTCCCAAGGGGACTTCATACTGGTGGTTCAGACGTTTTCAAGACATACCATAGTGAATTCTCCAAGTCAGCTAGGAGCATAAGACACAGTTCACATTTTTAGGTCTGAGTTAAATAGCTGGTTTTGAGGTGGGAGGAGAAAATAAGAGAGGAAGTGCCATTTATAGGCGATCCCATCTGGGGTGATGTTAAGAAGTAGGACTAGACGCCTGTGTCCCTTTCCCCTACTAAATTCATATGTTGAAGTCCTAAGCCCTAGTATGTAAATATTAGGAGGTGGGGTCTTTTTATTTAGGTTTAGATGAACTCATGAGGGTGGGGGACTCATGATAGGATTAGTGCCCTCATAAGAACAGATCGGAGAGTTTGTCCTCTCCCCTGCATGCATGCATGCTAAATCACTTCAGTCGGTGTCTGACTCTATGATCCCATGGACTGTAGCTAGCCAGGCTCCACTGTCCATGGGATTCTCCAGGCAAAAATACTGGAGTGGGTTGCCTTGCCCTCCTCCAGGGGATCTTCTGGACACAGGGATCGAATCTGCATCTCTCACATCTCTTGCATTGGCAGGTGGGTTCTTTACCACTGTGCCACTTGGGAAGCCCATTGGCTATGTGAGGACGCAGCAAGAAGACAGCTGTCTACAACCTAGGAAGAGAGTCTTCACCAGAATCTGATCATGCTAGCATCCTGATCTTGAACGTTTCAGCCTCCAGATCTGTAAGAAAAAAATGCCTGTTGCTTAAGCAACACGGCCTATGTTATAACACCTTAAAATGGCTAATACAAATGTCTTTTATACCTTACTACCTATGGGGGAAGTACCTTGCAGACGGTTTCATTGCAGGAATCACGCTGGAGGTGAGCATGAAAGGCAGGAGGCAAAAGGAGCAGAAAGCAGAGGATGAGGCAACAAGGTCCAGTCCCTGTGGTTAGTGAAACCTGCGGAGCTTTGGGCACTGATACCTAGTCTCAGATCTCTCACTTGGGTGTTCACTAAATGTACATGTGATCCTACCATTTCCTCAGCCTCTCTCACAGTTAGACTGGGGCCACCTGGCTGAATTATGGCCGATGTGATGTAGGTAGAAATGATTTAACCCTTTGCAGGTGGGACCCATTAGTATCCTGGGTGATCACCCAGCATTCTCTCTCTCCATTAGGATGACACCAGATCTTGTATTCTAGGTGGCATAGCTACCAGGTGGAAGCAGTCTGGAGCCCCGGGTCACTGGCTGGAGGAGACCCCTGTGGATGAGTTACCCTCACAAAACATTAGCCTTGGCCAAAGCGAGAAATAAGCCTTGGTTGTGAGAAGACATTGGAACTTGAACTGTTAGCAATGTCACCTAGAGTTGACTACTCTGACATTATGGAAATCAATCAGTCCTTCATAAAGTGAGTGAGGACTGGTGCACCTTCGGGTAGGGCATGAAATTCGGAGTTGGCATCATATAGGCCTGGTTTGATTTCTGAATCAACTTGAGCAAGTTTCCTCCTGTCTTTCAGCCCAAGATTTTTACCAATACAATGGCAATCATAGTTGAACCTGCTTTCTAGGGCAATATTTTGCAAAATGTAATCTCATAGGCTACCTATCCAGACACTACTCAACCTAAATATTTGCAGTGGTGGGAGAGCTGGAAGTCTTGTTTGTAATAAGCTATCCCAGGTGATATCCCTATACTTACTAAAGTTTAAAAATGTCTGTTCTCAGGGGTTTTGAGGATTAGATGAGATCATATGAACAAATGCACAGCACAATATCTGGCATATGGCAAGGGCTTCATAGATAGGAGCAATTACTTTCATCATTGGAAATCACAGTGGTATAAAACTCCTCTCAGGAAAGTGCGCAAGCACAGGAAAAGTAAAGAGGGAGCAGACTTTGCGTTTTCTCAGGCTCGTGACTCTGGCCCCAAAGGAAGCCAGGAGGGCAGGCACACTGAGTGTAACCTGATTTGACTTAAATGGAGAGTTGAGGCAAATTGCTGTGATGTGGTGCATATTCAGAAACAAGTAACAACCTGATAACAGAAGAAGGAGAAGGTCATTCCCCTATCAGCAAAATCCCTGAAGACCCCTAGGCTTTAGGAAAGCTATTTTTTAAGCATTGATGGAAATGCATTAATGAACATATACAAATGTGGTTGTCTGGTGCCCACCATGCCTGAAGCCCTGTTGAGAAATTATTGACAGCTATATTGCTTATTCCTGTAGTGGTTAGCAAATGAAATGCCTCTCTCTCATCAAGTAATTGCATTAAGGAGCTACTGGGAACACTGGGTTGCTTTTCCGGAATAGGCAAGAAGTCAACTGCACTTCAACCAGGTTAACTGTCAAGAGGAGTTTGGCTCAAATTTCTTTTAGTTCAAACAATATATTTTTTTCTCATGCGTATGCAAACAAAAATAGAAAAATGAAGTGAACTAATACTCAAAACACAACAGCACATTTGTAGTAAGTCCTTGCATGTTTGTGAAATGAAATTTAGCAAAAGAAGTGTTTTTTCTTTTCTATTTGGAGGGGAGATGAGGGGTGATTTTTGGACACAGTAGAAAGCCCTGGAAAGAGCAGCTGCAGAACGGGGGTGAAAAGGATCTCCAGTGACTTAAGAGGGGCAGCTTTGGGAGGAGCCTGAACAGCAGGGAGAGTCACTGTACGCTTTGCTATGACCCAAGTGCAGAGAGAAAGATTTTCTAGTTAGGGTGATTTCCACTGAAAGCGTTTTCCTGAAAACACAAAGTCCAACAAGTTTCTCATTTGAAAAATCAACGGAGGGATAATCACAAGTACAGAGCACAGTAAAGGAAGTGACCAGAAAAATGGTCAGTTTTTGGTGAACCTGATATTACACAACTTCGAATCTTTGCCTGCTTTGTCTACACTTTCTTAAACCTACGGCCGCTAAGCAAGAAAGGAGTCACCTGGCTGTTTTGTTCACATAGTGTCAAATTCTTGGCCAGTCCTGCTTGTCACCCACTTGCCGATGATGGGTATTGTTTTTACGACACACACCAGACGCGATGTTGCGAGTTTACGTGTTCTCCTACCAGGATGGGGGGCCACCTCACTCGTGGGCTATGGTTCCAAGGCCCCTGGAAGCTGAGCCTGGTGGGTCTGAGTTGCTAGAACTTTTGACCTCATGGTCTCCAATTTCTCCTTTTTCTCTGCCATTTACGACAGTAACTCACAGGGTGTACCAACACCGCATACAGCTCATCCTTCCCAGCTGACGAAACTCCATTCATGGGGTCAATGTTCCCTTTTTCATCAGCTTTGAGTTTGCCCACCAGCTTTACAGTGAAGAAGAAAGGGTTCCGACATGGCAGGACAATAGGTTACAGAGCACAGGTGGGCATCAGGACAGGTTTCCACATCTTTTCTTGTTTGAAAAGATGGTGTTCTGGAAGGGGATGCCGGAAGAAGTGACACCAGAAAGAAGCTGGCACGTTGTGCACCTGGACTTGGGACGTCGTGTGCCTCCAGGTGCCAAACAGGGAGAAAAACACCGACTTGCCAACATGGGTGTTATGAGGGTTGACTCACGTTTGCTTTGAAGACGGAAAGCGTTATGGGGCGCTGAATATGATCATGATCAATTATAAATCCTCACACAACTCCCTGGAAAATTAGGGATGAATGGGCAGGAAATATAAATGCTTGTGACAGGAAGCATAGAGCCAGGGTGGCTTGTAAAATGGGAGGAACTCAGCATAGTGTCATTACCTGGAGCCAGCCAGGGACTCCCTTATCTTTGGAAAGTCAACACTTCCTTGAGCTGAAGTAGTAATATATTGGGAGCTCAGAGAAGAGGAAACCTGTCTTAGGCACCCAAGGCATCCTGAGCTGACTGTGCACCTACCTGTGCCTCTTACTTGCCGAGAGGAAGCACCTCTTAAGCTTGCCGCCTCCCCCTGGGTGCTATGAAAAGAACACCCTGTTTAAAGTTTGGTCTGTACTTTCTCCTCAACCCTTTTTTATAATAAGATGGTGGATAGAAGACCTTGCTGGTCTCACAAAATCTCTAAAGTTTATTTCTCTCAGTTTTATTGAGATATAGTTGACATGTAAGCCTGTATAAGCTTAAAGCATTCAGCACAATGATTTGATATGTGTATATATTCGGAAATGATAACGGCAGTAACTCATGGTTAATAAGTCAACCATTGCCTCACATAGTTACACATTTTTTTCCTTGTCAGAAGAACTTTTAAGATCCACTCTGTTAGCTACTTTCTAATATACAGAATAGTATAATTAGCTACAGTCATCAAGCTGTACATGACACCCCTGAATTTATTTATCCTATCACGGAAAGTTTGTACGTTTTGACTACCTTCACCCAATTCCCCCTCTGAATGTACTAACAAAGACAAGCATGTCTGTGAACACATTGGAGAAGGTGGGAGAATTGGCCCTGAGTGAAGTGTGGACAAAGGGGTGTCATAAATGTCTTTGGGTGAGGAAGGATGGGAGGAGAAGGGAAAGTTGGGGCACTGTCCTGCAAAGTTCTTGTAGGATTCAGGAACCATATCCTTTCTGAATTAGCAGATAACTGTAAAGGAAAGATATCCTTGTGGCATAAGATGCCATAGCAATCATAAGAAATTGAAAGAAAGTGAAAGTCACTCAGTCGTGTCCATGGACTATATAATCTATGGAATTCTCTAGGCCAGAATACTGGAGTGGGTAGCCTTTCCTTTCTCCAGGGGATCTTCCCAACCCAGGGATTGAACCCAGATCTCCCACGTTGCAGGCAGGTTCTTTACCAGCTGAGCCACCTGGGAAGCCCAAGAATACTGGAGTGGGTAGCCTATCCCTTCTCCAGCCCATCTTCCCAACCCAGGAATCAAACTAGGTTGTCCTGCATTACAGGTGGATTCTTAAACAACTGAGCTATCAGGGAAACCCCAAACCTAATGAGTTTTAAGAAACAAGGATAGGTAGTCCATATCCATGGATTGGAAAAATTAATATTGTTAAAATTTCTGTGTTATCCAAAGCCATCTACAGACAATGCAGTTCCTGTGGCTTGCCTGGTGGCTCAGATGGCAAAGAATCTGCCTGCAGTGCAGGAGACCCGGGTTCAACCCCTGGGTTGGGAAGATTCCCTGGAGAAGGAAATGACTACCCACTCCAGTATTCTTGCCTGGAGAATTCAATAGACAGAGGAACCTGATGGGTCCATGGAGTTGTAAAGAGTTGGGCACTAACACTATATAAGTATCCATGATATTTTTCAGAGGACTAGAGAAATAATGCTAAAATTTGTATGGAACCATAAAAGACCTGAAAAGCAAAAGCAATCGTGAGAAAAAAGAAAAAAGAAGAAAGTTAGAAATATTATGCTCCCTAACTTCAGAAGGTACTACAAAACTACAGTAATCAAAGTGGCATGATTTGACACAAAAAATGGACACATAGATCAATGGGACAGAATCAAAAGCTTAGAAATAAACCCCTGTACTTATGGGCAATTAATCTACAACAAAGGAGGTAAGAATATATAATGGAAAAAGACAATCCCTTCAATAAGTGGTTTTGGGAAAACTGGACAGCTATATGTAAAAGAATAGAATTAGAAAAATGTTCACACCAAATACAAAAATAAATCATAGCAGTACTTTTTTGGATCTGTTTCCTAAGGCAAAGGAAACAAAGCCTAAGATAAACAAATGAGACCTAATTAAACTTAAAAGCTTTTTTTTACTGCAAAGGAAACCACCAACAAAATGAAAAGACAAGCTATTGAATGACAGAAAATATTTGCAAGTGATATAACTTATAAGGAGTTAATATCCAAAATATATAAATAGCTCATACAATGGAGTATTAAAAAAATGATCAAAAAATGGGCAGAAGACCTGAATAGATATTTGCTAAAGAAGACATACAGATGACCAAGTATGGATGGAAAGATGCTCAACATTTGCTAATCATCAGAGAAATGCACATCAAAATCTCAACAAGATATCACCTCAAACTTGTCAGAATGGCTATCATCAAAAAGATCACAGATGCTGGTTAGGATGTGGAGAAAAAGGAACCCCAGGACACTGCTGGTGGGAATTTAAGTTGATGCAACGGCTGTGGAAAACAGTATGGAGGTTATAGAAAAAACTAAAAGCAGAATTACCGTATAATCCAGCAGTTGCACCTCTGCGTTTACATACAAAGAAAACAAAAAGGCTAATTCAAAGAGATACACACGCTCCCATGTTCACAGAAGCATTGTTTACAATGGCCAAGATACAGAAGCAACTTAAGTATTCATCATCAAATGAATGAATAAAGATAGAATATGTATACACACACACACACACATACATATACTGCAATATTATTCAGCCATAAAAAAAGAATAAAAGTTTGCTATTTGCAAAAACATGAATGAACTTACAGGGTATTAGGCTTAGTAAAATAAGTCAGACAGAGAAAGACAAATACTGTCTGTTATCACTTACATATGGAATCTAAAAAACAAACAATTGTACGTAACAAAACAAAAACAGACTCACAGATATAGAGAACAAATCAGTGGTTGCCAGTGGGGAGGGGGAAGGAGTAAGGGGCATGGGGTAGAACATTAAGAGGTACAAACTACTGTGTATAAAAGAAATAAGCTATGAGGATACATTTTATAGCACAGGGAATACAGCCAATATTTTATAATAACTTAAATGGAATATAATCTATAAAAATATTGAATCAGTATGTTGTATACCTGAAGCTAGTATAATAATATAAATCAACTATACCTGAATGCAATTTTTGTAATAAAGTAAAAAAAAAAAAAAAACAGAAATAAGGAAATTCATACCCTTCTTCCATGTTTTGACTGCCCATTCTAGAGAGTCAAAAATAATATGTGATGAAAAATTTGGGTGACATTTCTGCAATTCATCTTGATATTTAGCTATCCTGAAACTCCAACTATGAAACTTTCCTTGACATTGGTACTAGTGTGTGACATAGGTGATTTCAAGGTAACTCTTGGGTTTTATTGATAAGGGTGTGAACCTACATCACCTTTTTATTTCCATCTCTGCAGTGAGCAATGACTTTTGTCATGATACACAGATGATAATCTTTCCCAAGTAAACCTTCTGTGAGAAATGGGGAAGGGGTGGGCAGGCATATTTGGTCTTTTCTCAGCAATCATCTTTTTGAATCAGTGTCCTTCTCTAAGTAAGCTTCTTTCTGTGTTTCAAAGTTCTTGCCCAGTTTAATGGAAGTTCTGTTTATGTGTTTTATTAATTTATAGTTTTTTGATGTCTTAAGAAGTTCATTGCACTTTCTGCTCCCACTAAACATTTTTAAACATTTAGAAAGAAGAGGCTGTGTTTTGCCAAAGGCAAAAGGCTGAGCACCCTTTTTGACTTAAGAGCTTGCTTGGGACTGAAAACAGGATGTTCTGTTTGACCAAAAGAAATCTCTTTCTCTGCTTTTAATGCTCTGATTAGCTCTTCCTTTTTGATGAGATTTGAGACAAATGCCATCAGGCAGGGTAAAGAGAGAGCTTACAGAAATTTGCACAAATGAGGTAAATATCCCACTCCCACGTTCTTTTAACTGCAAACAGTTAACATCTCTCCATGGCTCTGTTAGTGCTGCTTTGTGTTTATTTCTTTACTGCTTTTCTCTGGTACTTGGAGGCTATGTTGTTGTCATTCAATCGCTCAGTTGTGTCTAACTCTTCACAGCCCCATGGACTGCAGCGCGCCAGGCTTCCTTGTCACTCACCATCTCCCGGAGTCTGCCCATGTTCATGTCCATTGCATCAGTGGCTATAATTGGAGGTTATGCTTGAGTTCAGACAACCAAGCCAAAGGTTTTTGGCCAAATGACCCCAATCCAGATTTAAGAACCAGGTAACATTCCATGTCCTCAGCCCCAGACATACACATTCCTACTGCAACCATCTAAAAGAGGGTGATTAAGAGTTGAGAGCGGGGTGTTTCTTCTGAGAAGCAAATGAAATTCACCCACGGTTGTCACTTTCCCTACAACCTTGGACAGCGTGGCTGTGGGGATGATATTTGAATATAGGTTCTTGTGCTTTGCCAGTCAAAACTCGTGCCTGCCCCATGGTCCTTGGGAGAGGCCCCGGCAAAAGGAGGAAAGAAACAAATGGTCCTATTGACCCCAGCACTCGACTTTCAGTGTTTTTGAAAGAAATGCTCCCCAAAGGATTGTCATGTGGAGTCAAGGTTGAGAGTCCAGATGACAGTGAGTTTGGCTTCTGTAAGACTGTGGACCTCTTGAGGGCAGGCCCATGTCTCGTGGCATTAGTATCTTGGTCACGTGATCCAGAGCATCATGGCAGGAACTCTCGCTAAGCCCCTGCATTGAAAGCACACCCACATTCCTGCAGAGCCTAGCACTCGAGCTGTGCCCTCCGTCTCCAAATATTCTTAGAGCCTGCTTTCCTCTAGCTCAAATCAATAAAGGTTAGTTACAAAGATGGAAGGCTAGGCTGCTATTCATTCATTTACTCCCTCCAGATCCTGTGCTCACACGGCTGATGGCAGAGGGTCTCTGAACTTGGACTGGGGAGAAACACAGAGAAGAGCCAACCGATGGGGCTCAGGGCCCTGGGGTCACCGTGAGCAGCCTGGGAGCCGAGAAGACCCAGGTGGGGAGGCTGTGGCCCTGGCGGCACTCAGGGTGTTTCAGTCCCCACCCTGGACTACAGACAACTCTCTAGACCTGGGTGCATGTCCCTCAGAGCAAGGGCTGGAGAAACACATCGTTAACATGGGGGGAGGTGAGAAAATAGCCCAGAGGTGGTGGCGTCTCAGAGGTCAGCAAAGAGGAAGGAAAAGGAGCACGATGGGAAGGGAGGTGGAAGAGGAAACTGCTCTCGGATCAGGCCTCTGCCTCAAACCGGCTCTGCCATCAGGCAATCTCCACCCCTCTCCTGATGTGATGGCAACGATTGATGCCAGGTGGTCTCGAGTCTCTTCTGGAAGAACATCCTGAAGGTGTGATGGATGGATGGAACAGAGTCCATACCCAGAGTGCTCTCACTGCACACACACACGCACACACAGGTATACTCCCACTCACAGTTTTTGTGGGCATGCGTGCTGGGAAAGATTGAAGCCAAAAGAAGAGGGCGGCAGAGGATGAGATGATTGAATGGCATCACCAATTCAATGGACATGAACTTGAGTGAACTTTGGGGGATGGTGAGGGACAAGGAGGCCTGGCGGACTCCAGTCCATGGGGTCGCAAAGAGTCAGATACGACTTAGTGACTGAACGATGCACATTCACATGCACACGTGCACACACATACACACACACATACAGGCTCATAGACATGCACACTTCCACACACATGCAACACCCACATAGCTATGCTCATACATACACACAGACACACACACAAACTCCTTGACACATAATTTGACCCACGCACACACTCTCTTGTGCACACAAACACATCCGTACAAACCAATCTGAGTCTAGATTCCACGCTTCATCTCCAAATTTTCAGAAAATGGTAACAGACCTGTCAGGAAACTAAAATAAAAATCATTCGGTGTGTTTTCATTGGCATCCGATGCACTTCTGCCTCTGGTTTAGCCTTTCTCCACTGCAGAGGGCTGGGTACTTCAGTTTTTAGGCAGGCACCACTTTCAGGGAAACAAATCATTAGGAGAAGAGAGCAAAGGCATTGATATTTATAAGGGTGCAAAAGAAAAAAAAGCTCTCAACCCGCATCCAAAGAGGGAGGAGAGGAAGGATTTTTGATGTGTTCTTTGAGAATATTTGTATAAAGAACTGCATGTTCTTGTTTACTTTCCGTGGAGCCCTATTTCCTCCCTAGAACTCCTGGTGGTCAGAGTCACCAGCTACGGCCTCTTCAGATGAAAACCCGAGACACAGAGAATGCACACATGCAGTGGGGCAGGGGCGTCCTCTGGGTCTGGGTCTTCTCTCTGAGATCTGGGGCATTTCTGCATGATGTGTCTACCTTGCTCCTCACCGCTCTCTGACCTGACCTCAGGCTGCAGAGAAGCGGAAGAACATCCTTGGGGGGTCACGCCTGGAGACGCCCATGTGTCCTGTGGGTAGCAGCTCTGGAAATTCGTGCAGAAATGGGGCAAACCCGCTCCTGCACACCAGGTCAGGGACTGGCTAGTCACGTCCCAGGGAGCCCTGCTGGAACTCTCTTCTCTGCGGCAATTCCAATGTCCCCAGGAGAAAGGCGAATTCTGAGGACTCAGGTTCAGAGACAAACTGCTTTCCCATTTCTTATTCAGTGTTGTCGGTCAGCACATTAGGCAAACTGATAGACGCCCATTTTACAGATAAGGAAACTGAGGCTTCGGTTTACTGGCCCAAAACAATACGGTCAGAAAACAGGAGAGCTTAAACTCGGATTTGCAACTTCTCAGCCCAAATCTACTCTTATTACCGTTGATTCATGGATAATAAATAATAATAAAAAGATATAATAATCACAATTAGCTAACATTTTCAGTTAGCCAATTACCTGGTACCTCTTTAAGTGCATTGTTTCTTTTGTTGTTGTTCAGTCACCAAGTTGTGTCCGACTCCTTGCAACCTCACAGACTGCATCATGCCAGGACTCCCTGTCCCTCACCATCTCCCAGATTTTTGCCTAAGATTTAATCTTTACAACCATATTTAATCCTTGTTTAATCACTACAACTCACCCAGGTAAGTACTTTTAGAATCTCCAATGAACAGATGAGAAAATTGAGCTCCAAAGGGTCAAGAAACTTGCCCAAAGACACCTATCAATGAATGGACAAGTGGACGCCTCAGCCTAAAGACCATTCTGCAGTCTAGAGGAAGCCCTGGGTGGGTGGGGGGCAGTCACCACCAGTCCCACCGGGTTCCCCACTCCTTCCAGTTTCAATGGACATCATCACATGCGTTTCCTTCTATCCCATGTGGGCTTCACCCACCAATCAATGACAATCTACTTTCTCCCCTAGGATCTGATAATTGATCCAATTATGGGTTTGCTGCAAATGGAAATTAAAGTCATTTGACCTTCTATTTATTTTTGCTTTCCCCACTGAAATGGCTATTATGGTTACACATGCCATACAAGGATTGTGGTAATGTTGTTTCTAAATTAATTTCCACCTAAGAGTTTTCGATTTTCACTTTTCGTGTTGATGGAGGCTACCAATAAGAAAACTGCGATTACGGGAAATGGTTCTCGTCCCTGAAGCACGTGGAGGAGGTGAGGAAGGGGAGGATCAGGAGCCTGAGAAAGAAGGGGCCCATTTACAAATACATTCAGACAACCATTTCATTTCTTCAGTCACTAGAAAAAAAAAAAATCTTAAGGGTGTAATGAAAGCGAATTTACAAATCCTCAATTTTTTAAAAAATTGTGTTTTACTTTTGCATTGAGCTTTGGGTTGGATGGAAGTAGTGGTTGGTGGATCCCTGTCACCGGGCCACTGTGAGTATGGTAACCCATCTCTCTCTCCCATAAATATGTTGGAATCAGCCAGGGTGGCTGACTCCCTCCTAAAGCCCCTGAACCACGGGGGATCCGTGTTGTTGCAAATCCACCCTTTTGGAGGCGTGCATGGGGGCATATAACAGTCACTTCTGGTGTTAATTTAATGTTTTAGATGAAAAGATTCTCCAGCCCCATTGTGGTGAGAAGTGACACACAGTCATGTTAAGTAAAATGACAGGGCGTGATGTCCTTGTGACAGCAAGGTGACTAACTGATGCTAGTACTGGTGTCCTCTGAGACCCTGGGAGCATCCTAAATATTGGATTGGAAGGCTGCATTTGGAGACTGCCAGAACCAGGCTGCACTCTCCCAGTTCGTTGTTGTTTAGTCACTAAGTTGTGTCTGACTCTTCTACAACCCCATGGACTGCAGTCTGCCAGACTCCTCTGCCCATGGGCTTTCCCAGGCCCAGATTACTGGAGTAGGTTGTCATGCCCTCCTCCAGGGGATCTTCCCTCCCCAGGGATTGAACCCATGCCTCCTGCATCGGTAGGTGGATTCTTTACCACTGAGTCACCAGGGAAACCCTAGGACTGCAGGCATTTGTTTCTAAGGCAGCTTCCATTCAAGAGAGCTGCAAACTAACTGTGTCACACCTGTTCTGGAGAAACAGGCTCTTTTCCATTCGGATCAGAATCGATTGGGAGGCCTCCGAAATGCAGCTGCTGAGTCTGAACAAGCCAGAGAATAAATGGATGGCTCCTCTGCTCCAAGCCCTCTCTTCCCAGGGCCCGAACGTCCAGGGGGAAAAATACCGATCAGCCTTGGTGGGCTGCCGAATTTCCCTCTCCACCTCTCCACCTTGGATGCAGCTCTGTGCCATCTTTCCAGGTCCCCGACAGCCTCAGGAGGCAGGCTGCAGGGCCATCTAGGGCTGTGTCCTGGCCTGCCTGTCATGTCTGAGCAAGCGAGTTGATTCTAAGCTGAATCTGGGCAGCTTGCTGCTTTGGGCACTCTTCTACAAGAACACAACCCTCCACAGGGACCCTTAAGTCCCAGGCAGGAGGGGACAAGCAGGAGGGACCCTGGGAAGCTTTAGAAATTAAAGTCCTGGTTAAAAAGACCCTTTTGCCTTACCCTCTGAAGGGTTTGAGGCTGGGACAGGGCCCTCTGAAGGCAGTGGCTTGTGGAGCCATTAGTGGGAGGAGGACTTACACTCCACGTTCTCACAGATGCAAAATCCATTCAGGCGGCCTCCCAGGGACTCCACTTTCTATTCAAAGTCAAGACGCTCTTTTCTAGAATGTTCTTTCATGCTTAGTCCAACTGACAGCATCGGTATGGGGTGCGTATGAGGAGAGACGCATTTCCCAGGTGACCGAGTGGTAGAGAATCTGCCGGCAAATGCAGGATATGCCGGAAACGCAGGAGACATGGGTTCAGTCCCTGGTTGGGAAGACCCCCTGCAGTAGGCAATGGCAACCCACTCAAGTACTCTTGCCTGGAGAATCCCAGGGACAGAGGAGCCTGGCGGGTGACGGTCCAGAGGGTCACAAAGATTCAGACGTGACTGAATACACACACATGAAGAGAGATATATGACTTGCTTCCAGGCTCCCCTCTCACCAAATCCCAGGTGGTCTTTTGGGGAGGAAGTTTCTGGAACATTCTAACATCGCTGCAAGATGTCCATGAAGCATGTACCCCAGTGTGAGGGTGGCCTGACCTGGGGAAACCTTTAGTGACTCACCCAAGAGACAGAAACTGCCCTTTGTGATTTGAAAAAGTAAGGCTGATACTTTTGTCACTTCCAAACTTGTCCCCTCCTTAGTGAGGGCTAAATTTGTATATATTAGGAAGAGGCTGTATTTGGGTTTACATCCAGCTAAAACAATTCCGTATCCGCACAGTCAATTCTGCAATAGGTCTTGGAGTGGCGAAACTGAGAACGAAAAGTTCTCTTTCCCGGTTTAGAACAATTGAGCAGAGAGGTCTAAGTCAGGCCTTTTGTATCAGAGTCTCCTGTCTGAGGATGAGGTTCAGTTTTCATTTATCTCCTGCGTGCCCTTTGAAGTACAAGCCTCTGTCTGCTTAATGCCCTAAGCCAGTGAGACTCCGATGAATTCCTTTTACATTAAACAAATCCAAGTCTGGAAGGGCAGTAATATTTCTAAACAAGCAAACCCAGCCATGACTTTGGCTTCTGCAAAGCTCAAGATGGTTATCCAGACTGTTGCTAACGGAGCAAAAATCTAACGCACATCTAGCAAGGACCTGACGGAGGTGCCTGGAGACCCTCTGACAGGTTTCTGGCCATAAACCCATCTCCTCTTTGAATCCATCCTATTCACAAGGCAATCTGTCTCCTTCAGGGGCTGAGAAAAAAAAGGGAGAGGGAGTCCGGAGAAAAAGCAGGCAAAAAAAAGAGAGAGAGAAGAAAAGATGAAATAGCAAAAGGAAATGAAAAGAACTTTACTGCTCAGTTTCTTCTCCTGCCTGACTCAATTATCAGATTTTGCATTTAAGTTTAAGACAGTAGATCAAACAGCAAGAGGCACTTTGTACTTCTGCCAGGAGACCATATGATATCTTTCAGTGGCTCTCCTGCATGCCAGCAATACGGAACCATGCCTCTCTGTCGGGCCTGCATATGGTGCTATGTGCAAAAAATATAGCAAAATTCATAAGTGACTGCACTCATGGATGTTGTCCAGGATTCACGGCACTTTATCAGTTCAAGAAAAAAAAAAGGCAAATCACGATCTAATTATAACTTTCCACAAATAAGTCAAAAGTAGAATGAGAATGAAAGAGAGACAAAAGGAGAGGGTCATGCTTACTCTGCAAAATTGATCATCTCCAGGCTTGTTTTTATGTGATACAGAACTTTTTAGAAGTTATGGGTCATATCTTTTCTGGATATTTGGACATGGCTGGTGCTGGCCGTGTGTATTCTCCATGAAGGCCTGGATGGCAGACGTTAACGTCTCCCAGCCCTCATGCTTTGCCTCTTGAGAGAATTTGTCAAAGCACATCCTTTGTTGTGTATGGAGATGGTTTCTGTGGGCTGCACATGGTATTTAAGTGGTTTTCATGCCTTTGGACAAGGATTTGTCTTCGTACAGCTAGACGAATAGACTCTTTGGAAAGGCTATGTCTCACTTCTGAGAACGGTGTTCAGTACTGGGAAATCGTGATTCTATTCCAGGGCTGGGGTTTGCAAGGAGATGGGCCAGAGGGTGTTCTAGTCTTCACAGTAACCCTTTGGAAGTGCCGCAGATGACCTCTACTCCACGGATGCGGTGGATTTAGCAGCACTCACTCACTTCTCCAAATTAATATGCTGCGAATAGCCTTTAGCCCCTGCAGAAGGAAATGGCAAGCCACTCCAGTATTCTTGCCTGGAAAATTCCATAGACAGAGGAGCCTGGAGGGCTATAGTCCATGGGGTTGCAAAGAGTCAGACATGACTGAGTGACTGAGCACAATATTCTTTAGAAAGCATCAGTCTCCAACCTTTTTGGCACCAGGGACCAGTTTCATGGAAGACAGTTTTTCCATAGACTGGAGGGCAGGGATGGTTTCAGGATGATTTGAGCCCATTACATTGATTGGGCTCCTTATTTCTAATCTAATACCACTGCTGGTCTCACCAGTGGTACTGGTCCACGGCTTTGAGGTTGGAGACCCCTGCTTTAGAGATTTGGCCAATCCAACTCTTTCCCTGGAAGACAAGCAGTGGTGCATGGAAATCACTGTTTTTGTTCTGATCCTGGATGGCTGGGTGTTCAAAGACTGAGCTCGGTGGTCACCTCCTGTGTGGTGGGCTGCCCATTGGTTGGAGGTCCCTTGAGGCTTTGCTGCAGTTTTTATGTTTATGGGTTTTCTTTTTCACATCTGTGAACTCGTCCAAATCACGCAATGGCCCTCTGAGGCCAGCACAATGATCGCACCTACTTTACAAACTCTTCTAGACCCCATCGCACCGTGATGGAAAACACCAGCTCATGGAGCAAGAAGTGAACAATTGGTCAACCTAGGTGAAGAGTATGCAGAAGTTCTCTGTATTACTCTTGCAACTTTCCTGTATGTTCAACTCATTTCAAAATAAAAAGTAAAAAAGAAAAAAGAAGCCTCAGGAGTTAGGCAATTCTGAATTTCAACACTGGCGCCACCACTTACCAGCTGTTTATAAACTAAGGGTTTTGCATAGATAACCCCTCTTGATCTTCATAATCCTAGAAGGTGAGGTAAGCATTATATATTTATCCCAACTCTACACATGAGGAAACTGAGGCTCCTAGAGGCTGAAGAACATATCAAAAAGGCCAGTGTTTATGTGCACCATGCTGGTTGTGAAGTTTTAATTGACTTATTAACACAGTGTTAAGCTCCTTAGAGCTCTGGGAAAAAAAGAAATACAATGTTGGGTCAATTCCTTTCACCAAAAAAATCTTATGAAACACATAATAGGTTTCAATCAAGACTCTGTCCTTAAGAAATGCGGTGTGTAACTTGAAATTCCTTTTCTTCATTCATTTTTAGATAGTACAGCAATAAGGAGAATCCAGGAAAGGCTTCCCTAGTGGCTCAGACAGCAAAGAAACTTGCCTGCAATTCGGGAGACCCAGGTTCAGTCCCTGGGTTGGGAAGATCCCCTGGAGAAGGGCATGGCAACCCACTCTAGTATTCTTGCCTGGAGAACTCTGGACAGAGGAGCTTGGTGAGCTACAGTCCATGGGGTCGCAAAAAGTCAGACACAACACAACTAACACGTCACTTCAGGAAAGGCTAAACATTTGGAATTTTTAAAATTTTATCCTTTCTTTTATTCATTACAGTTTAAAGAATAATATTTTTTTTTTTACCTTAAGAAACACTTTATCATTTTAATAGTCTTAATTGCTTTCTAGGCACATTTAAAATTTTTGTTATACTTCCTTCCTTCCACCCACCACTGATCCATCTATCCATCCATTCAACCATCATCCATCCACCAATATAGCCATCCATCCATTCATCCACTCATCCTTTCACCAACTTATCCATCCATCCACTTATCCATCCATCCACTTATCCATCCACCAACTTATTCATCCATCGACTCATCCATAGGCCAACTTATCCATTCATCCATCCATCCATCCAACCACTCATTTATCCACCCATCATCCCACCATCTATTATGATGGAATGTATGGTGTATGTACTATGAACAAGGTCTTTGTAAAAGGGAATGTGCATATTTTGCCTTCACTGAATTGAAGAAGATGCATGTACAACCAGACACAAAGAGGGAGGGAAACTCCAGCAGCTTAGAGGAGGGAGAAATGATTCTTCTACGAGGCCCATGAATTGCAGCAATCAAACCTCAAGCACCACATATTGCACAGAACAAGCATAACAACATGTTGTGTGGTTCACCAGCCCCTTTTAAAGGATTTCTGTGGCCTGTACTGGATGGAACAGTACATTGCACTGATGTCTCTACTGGAAGAACATTTTCTGGGACAATTTTAATGATCTTTTGTAGAGTTGTAACTTAGAGACCATAATTTTCTAAATATGATTGAAAAATTTTTTTCCTAAAATAACAGGCAAACATTTAAGTTGATGTGATATTCTCATATCCACTACCCAGATCTTTACTTACTTTATTCCACTTATATGACACCAGGATAAGCTCATTTTTCACTAGAAAAAAAAAAAAACAACACTGGAGATTTCATTGCCTACTGCTCCAGCTTCCAAGTGATTAATGAAATATTGAACTAGAGAGCCCAACCATGATCTCTGGGGCATGGAATTAATACTTTTAATCTAAGGAAATGTCCATTTGGTTTCTGCCTCCGTATCAATATTCTATAGCAAAATTTCTTCAAATCCATGGTGATTAAACAAACAGAAGACTTTACTAGGTTCTGTGCCAAAGAACTTCTGGAAGGAGAAACTGATATCTGTTGGCCCCATTTATCCATTTATAATATGCATTGTCTTAAAAAAGCAAACATATGAAAATAAGCAAAAGCAAACCTGTTCCTCCAAAGTGTGGGCAAAATGTAATTTTTGTTTTGCAGCTTGAGAGGTGAGGCAGTTGCTACCATCACCAAAGACATTTGCCATTTGATAGAATTCCACTGTGAACCCTATCATAAATATATGATCACCCTTGATTGATCTTTTATGTAAATAAGGTATTTATACCTTAGGTTTGGTATCTGCAATGGACTATCCTATAGTGAATGTGATTCCCTGATGGCTCAGCAGGTAAAGAATCCATCTGCAATGCATGAGTTACCAGAGACTTGGGTTTGATCTCTGAGTTGGGAAGCTCCCCTGGAGGAGGAAGGCATAGCAACCCACTTCAGTATTCTTGCCTGGAGAATCCCATGGACAGAGGAGCTGGTGGGCTGCAGTCCATGGGGTCACAAAGGGTTGGACATGGCTGAAGTGGTGAGCATGCACACATAAGCGCCTCCTGTAGTGGATGGGGGGATGTGACTTAACTATTATACTTAAAGGCAAAAGTGGTTTGGGGTTTTGCATGATCAGCTCTGAAGGATGACAGTGAGAATGGCCCTTTCAGTTGGTGGCATGTGGCCTTGGCTAGCAGTCATCATTTACTAAGCCTGTTCTCTTAGGTGTCCTATATTATCCAGTTGCATGTATAGGACTTGGGGGTCAAAACCCCCACTGTTCCCTTCGTCAACAGACTGTCCTGGGGGGTTTACTGACCTACCACCTCGACATCATGTTTGTGCTCTTTGTGAGCCAATGGACTGTAGTCCACCAGGCTCTTCTGTCCATGGAATTTCCCATGAAAGAAACCATACTGGAGTGGGTTGCTATTTCCTTTTCCAAGGATCTTCCCAACCTAGGGATTGAACCCATGTCTCTTGATCTCCAGCATTGGCAGCCAGATGTTATATTCTTTGCCACTATTCCACCTGGGAAGCCCATTCCCAAATCCATGTCTCCAGCCCAGAACTCTTTCCCTGAACACCTATACCTAACTTTCTAGAGGATCTTGAGAGCTTACCTTGTATATTTCACGAGACCCTCAAAACTAGTATGTTCAAAACCAAGCCTCCCACTTGAATGGCTTTCTGCAGCTCACAGAATGGCACCATGTTACAAGTCTCTTTTCCTACAGCTCTGTCTCCCAGAGAGTATCTAGTTTTCTGCCTTGCGTTCTATTATGCAGAAAGAGAGGAGGCAAGTGTGGGGATCTTTAATTCCTGACCCTTAACTCCTTATAGGATATTCCCACCCTGGTTCCTGGGACATTATATTGCAGTGATAGTGCATCTGATTGTCTCCTTCTTCTGCCCGGTAATCCCGCCAAGGATGCATTATTGTCTGTGCGTGCTGCGTGTGTGCTGAGTCTTCTCAGTTGTTTCTGACTCAGGACTCTGGCCCGCCAGGCTCCTTGGTCCATGGGATTCTCCAGGCAAGAACATTGAAGTGGGTGTCCATGCCCTCCTTCAGGGGATCTTGCTGACCCAGGGTTTGAACCCACATCTCCTGCATGGCAAGAAGATTCATTTTTGCACTGAGCTACCTGGGAAGTCCATTATTGTCTGTGAAGTGAAGTGAAGTGAAGTGAAGTGAAGTCGTTCAGTCGTGTCCGACTCTTTGCGACCCCATGGACTGTAGCCTACCAGGCTCCTCTGTCCATGGGATTTTCCAGGCAATAGTACTGGAGTGGATTGCCATTTCCTTCTCCAGGGGATCTTCCCAACCCAGGGCTCAAACCTGGGTCTCCTGCATTGTAGACAGACGCTTTACTGTCTGAGCCACCAGGGACGTCCTAATTTTTTTTTTTTTTAGATGGAGGTAAATAAGAGAAGGTCAAATTCCTGCAGTTTACTAACTTCTAGACCTGGATTGGACAAATACATCTTCTTTCCAGGGCCTGCACTGATTACCTCATGGATTTTTGGGGGGGGGGGGCAGAGGGGGTGAAGGATCCAGTATGTCAATGTGGGAAGTTTTGTGTGTGAATTTTATAGTATTACAGAGATATAAGCTCTTTTTCAGCAGGCCATTTATTTTCTCTTATTGTTAGTCTTTTAAATTTTGCATTTATTGATGTAAAAATGCTTATTTATAGATTCAATCCATTCTTCCATGTGTTCACATTATAATCCTCTTATAAATCTCAAGCACTCATTTAATTTACAGACAGAACAATGGCGGGCTCCTTTAAAGTAATGGAGCACTCTGCTTAGAGTGCCTTCATATTAATCCTTCTCCAAATGTCATCACCTCCCAGGGAAAATGGCTCATCTGATACTCTTGGCTTCTAAGAAGAGCTTTAATCTCCTTCTAAGGAGAGGAAAGGGCTTCCCAGTGGCTCAGTGGAAAAGAATTCTTTGGCCAATGCAGGACACAGGAGACACAGGTTCAATCTCTAGGTCAGGAAGATCCCCTGGAGTAGGAAATGGCAACCCACTCCAGTATTCTTGCCTGGGAAATCTCATGGACAGAGGAGCCTGGCAGGCTATACTATAGTCCATGGGGTTGCAAAGAGTCTGACACTACTGAGCGCGCACGCACACACACACACACAAAGAGGGAAGAACTGCTGAGTGGTTTCATCGCTCCATATACTCATATAGGCCACTTTGCATTTATTAGGAGAAGGCAATGGCACCCCACTCCAGTACTCTTGCCTGGAAAATCCCATGGACGGAGGAGCCTGATAGGCTGCAGTCCATGGGGTCGCAAAGAGTCGGAAATGACTGAGCGACTTCACTTTCACTTTCACTTGCATTTATTATCTTACTATTTCCCATGAAAGTGGAATTTTGGCCCTGATTACTCTAAGAATTTCTTCAAATCTCCTCTTTGCCTCCATACATAGATAAATCTTTAGATTTTCCCAACTCTTTTTGATTCATTGCTTTTCAAAAATTTTCTTCTCCATTTTTGTAAAAGCTAAGTACAAAGAGATGAACTGATTGATTGTATTTCTTATCATTACATCTTATGATTTTCAGTCATCTTAATGATCATGTGATTAAGATTGTGCAAAACCTGGGCAGTGTTCGAAGGGCAGAATGAGAAGAAATTGCCTCCACATAGGCCGACTGAAGCTGCCAATGCCGCAGAGTCCATACTAGCTGAAGCCTTGCCTGTACTCTGCCAAGGAACTCTTCTGAAACTAGGGCAAGCTTTGCATGAAACCCCGTTTTCAAATCGAAACCATAAAAAAAAAATGGTGGTTCAGTGTGGTTTTTACTCAAAACCAGGTGATGCTTTGTGGTTCAGCCACGTTTTGACTTGAAGCCAGAGAGAGCTCACAGTGTTTAGTTGGATCTTGTTTTATGTTTCATGGGTCATTTGGTTTTGTTTCCCAAACCTGAAATCTGGGGTTCAGATGAGAGGTGCAAACAGAAGAACATGAAGGTGGAATGAGGTCTGGGGCAGACAAAGGTGGCACCACGTCTGTAAGAACCACCCCACTCTCCTGGGTTACTGTCTGCTCCTGTTTTGTTTCAACATTCTTCCTGAAAAGAATTATCCGCACACTAACTAGTTCCTTGGGATTTTCTTTTAAGGAGCAGAATTATCAACATTGTGCAAAAATAGCAAAGCCTATCTCACTTGTCTTTTCTATAGGTCCATTAAAAATGTTGTAATTTTGGGTCAGCCATTGAAATACTGGGGGAAAACGTTTTAAGCAACAGATTGTGACATTACATACGTGTGTCATGCTTTAAGCTTCTACTTTGTGTTGGATATCTTAAGTTGTTAAATTCTCACATTGTATCACAATATTCATAGAAGTGAAAACAAGGCTCAGAGTGATTGGACGACCTGACCGTAGGGCAAGTGTAACACTAGGTAGACCCAACCAGCAAGCAGTAGAAGAAAATGTTCCTCCTTAATGGGCTTCCTTCATAGCTCAGTCAGTAAAGCATCTGTCTGCAATGCAGGAGACCTGGGTTCAATTCCTGGGTTGGGAAGATCTCCTGGAGAAGGAAATGGCAACCCACTACAGTATTCTTGCTTGGAGAATCCCATAGACAAAGGAGCCTGGTGGGCTACAGTCCACAGGGTCACAAGAGTCGGACACGACTTAGTGACTAAACCACCACCACCAAATCTAGCTTTTTTCGTGTTGCCGTGTGTGTGTGTGTGTGAGTGTGCGTGCGCACGTGTCTGTGTTAGTCATTCAATTGTATCCAACTCTTTGCAACCCCATGGGGTTTCTCTGTCCAGGGGATTTCCCAGGCAAGAATACTGGAGTGGGTTGCCATGCTCTCCTCCAGGGAATCTTCCTGACCCAGGGATTGAACCCATGTCTCCTGCGAGTCTCCTGCATTGCAGATGAATTCTTTACTGCTGGGCCACTGAGGGAGCCCCCAACAGGGACTTTCTGTATAGCAAAGGGAACTACACTCAATATTTTGTAACAACCTGTAAGGAAAAACTATATGGAAAAGAATCATCAAATCACTTTGCTGTACACTTGAAACTAACACAACACTGGAAAGCGACTCTACTTCAATAAAAAGTAAATTAAAGACTATTTCCATAAAATACAAAAAAACTAACTAAATAAAACCAAATTGCTAATTTAAAGTTTGAGAGAGGTTGAGCATCTAATTATTTGTTTGTTTTTTATTTCACTACGGCTATTGTTTGAAATGTTCAGAATCTTCACCAAGAAAACACCAAACTATGCCCAGTGAGTGATCTGTCCAAAAGGTCTACCCCAGTGACTTACTTTACATGGGTGAGTATGAAGGTGCTGCTTCTAGGTTAGTTTTCTACTGAACTCAAAATTCAGTGATCCTCATGGGGGAGATCAATGGGAACACTATTCCACACAGTAAAAAAAGAAATGGATATATCTTCCTTTTACCCACCTTCAAGTATATGTCAAAAAGCCTAGTTTCATTGTGTTGTTATTTGTACTTTCACAAGAAGAAAAACTATTGCCAAACTTGAGGATTCTATTTTTTACTGGAATAACAAGATGTCACTGAGAGAAGATCACTTTATTGGAAAGTTTTTATTTATTTATTTATTTATCTTACTTGCCTACTGCAGCTTCACATATTTCATCACCGTGTGTTTATTGGTTAAAAAGCACTAACTTTGCAACATTTGCTGCTCCTTTTGTGAACCAGATCAGCGCTAAGAGATTCCAATATTTAAGAACAGCTGTAGAGGGTAATTAAGGGATTGTCTGAAGTTTCTGCCAGTTCTGCTGATAAAGCGTGGGCTGCCTTATCATTTAAACCTCTACATGCTTCAAGTCTCCCTGTTCCGATACTGAAGCATGTTTTCCTAAGCCACCTGGATTCAAAAAGGAGTTTTTAGGTGGCCATGGAGTCTCCCCAGCCAGAGTTCTCAGACAAAAATAACTCCTTTATTCATGCTGGACTAGGTAAGCTCTTCCTGTCTTTTAGGAGATGGATGTTTTTTCACAAGCTGGAAAGTTACTCTTTACTAGCTCCATTGAGATTCTCACTCTCATCAGTAGGCTATGAGCACTGAAGTTTCCAGCCATGCGTGGCTCAGACAGTAAGGAATCTGCCTGTAATGCAGGAGACCCAGGTTTGATCACTGGGTCAGGAAGATCCCCTAGAGAAGGAAATGGCTACCCACTCTGCTATTCTTGTCTGGAGAATCCCATGGACAGAGGAGCCTGGTGGGCTACAGTCTCCGGGGCTGCAAAGAGTTGGACATGACTGAGCAACTTTCATTTTCACTTTCAAGGCTAACTGGGAGCCACGAAGGCTCAAGGATGCTCTGCATATTCCCATGCCCAAGTTCTAGGGTTCCAGCTGTGACTCACACAGTCCATGGGATGAGAGAAAGATGCTTTCTGGATTTGGCCGTGCTCTTAAACATATGCTCCAAGCTTTATATGCCGTAAACCTTCTTCATTTTTTCCTATAAGTTCTATGGCCAATACTTTTTTTTTTTTTTTTGCATAGGTTGGCACCTCAGAGGCAAGTACTGAATATTATCACCATCACACAGTATTTATTAACAGAAACCTTTCCATGGGTGCTTTACCAGCTGCTCTGCAAAGAGAATTATGTAAATGTGTACATGATTTGTTCGCGGGCTTATGTATCATTCAGCAGACCTTGACAAATAAATGCTAACATGAAAAGCACAGGGCTGGGACTTCTCTGGCAGGCCAGCGGCTAAGGCTCTGTACTTCCACTGCAGGGGACATGAGTTTGATCCCAGGTCAGGGAATTATGATCCTGCATGCTGCACAGCATGGCCAAAAAATAAAGTTGTATTTAAAAAGAAAAACTCCACAAGGCTGATTTTTAGCCAGTCTCTCTGGGGTGGTCATCTTACTGCTGCCTTCCTTCTAAGTGGTTGTACCAGTGACTGTACCTGTGGTTCAACATTTTGGTTATCTTCTCTGAAAACCTATTTATCATCTGGTAGTGAAAAATGTTCAGTCATGTCTGACTCTTTGCAACCCCATGGACTAAACAGTCCATGGAATTCTCCAGGCCAGAATACTGGAGTGGGTAAGCCTTTCCCTTCTCCAGGGGATCTTCCCAACCCAGGGATCGAACCCAGGTCTCCCACATTGCAGGAGGATTCTTTACCAACTGAGCTACCGGGGAAGTTGTCTGGTAAGTCTATGTCATATCTATTTTTAAACCTTCTCTGTTTTTAAGTGACTTTGGTAGTACTTGGATAATGGTCAGAGTAATATAAAAATATCAGCTTGGAAAAATCAGGCTAAGTTTTCACTAACAATCTTTTCTCTCCTTGGTCCAAAAGCAACATAATACAGAGAAAAAGGTAGGAACGAGAATCAGAAGTGTTGGCTCTGGATGGAAGAGTGAGGTGTGGAACTCACCAGACGCTAGAACCAGGCAGCCTGGCTCCTGGCACAGCCTTGCCCTCCACTGGTTCATGGCCTGGGACAAGCTGCTTGTAGTCAGACAGGATAACGATTGGACCTACCCTGCAGGTTATGGTCAGGATTAAATTAGTCAGTGTACACAGAGGGCTCAGAGTAGCGCCTGGCTTGACAAAAGTCACCATATAAAGATCTGCTCTTATTACTCTGATCCTAGCTTTGTCACTGAGGAGCAGGGCTTAGACTCATCTGGGTCTCCATCTCTCCGTATGAACAATGGACTAAGTTCTCTGAAACCATTTCATCTTACTGTTTTCTGTCTAAATAAGGCATCTTGCAAACACCTAGGGGTAAGTCTTAGAAAGTTCTTTGGAGAAGGAAATGACAACTCACTCCAATATCCTTGCCTGGGAAATCCCATGGACAGAGGAGCCTGGCAGGAAACTTATCATCAAAATAGAATATTTTTTCAGCTTGACTAGAGATATGCGTGCTGTGCTAAATTGCTTCAGTCATGTTCAACTCTTTTCTACGCTATGGACCATAGAGCCTGCCAGGCTCCTCTGTCCATGGGATTCTCCAGGCAAGAATACTGAAGTGGATTGCCTTGCCTTCCTCCAGAGGATCTTCCTGATCCAGGAATCAAACCTGAGTCTCCTGTGTCTCCTGCATCGGCAGGTAGGTTCTTTACCACTAGCTCCATTTGGGAAGGCGGTGCTATTACTAATTAAGAACTATTGGGTTGGTCAAAAAGCTAATCCTATTTTTCCATAACATGGTATGGAAAAACCCCAGTGAGTTTTTTGGCCAACCCAAGACTCTAGGACAATAGGTATAAGCCAAATCAGTGTGGTCCCCCACCTATAGCAGATGTCATGAGCCATACATAAACTGGGGACAGGGGATTCTGCTTTGAAGATATGAAGAGTGCATTTTCTTTTTTGGGTTGTAAAGGTGGCATTTAAATAGCACACAACTGAAACAACAGTTTCTAAAACATGTTGTACTGTTTGGCCTCCCACTTTTTTTCAATTTCCCTCTTCATTTATTTCCAGGTCACTGGCAGAATAAGGATCAACATCACTAAAAAACAAACAAACAAACAAACAAACAAAAAAACCCCAACAGACGCAGATTAAAAATCAGCTGTACTGATTTTTATTTCTGCTGAGTTTTCTCTTATAAATCTACCTCTACCGTCCCGAGGGAAACCATTTTCCCCATTACTGATGGAAAATTAAGTCTTCTCATAAGGAGGATTTCCCTTCCAGAAATTCAAAACGAGAGAAAAAGTACCAGACAATGCGATTTTGTGCCAGCGAACAGCCCTTTCCAAAGATTTGAATGGAATAATTTGTTTTTCATGGTTTATAGGTAGCAGATAAAACCTACATGGAAAAATGGACAAGGAGAAATGGAAAATAAGACACAGAATCTGGACCCGTATGCTTAAAAAGCAATTTATTTTATTTCAGCTGTGCCCAGAAATAACTTAAGGTTAACAAGTGAGTATTTCTACTGGAAGCATCAGCTACAATTAGGTCACCAACTTAGAGAAGACGTAGGCGGAAATTTAAACACCAAGTCTATCATTATAAAGGTACTTTATCAGCAGAACTGTCAGCTATGGGTTGTTGACTTAAAATGATTAAGAGGCTAAAATATCAAAGAGGGAGATGAAGTTTGTAGAAAGGCCCCTGTTAAGATCAACAGCAGCTGAAGGTCTAAATAGGAGAGAGTTGTTTTACTAACATTCCTTGGGAAGTGAATTTTGAACTTCTTGATTTCTACATTAGTCTGATGTGAAAGAAACCTAAGTGCTTCCTCTTGAAGACTCTGTTGTGGCCACACAGCCCGGAGTCACACATTTAATTCTGGTGATGATAAAATGACCAATCTATTGTTGTTTAGGATAACTGAGATGTGGTAATACTCTTCTGATTTCCCACTGAAAATTAGATATGAAAAGTCTATAACAGAACTATTCAAATTTCCTAATAAAAATAAGCAATAGGGACTTCCCTAGCGGTCCAAGAATTAGGATATCACCTTCCAATGCAGGCAGTGTGGGTTTGATCCCTGGTTGGGGAGCTGAGATCCTACATACCTCCTGGCCAAAAAAACAAAGCATAAAACAGAGGCAATATGGCAAAAAATTCCATAAAGACTTTAAAAAATGGTCCACATCAAAGAAAATCTTTAAGAAAGCAATACACCAGTAAAAATACGGAGTTCTTTGATCTGGCACCAAGAATAGATTCTGTGTGGATCGTCTTAGCTCATCCAAGAATGAATTGTTTTTCCTGGAAGTTTATTTGAGAGTCTGAAAAAGGTTTAATAGTTAATTTGCTACCTATCTTTGGGTAGTTTAGTCATGGCTAGACTTTACAAAGATGTAGATCCACATAGCCATGGAATTCAGAAGAATATTATTTCTGCTTACATTGAGAACTGAGTTTTCCTGGTATGTTTCACTTGATCATGAATCTGATCCATTTAGTTTGATCATTTAGATGTTCCAAACTATTAAACAATGACCTAGTTTTTAAAGTTTCCGTTCACCATGATGATACAGCTTTAAGTTTCACAATGGCTGTGTTTATTTCCTTAGTGAAAATGTCCCGAGACCTGTTTTCTCATTATTTGTAGGTCATTGCCATCACTGCAGTGGAAGCCCCCATTTTAGATTGCTCTTGTTAACATGGGGCTGTTGTTTGAACAAAAGTCTGAAAAGATGGGTCTTAGAACAGCTGCTAAACACGCTTCTCTAAAGGGAGACTGCAGTGTGCCTTGCCGGCAGTTGGCTGGGCATGTTCATTGGGACGTGTGGAGGTTGAGGGCTTCGTGCAGACAGAAGGGGCTTCCTTTTGTCCAACATTCACTGAGCGCCTAGCTCCACTTTCCTTTGTCACAAGTACATCAGTGCTTATCTCATGGAATCATTGCAACTGTACATTGCCCTTCCCCTTCTCATTGACGATTTAAGGTCTCTTTTGCCACGTACGAGGTATAGAGAGCTCTTTCAGGGACAGAATTTCTTTCAGAGTTGCTTTTTTTTTTAAATTAATTAACCAATTGGTGTTTGGTTGCACTGGGTCTTCACTGCTGCTCGAGGGCTTTCTCTCGTGTGGCTATTCATTGCTGTGGTGCACGGGCTTTAGTCGCTCTGCAGCATGTGGCATCTTCCTGGACCAGGGATCAAACCCCCTTGCATTGGCAGGCAGAGTCTTATCCATTTTACCACCAGGGAAGTCCTGGGATAGATTTCTAAATCCAACCTACCCATGCAACTACCACTGATACCAGATGTTAAATAAAAGGAAGATTTGCTGTTGGTGAAAGTGTAGCTCTTACGAGGGTCCCAGGGTCAGCCCAAGACTCAGTTATGAAATCAGAAGATACTAGTATAAATGTATGTGTGTGTGGTTGTGCACACGTGTGCACACACACTCATGTGTGCCTGAGAGAGAGACAGATGGATTGGTTGGGAAAGCTATCATCCACTAGACTCTTAGCTTTGTTGTCAATTTTTCTCCTTTATAATTTAAAAATTTAGCCTCGTGAATCAAACTGTGATATTATCTCCACTTTGTAAAAAAGGAAATAAACTCAAAGGACTTAAGCCATCCCCCAAGATCTCACAACCAGGTGATAATAGAACCCAGATTTGAAGCCAGGTTGGCAAGTTCCGGTGTCTGCTTCATCATGCTGTTAACCAAGTAAATCTTTGGGAATGTCCCAAGTACCTAGCTCTCTGTTCTGTGCGGCTCTTCTCCACATCCAGCAGACTACGCAAGGAGAAGGCACTGAACGCACATGTTGTCAACCAGCAAGTGTGTGAAGCTGAATCTTGGGAAGATTCAGGCCTATGGGACATCCCAAATTATGCCCCAAGCATCTCTCTTGTCTTTCAATATGACTTCTAGGAAGGTTAAGCGTCAGAAGCTCTAAAAGCGATGTGAATCACAGGAAGTGCAAAGCTAAAATACTGAGTGAGTCATTCTTTCCAGAAACAATGGCCTTTATTTCTCTACAACTCTTGATAGACTTTTGTTAATGGGGTAAAAGAAAAGCTAGTTAAATTTAATATTGTGACTATTACTAATACATGCTAAAATAAATTGACTTCTATTTATTAAAAATAAATACATTTATGACTACTACTAAATGGCCTTCGCTCTTGATAAGTTATCAACATGTTGGATTCGTCGCTCATTCACACATCTGATAGCATGCCACATGCCTTCTGGGAGTAATGTAAAGGTTAATTACAATAAGTGTAATGATACAGTCTTGTTACTGTGTTGTCCTATGTGGTCTCTCTCTTGTGTTCTGGACCTACAGCACTCTTGGTTCTCAGATGGGAGGGAAGAGTTTTAGAAACTTCATGGAGTTGGAGTGTATAGAGCTCTGCCATGGTTGGGTGTGGGGTGAAGGATGGGCATTCAAGTAAGTCAAGTCTGAAATTTCAGCCCTGGCGACCCAGGTCTACTTTCTAGAAAGAGGGAAGTTGGAAAGTGTGAGAAAATGATGCACAGTTTAGAATAATAATAATAAAATTTTGTCCCTGGCTTAGAGAACCAACTTATGGTTGCTGGTGGGGGGGGGTGGCGATGGTCAGTGGAGAGAAATAGTTAGGGAGTTTGAGATGGACATGTACACACTGCTATATTTAAAATGGACCTACTGTAGATCACAGTGAACTCTGCTCCATATTACGTAGCAACCTGGATGGAAGGAGAGTTTTGGGGAAAGAATGGATACATGTATACACAGCTGAGTCCCTTCACTGTTCATCTGAAAATATCACAACATTCTTTGTTAATTGGCTATACCCCCATACAAAATAAAAAGTTTTAAAAAGATTGTGTCCAGGTGGTTTGGTAATTCCACCAATACTTAGGAGACTTAAGAGTGAGAGTAGATAAAGGACATTGTGAGTTTTTACTAGCAGCCCTTAGTCACCAGGGCTAAAATTTCAGACTTGACTTACTTGAAAGGCCCATCCTTCATTCCACACCCAACCATGGCAGAGCTCTATAAACTCCAACTCTATAAACTTTCTGAAGTTTGCCACAGCCCTTCTCTGTGACTGAAGAATGAGGGTGAGGACTTCAGAACTCTGCTGAAAGGTAGAAGGGAATTCATTTGAATGCTGGGTTTAAAGTGCTCACGGTCCAATCACAGTGTCTTGCAGTAGCGTGATGGGAGTGTAGGCGCTGGTGAGACCTCCAGGGAATCGACTGCAGGGTCCAGCCCATCGGTGTCTGGACAGTGATTATCAAGGTGCTGACTGGCTTGAGAAAAGGGTTGACCAGAGATCTCTTGGGTCACCATGAGGGAGTGAACCTGGTAGATGGGAACGAGTGGAGGCTACAGATGGAGGAACATTCCAGAATGTAAGATCTTGGAAACGGTACCATTTTTTTCACTCTGTGCTAATAGCCTATGGTGAACATTAAAACATTCCAAAGCCATGGTCTCTCTAACCTCCATCCTGATTCCCTGCTCCAAAAGTTAGAGGGAATCCCTGGGACACGTTATGGGAGTTCCTGCCACATTCCTCAGTGGGAGTAGCTTCCTTTCTCATATGTGGACAAAGACTATAATGTATGGGGTAGAAGAGTATCTTATTCAATCATTTAACTCTTCTCTATTACGATTGTTGTTTTAATGCAATCAACATTTCCTTCTTCAGTGAGGACACATCAGATGTAACTAACAGTTCTAGGAAATGTGTCTGTTATCAGGACATAACTCTCTGACCAGACTCTGCAGACGACACTTCCCACTCTTCCATCGTCTAGATTTCCCCACGGTAACACTCAGTGCTCTTTCCATCAAACCACACCAGTCATGTATCACAGGCTGACACTGTTCCCTCAAACATGGAAGTCAAAAGGTCAGGATTCAACATTATGCACCAAGTCGTTCAGTCGTGTCCAACTCTTTGCAACCCCGTGGACTGTATAGTCCATGGAATTCTCCAGGCCAGAACACTGGAGTGGGTAGCCTTTCCCTTCTCCAGGGGATCTTCTCAACGCAGAGGTCGAACCAATGCTTCCTGCATTACAGGTGAATTCTTTACCAGCTGAGCCACAAGGGAAGCCCAAGAATACTGGAGTGGGTAGACTATCCCTTCTCCAGCAGATCTTCCTGACCCAGGAATTGAAGCAGGGTCTCCTGCATTGCGGAGGGATTCTTTACCAACTGATCTATGAGGGTAGCCCAGATTCTAGTCCAGGAGGCTCCAAAATCAAGACCAGGAACAACTAACTCTGCAAGATGGGCAGGGGATGATGTGCCCCAGTGAGCTATGGTTTTGTCTCCAAATACGCATGTCTATCTGGAACCTTAGAATGTGATTCTGTTTGGAAATGAGATCTTTGTAGATGTGATTGGTTTCAGTTAGGATGCAGTCATGCCAGATTAGGGCAGCCTCTGAAGCTAACGATGGGTGTCTTGGTGAGAAGAGGAGACACATATACACAAGAGAATTCTTGTGAAGACGGGGGCAGAGACTGTGTGACGCGATTACAATGTGAGGAATGTCAGGGAGTACTGGGAGACACCAGGAGCAAGAAAGGATTCTTGCCTAGAGCCTTAGGAGGGAACATGCCCTTGCTGACACCTTGGTTTTGAACATCCAGCCTCTATAGCTGTGAAACAATCCATTTCTATAGTTTTAAACCAGCTCACTTGTGGTTACCTGTTACAACAGCCTTCGATCCTGATACATCCTCTCAACCTGCGCCTCCCTGGAGCCAGTCCTCCTGTAACTAACAGGACTGAAAGTCCTGGACGCCTCACCCCAGAAGGCTTCATGCCCAGGTTAGTGTATTTCTTCAGGCCGCCCTTGGCATGATACTGTTCTCACTGATGTCTTTGTTCCTTTGAACTTCACTCAATGGCTGAACCAGGAACATTGTTTTGACTACGCTGACGGTTTCTAAACTCCCCACTGTGTGGTTTCCAGGTCAGACGGTCGGGCTTTTCTTCTGTGAATCATCGCCAAGAGATTCAATTAAATCTCGTTTTGCCCGCCTTGTGGCCAGGGTTTCGGTGACTTAGTGAGAACAGGGGCACTTAGGGATTTACTGAGGAAAGCCAGACACGAGAGGGGAGCCGAGTGCTGACACGAGGCTGGGAACACGAAGATTAGGGGGCTTGGGGGGGTGCAGTGACGAATGAAGTCACCGGGAGCTCAGCTTCTTGGCTGCGTAGGCAGCTGTTGATTCCTGACATACTATTTTAGGACCTGAAAGAGAAAGTGAGGGGGCTTTGTGAACTCACTTGAAAGAGACTGCATGTCAAGGGGGAGATGAGACATGTGTTAGCACCACCGTCCTTTCCCCCACAGGAATGAGAAAGAATCACTAATGTGGGTCTGGTCGTGATCTTTACAGTGGGAGGCTTCCTTTGAAGTCTGACATCACACACACACACACACACACACACACACACACAATCCTCATAAAACCAACAAGAAAAAAATAAAAGCATTTCGTCTTGACCAGGACCGTTCTAGACACCAAGGAATACAGGGATGAGAAATGGTTATGGCTCTTCTGAAACAGGGATTCAGTGGAACCAGAAGATGCCCAGGAAGAGAAAAGAAGACAGGTGTTTTTCAGTAGGTCCGGAGGATGCTGCCTTGGTAGGGAGGCTCACTCCAGGGGAGAAGGGTCCTGGCTGATGACAGGATAGCCTGGCTGAAGAACGACCCCCATCCTGAGTGCCCACGTGGCCCCAGGCAAGTCATGAAGACTTGGAAGCTTGTGTCCTCAAGTAGCAGAAGGGCCAGGATTCTTACTTCTAGTTTCCTGGTGATGCACGTAAGGTCTGGACCCTACTAACCATGGCAATTGCTTCTGGAGGCTCCCCATGTAGAAGCCAGGGTCCTTGACATGGAAGAACTGCATGTGTGACCGTGTGGTACCCATGTGTCTAGACCTCGCATTCCCAAGAGAATCAGGTGTGCGTCTTTGCCTCAGTGGGGAACATGAGCAGATGCGATGGCTCATAAAAGTAGATCAGAGGCATTTCCCTGGTGGCTCAGTGGTGAAGAATCTGCCTGTCAATGCAGGAGACATGGGTTCCATTCCTGTTCCAGGAAGATCCCACATGCCTCAGAGCAACAAAACCTGTGAGCTACAACTACTGAACCCCACGTGTCCTAGAGCTGGTGCTTCGCCACGAGAGAGGCCACCACAATGAAAAGCCCGAGTGCTACCACGGAGAATAGCCTTTGTTGCCACAGCGGAGAGAAGCCTGTGCAGCGCTGAAGACCCAGCAAGGTCATAAATAAACAAATAAAATTATTGTTAAAAAAGGTAGGTCAGAAGGACGGGTTTTAGTTCCAAGACTTCAAGACAGTGAGCCTCATTGCCCTACTGTGGTTGCACCATGAGTCAGGCTCACACACACACACACGTCTGGGATGCCTCCTTTAATAGATACAACACTGGGAGACATACTGAATGTTTTGCTAACATTTTTCATAAAACTAGATGAAACCTCAGCAATTCTTTCATAGGAAACCTCACCTCTGGGCTTCCTTTGTGAACACAAAGATACCCGCAACCCGTGTTATCAGTCCTGAGAGCTGGGTAGTTCAAGGGAATACTGGTTTATTCTGACCAACCCAGGGCTTAGAGAACTACTGATGCTATAGACTGAATGAATGTGTCCCCCGCAAACTCATGTTAAATCCTGACGCCCCAGGTGATGGTATTTGAAAGTGGGGTCACTGGGAGGTGAGAAGGTGGAGCCCTCAAGGACGGGATTAGGGTTCTCACAAAAGAGACCCCAGAGACCCCAGGGACCCCTGACCCGTCTGCCATATGAGGACACAATGGAGACGATAAGCGCCTGTGAACCAGGAAGCCAGCCCTCACCACTGAGTCCTCCAGAACCTTGGTCTTGCACTTCCCAGCTTCCAAGACTGTGAGAAATGTCTGCTGCTTATAAGTTGCCCAGTGTATGGTATTTTCGATAACTCAGTCTGAACGGATTAAGATGGCTGAGAGCCAGAAGCGACCTTGGAGAACTCCAGGGGCCTACCGCCTTGACTCTCTTCCTCTGCCTCTCTTGCTAACCATCTCGACCAATGACGATTTCTGAACACGCCAGGTCCTCCTGCCTCCTCCCCTTTCCTACTCCTACCACCCCTCTCTCCAGATGAGATGCCCCCTTTCTCCTCTCTTCCCTTGGCTCAATTCTTCCAGATAAAGAATATTCCCATGTGCCATGGCCTTGGCCTGGTTGGGTGTCCTGCCCTGTGCTTCCTGGCTGGCCCTGTGAGTCTGTTTCCTTTACCTGTCATCCCTGGAGGCGTCCTGGATAATATGGGTGTCCAGTTCACCTCTGTGAAGCATCTACAGGCACTTGGCTGACTGCATCTTACCCTACACAGCTCTCTAGGTGTGCCAGTCACCCTACTAAGCACATGATGATAACTCAGAGAGGCAGGGATGACTGGCATTCCTATTTTACAGCTGAGGACACAGAGCACAGAGAGGGCATATGACTTACAACAAGTAAGTGCGTGGGGTCCACTTATTTGATCTCGGTTGGATAGTGTCTCCAAAATGCATGCCCACTGATAGCCTCAGAGCACAACCCTCTTTGGATATGGGGTCTTTGCAGAAGTAATAGCTAAAATGAGGTTATTGGATTAGCTGTTGTTGTTCAGTTGCTCAGTCATGTCCGAATCTTTGGGACCCCATGGATTGCAGTGCACCAGGCTTCCCTGTCCTTCAGTATCTCCTGGAGTTTGGTCAAACTCATGCCCATTGAGTCGGTGATGCCATCCAACCATCTGTCTTACCTAAATCCAGTGACTGATCCCCTTGTAAGATGAGAGAACAGCATCCCACAGAGGAGAGAGAGATGAAGATGATGATGATGGAGACAGACACTGAGGTGATGTGGCTGGACACCAGGGAATGCCTATTGCTGGCAACCAGCAGGAGTGAGAAGATGCCACGAAGGAAGCCTTCAGAAGCAGGGTGGCCCTGCCTCAATTGCAGACGTCGGGCATCTGGAACTATAAGAGAAAACGCTTCCATTGTTTCCAGGCCTCTGCCCTATGAGCAGTTGTTATGGCAGACACAGAAAAGTAATAAACTACCTCTCAGAAAGAGAAGCAAAAGGTTTCTCGGCCGGGGAGCGGGGGGACGAAGACTGTGACATCCCTACCCTTTCCCTGGACAGGGGAAAGAGCAGGCCTGCCTGTCCTTTCATGAGATGGTATTTTGGGAGAGACACAGGCAGGAGCCTGGGGACACATTCCCAGCAGCTGGACTTTGGGAAGATTGGAGGCAGCCACCTGGTGCCTCAATTTTTGTTTTACAAAGTGGAGCCCATGGGTGAACATGAGTTAGGCATGGTTATAGGCAGTGGGAGATTACAATAGACAGTGGAATTGATCAGGTCTGAATCTTTGAAGGAATTGATGATAAGAGTTTATGCAGAATCTTTATACTTTAAGCATGCTGCCCCATTTATTCAGGCTCCTCAGACCAGAGGAAACATTGAATGAGATTTAATATAAAAATGGTTCTTTGCAGTATGCTTTTAAAATTCTTTTCTAGCTAACTTTTTATGGCCAGGTGGTGCAAGTGGTGGAGAATCCACATGCCAGTGCAGGAGACGACATAAGAGACGTGGGTTCAATACCTGGGTTGGGAAAATCCCCTGGAGGAGAGCACAACAACCCACTCCAGTATTCTTGCCTGGAAAACCCCATGAACAAGGGAACCCGGAGGGCTATGGTCCGTGAGGTTGCAGTGTGGGACGCGATCGAAGCAATTCAGCATGCATGCACTGTCCTCGTGAAATTTACATTCTGGGGAAGACAGGCTATGACTACATCAGTCAACAAGTGATTTCAGAGAACGACAAGCGATAGGAAGAAGAAAAATTCCCATCTCAAAAGACAACGAGGCTTCACAAAATTAAACATTCTAAATAAAAACAAAACCTGAGTTGAGTGGTTTGCCCGTGATAACGATCGGACAAATGTCTGCCCGGTGGTCCAGGCGGGAGTCTGCATGCTCTGACCCAGAAGGGCCTCGGGCTGGCCCCGCTAGACTTATGCCAAAGGCCAGCCTAAGGTGCAGCCAGAATGTGGCCCATCCAAGTCTAGTTTCTCCCTTTTGGGGCCAGCAATAAAAAAGATGACTGGGCAGGCAGCCTGCCCAGACCTTGCAGGAGAGAGAGTACATACCCTGGGCCCGTTCTCCAGGCTGAACTGGCAGAAAGGCTGACTGTTCCCCGAAAGGGCCACGCTCCTTCCCTGCCAGGAAGAGCATCTGCAGGCCTTGAGGACACGCCTATGAGAGGTGCCGGTACCGGACACGCCTCTTGTCTGTAGATTTCACTCCCCTGGGGGTGCAGTGGGGTGGCCGCTTTTAGAAAGGCATATGGTGCCAACTTCAGGAAGAACAGAAGGCAAACTTTCCAAATCAAATGAACATGATCGTGAACACGAACAAGGGTGATTTTAGAGGCAAGCACAGTGATGTAGCTATAGAACAGGACAATAGAAAAGACAGGGTGCCTTTAGTCATGGGTAACAGAAGCAATGAGAGAAATAGAACTTGTTTTGGAGACAGGAGCATATAAAAGCTGCTTCCGGGCTCCTGCGTCCTCAGTGACTTTTCACCCAGTTTGTTTTCTCAGGTCAAACATCTGAACCAGTGTGGGATTGGAGGAGAAAATTGGCCTGTTTGCTTATTACTGGACACACACACACATGACTGAGGAATGTAGGGGGCAAAACATGGAATAAAGGCACTAGTCTAATTTCTTCCACGTCGCTCACTGAAATTCCCCATCCTCTAATTTTCCTAAAAGCCAATTTTCTCTTATACTTTGAATTCAGGTAAGTAGATTTGGGGAAAGTCATATTCCCTCTGAAGGGTGTCCCCGGTGGCTCAGTGGTAAAGAATCCTCCTGCCAATGAAGCAGACACAGGAGACTCGAGTTCGATCACTGGGAAGATCTCCTGGAGAAGGAAATGACAATCCGCTCCTGTATTCCTGCCTAGAGAATCCCATGGACAGAGGAGCCTGATGGGCTACAGTCAGTGAGGTCGCAGAGAACGGAACGTGACTGAACACACACACACTCATATATTCCCTCTGAGGTGGCTGTTAACATGTCAAGTGACCTCAAGAGCCACTTCAGCAACAGAAGAGAGCTCCCTTTATGAATGAAGAAGAAAATAAAGACTGTGATTCTAACTGAATAAATATGGAACTTGTTTTGACAATCATTGGATCACTAAATGCTTCCAGAGCAACTAGGAAGAACAGGGTTTCCTTGACCATTGACATTCAAATTTTTCTTAAATTAAAAATATAGCCAATATTTTAAAATAACTTTAAATGGAGTATAATCTGTAAAAATATTGACTCACCATGTCATACACCTGAAACTAATATAATACTGTTCCAGGCAAGAATACTGGGGTGGGTTGCTATTTCCTTCTCCAGGGGATCTTCCCGACCCAGGGATCAAACCCTGGTCTCCCGCATTGTAGGCGGGCACTTTACCATCTGGGCTACCAGGGAAGCCTAATTAACCACAGTTCAACTAAAGTAAATCTCTGAAGAAATTTTATAAACTTGGAGATAGGATATTTACTCAAGATGTAAACTGTCTAAATAAAATGATGCTTTATCTTTTTCCACTGGCGAGTATAGAATGAAAGTTTTCCTATTTTAAACTCATACACATATATATCAACATTTTTATGCTCATAGAGAAATTGCTCAATAGATGTAAGTTGACCTAAAAAAAAAAATCGGCAGGCATTGGTGTTTTGTATCTATATGAGATGGTGGATGTTAGCTAATCTTATTGTGATAATCATTTCACAATATGTGTAAATCATTATGCTGTACATCTCAGACTTACACAGTGATGTATATCGATTATATCTCAATAAAGCAGAGCAGAAAAGAATGGAAGAAAAGAAAGAAATAAACAAAAAATGGCTTTCACTCCCAGCCTAAATATTGACTGAGAACCTCTGTTCTTGTCCACCCTCAGAGACTTCAGCCAAATTCTGGGGCGGTTAGTTTGGTTTCCTGGCTGGAATTGCAACACCGATGGGGCAGAGTGTCTTGTAGCTGCCGACAAGCCCGTGAACAGGGTGTCAGGAAGTCCGGGAAAGCATGAGTCAGCTCGGCCTTGGCACCCTTGGCACTGGGGCTCCAGGGGAAACTTGACCAGTAGCCGAAGTCAACACAGGGTGTCAAGCAAGCCGTGCAGATGCGGGGAGGCGGGGGGCAGGCAGCTGGCTCGTGAGCAAGGGCTGGGGAGGGCTTGCCAGTGTGTCCCCACGATCCGCACACAACCACACTCCACCCTTCCCAGCAGAGCCGGTCCAGCCCTTTCAGCTCTGACCACAAAGGGTGGAATTGAATGACCTGGGAACTAATTTCTTGCTGGCTTTGGTAAACTAAAAATGATAGAATGAGTAATGCATTAAAATCATCTTTTTCCTAATTGAAAAAAAATTTTTTTTTAAAAAGCATTACAATTCTGTTGGAGACTTGATGTCTTTGGAATACAGAGTATAACTTTCTGGGAGATAATTTGAGATTTAAATATGCAAATGCTCTAATTGACTCATTGCCCTGAGCTGACACGGGGCACTATTTCCAGAAAAGACTTCCAGGAACTAAGTGTCTCTTAGTTCTTCCCACCTCCTCTCTGCCTCTCGGCAGGCATGTGTAGGTATGTCTTTGTATTGTTGATTTCTTCTATCACTCTTCCCTTCTAGAATATTGCTGCCCCATCTTCAGCGTCGGCTTGAACACTAAGAATTATTTGAAGCTCTTGGTCTGGTTTTTTTTTTTTTTAAAACACCTTGAACCTGATATATCTGCAGCCTGCCCCCAGGAGTGCAGAGTAATAGAAACTCAGACTTGGTAGAACCATGGAGCCAGGGGAGCCTCCATCTTATAGGGCAGGGATTAGTACCACACCCCTGGTGTGTGACCCCACTTCACCAGGTTCCATCTCTGCTTCTGCCTTTCTTCCCAGCTGGGGAGCCCAGATGTATAACTCTGCTGCAGAGGGGATGAGGAGGCAGTTAAACTGAGGGCAAAGTGAGAAAAGCCCACAGTCTGGTGCGGGAGAGGAGTTGACATCAAGGGAGATCTTAGGAGAGGTTTCGCCTGCAGGGCTGCAGTCAGAGACTGGGGGGCTCCTAGCCTAGCAGGCTGGAGAGGTGGTTCCCCAAATGCTACCTCACCTGCCTCTGGCCCATGGCTCCTCCTTCTCAGACCCCAAAGATGAATCTATCAAGTCAGCCCGTCACACACCTCTAGAAGTTTCTGGGTGTGCAAGGAACTTGTAGACCGAAACTTTGGCCTAAAAGCAGACTTCTCGGAACAATATCAACACAAATAACAATTAGCTTGAAAAAGAATACCAAGCTCCTCCTCTCTCTCTCTCTCTCTCCTCCTCCACTTGACTTCACAACCCATCTCGTCTCTATTAAAACTGTTAAGTGGAAAAAAAGCTAGTTTCACAAAGATCCCTGTTATAGAAAGTTAGGCTGTAAATTATCTAGTAATTTGAGCATTTCTGCTTTACTGCTTTCACCGGAACTTATCACCTGTCTTTACATTCCGAGGCCAGGAGGTTAAAAACTAAAACAGAAAAAAAGAAACAACCATAAAAACCAACAAACAAAAAGACCCCAAAAGTAAGATTTTAGATCTTGAGAAATAGGACATAGATACTATCAAAACATTTTGCGAAATTACAGAAATATTGCTACATTTTCCATAGGGTTCACTTTTGAGATGAAAAACTAATTTGGAACTTATGATTTCTTTGAAAAAAATTCCCTTAACCAAACCAAAGACATTTACTTGGGAGAAGAAAATGACTAACTTGTAGTTTCCACAATGAGAAACACATTCCCATGGCTTCTGGCCACTTTCTGTCATTACGTGATGGGCTTAAATTGCGTTCAGTTATAATGAGTTAAAAATATGAATGAAATCTTTAAATTAGTCAAAATAACGTCATGCCTTAAGCATCCTCCCCTGCAAAGAAAGAGAGGATATTGGATGGCAATTGACCTAACAATCATTTCTGAGGATTGATCCCAAACCTGACAGCCCACATTTAACTTCAAATCAAGTGATGCAACTTCATAATTTAAAAAAAAAGAAAAAAATTTGCAGGCCTCTTATGGTTGCCATGAGATAGGGCAGTGTAATGGCTTTGAGCGTGTCTCTTCCTGCAGCATATCTGGCCTTGAGTCCACAGAGCCCCCCGTCAACATCAAAGGAAGCTGTAGGAGCTGGTGTGTGGAACCCCAGATAGCCCTGGGAAGGGGGAGGACCCATCCTCTGCCAAGAGGAATTGCTAAAATTAGATGGTGAGGTAGTCCCAGCGCTGGAAGGCATCTTGCTGATCATCTGCTTCCATCGATGATAGAACCCGTCAGACCTTCCAGACCTTCAAAGAGAAGGGCTTATGCAACAGGCAGGAATGCCTTTCTGTTGGAGATCCTTCCCTCCCTCTATCTTAAGCTCTTCATGCTGATATTCAAGTCAATTTCCTCTTGCTTCGGGGCTCAGTGCAGATGGCGGGCAGCCAGGCCCTGCATTTTCCTCTGGGCTTTCTAAGATGGTTTTTCTTTATAATCTGAGACCATGGTTTGGCCTTCCCCCTTCATCTGGGATGCTGTCCTGCGGTCTTTATTTTGGTTTCTGGGTGCATTTGGGATGCACATGAAATCCTGCAAGGAGGACTGGAAAGGTCAGGGCCAAACTCACACTGGGGCTGAGTGAGTGAATGGTCACGTGCCCAGCACATCTTTGTTGCTATTGTTCTGTCTCTAAGTCGTGTCCGACCCCATGGACTGCAGCACGCCAGGCTTCCCTGTCCTTCACTATCTCCTGGAGTTTACTCAAACTCATGTCCATTGAATTGATGATGCCATCCAACCATCTCATCCTCTGTCGCTCCCTTCTCCTCCTGCCCTCAATCTTCCCCAGCATCAGAGTGTTTTCCAGGGAGTCAGCTCTTCCCATCGGGTGGCCAAAGTATTGGAGTTTCAGCGTCAAGGTCAGTCCTTCCAGTGGATATTCAGGGTTGATTTCCTCTAGGATTGACTGGTTTGATCACTTTGCTGTCCAAGGGACTCTCAAGAGTCTTCTCCAACATCACTATTCGAAAGCATCAATTCTTTGGCACTCAGCATCTTTATCTTCCCCTTATCTCCCTCTCTACCCGCCTGGCCTTTCCCTGGTGACAGTATCTGAAACGTCTGTCACTCGAGATTTAAGCTCAGGGGTAAGCCCTGCCTCTCCTTCTATGTTTCTCTTCAAAACTTTGGGTCTTCCAGGAAAGGGTTAAGTCCCTTAAAATTAATATCTTTGCTGCCCTGATTTCCTCTCTAGGAAGTATTTAGGGCAGCAACATGGGCTGGGAGAGGGGATGGGGACGAGAGAAAAGGGACTTAGGAAAAGGGGACCTGAGTGGGGACCACATAGATCAGGCTCACTTCCCTGAGAATGTCCCTTGTGGCTTCCTCGGCAGGACCACACAATGTCCAGAGGTCACTGTGTGACTCGTAGAGATAACAAAGGCAGTTCCTGGCAACATCCGCTCCATCCTCCCCCACCCCATCATCCGTCTTCCTCCCCAGAGAATCTCTCTTTGGCTTGGGGCACCACGAACCTCAACTCTGCTGCGTGGGGATGGAGCCAGATCCTCGTGAGTCCAGTCTGCAGCCCATCTTGTCAATTTCTTTCTTCCCAAGACCCAAACAAACCACAAACCCTCTTATCCCCTGAAATATCCACCCATGAAGCACAACCAGGGGATCTGTGTTCCAAAGCAAAACCTTTCTCTTTGAAGGGGCCAGCCTTTACTGCTTCTGCCCTCCAAATGGTAGGTTTAATAGACTTGACCCTGAGGCAGGCATATGGTAGTAAGCAGGTCTATTATGGGGTTGAATTGGTGACTTGTGGTGGCTGTCAAGCATTGGGGGCCTTGAATTCAGGCCTGTGGGTGAGCAGGGCACACACAGCTGGGCAAGAGCGGCCCTTAATCTTCTGCCAGCTGGACCCAGAGACAGGCCTGGGAGGCTGGATTGCTTCGGGCTGCTCTTGGCACGGGTTCCAGAAACAACTCTGGTGGCAATGTGGGGCCGTGGCTCCAGGCCTGCCCCGAAAAACACACTGTCAGCATATGTTAACAGGCCGCCCTTCCTCCAAAGATCACAAAATGCATTCCATTTAGCGTCTGTTTTGCAAGTGTTACTATCTGTGTTTTATGGGCAACAAAACCAAGATACAGCAAGGCCTTTGAGCTCTGCTGTGTGAGGGTGAGTGCTGAGGGGCTGACCTGGGGAGACCTGTGCTTCCTGAGTCTCAGGCGGTTGCAAAAACAGCTCCCTCATCCTCTCCAAAGTTCCTCCAGAATGGTCTTCCTGGCTGGCAGATCTCAGGGACTGGTGGGAGTTAAAAGGAACACGTGTGTTCCAAACTCCCTGGAAGAGAGAGTGGTATTAAAAACACACACACCCAAGCCAGTGTGCGCCATGTGTGGACCCGGATGAAAGGGGTCGGCTGCTTCAGTACTGGGCTTTGTGACCACACGTGCTGAGGCCTTCATGCCCCAGGAAGCATGTGGAAATGAACAGAAGGCCTGGTTCCTTCTTTCCTGTGAAGCATAAGACCATGCAGATTCTGGTCTTTCTCCTGTGCAAAATGTATATATCAAGTCACTTCACTGGTGTCTAACTCTATGTGACGCTATGGACTGTAGCCTGCCTGCCTCCTCTATCCATGGGATTCTCCAGGCAAGAATACTGGAGTGGGTTCCATGCCTGCCTCCAGGGGATCTTCCTGACCCAGGGACCAAATCTGTGTCTCTTGAATGTCCTGCATAGGCAGGTGGGTTCTTTACTTCTAGGACCACCTGGGAAGCTCTTTTGCAAAATGTGACCATCAAAGACTCGATTTTCTTAGGGACTCACCACTGACTGGGAAATTTTCCAGCTGGCTCTGTTTTATTTCAGCTGTCTCTGCTCACGTGGAACTTCATCTTCATTGGGCAAAACAAGATAACCTTCCCTCCTAAGACCTCAGAGCCATATTTACAATATTTGAATCTTACACAAATTATTCTTTCATTGAAATTTAAGTGATTACTAGAGTTAGGAACTAAAAGGTAAGACACCAAGACATCTCAAACCAATAGGCTGAAAGATGTCTAAGGGACCTTTACTCAGGGCAGTATAATAAGCTATGTGTGCGTTCAGTCGTGTCTGACTCTTTGTGACTCTATGGACTGTAGCCCAACAGGCTCCTCTGTCCATGGGATTTTCCAAGCAAGAATACTGGAGTGGGTTGCCATTTTCTGTCTCCAGGGGATCTTCCCAACCAAGAGATTGAACCTGAGTCTCCTGTGTCTCCACATTGGCAGGAGGATTCTTTACTACTGTGGCACCTGGGCAGTCCGTGGGTCGGAAAGAGTTGGACATGACTAAGTGATTGTTTCTTACTCAGCACAAGGCCATAATCAATTCCAAAAAAGGCAAATTAAATCTACTGACTTTTTCAAATCTGTATGGAAGATGAGCCCAGAATTTTCACTGGAAACTAGTACGTACCAGCCAATCAGCAAACATTTCCCATATGCCTACTGTGTGTAAGGCTCTGTGGGCACAAAGATTCTATGCAGGTTTCCAGGATCCAGTGGTTCCTGTTCTTTGCCCTTCTATAATTGGCAGTAACTATTTTCAGGATTTGGGAATTCTTTGTTATCTCTCTCAACTGTGTCTCACATCCCTGTATTCTGGAGTGGCCTCCTCACTTGAGTTCTGTTCTGAGAGAGCTGAGTTTGGGGCAGCTCTTGATGATAGCCTTGCACATACAAGGAACAGTTGTTAGTTACTAGCAGTGGAGAGGCACTGGAAGAAGTGCCAGGATGAGCTGGGGATAAGGCAGCAGAAAGCAAAGGGCAGCCTCCAGTGTGTCTGAGCCTAAACTGTGGATCCTTTCCTCCCAAATCTAGTCCTCCCATAGTCCTCCTTGCTTCTATACCAACTGTAACTTCCAAATGGTTTAGAAGAACATTTGATTCTTCCATGCCTCTTTTGTTTTGCTTGTGCCCTCTATCCAAACTATCATCAAATAATGTTTTTAACCTTTAAATCAGCCACTTTATCATTCCCACGAATTACTATAATTTCTTGCTTCCATTTGCAATATTCTATTTGCCTTTTTAAAAGTTTTTTGTTTTAATATTTATTTGAGACATAATACACATAAAATTCACCCAGTTAAAGTGCAAAATTCAATTTTTTGTATACTGCATTATTATTTTTTGAGTTGTAAAATATATGCAACATGAAGTTTTCCATTTTAACTGTTTTTAAGTAAATAATTCAGTGTCATGAATTATATCCACAATGGTTGTTGTGTGACCGTTATAACTATCTCTTATCAAAACTGTTTAATCACCCCTAAACAAATACTCTGTAAACTAGGGATAGAAAGGGACTTCTTCAACATGATAAAGACCATATATGAAATACCTACAGTTAATATCATACTCAACAATGAAAAACTGAAAGGTTTCCCTCTGCATTCAGGAACAAGATAAGGAAGCCCACTTTTGCCATTTCTGTGTAACATAGTACTGGAAATTCTGGCCAGAGCAATAGACAAGAAAAAAAGATCTCTGTTCATAGGTGATGCTATAACCCTCAAAAAATCTAATAAATGGTTTTAGCAAAGTTGCAGGATATAAAATCAACATATCAAATTAGTTGTGTTGTTGCATACACTCAATGAACAATCCAAAAAGGAAATTAAAAGTCAATTCCATTTATAAAACTATCAAAAAGAACAAAATACTTAAGGGTAAATTTAACCAAGAAGGCAAAAGACTTGTACACTGAAAACTACAAAACATTACTCAAAAAAATTAGAGGAGATTTAGATAAATGGAAAGACATTTCATGTTCATGGGCCAGAGGACCTGATAATGTTAAAATGATGATGATATTACCCAAAGCAAACTAGAGATTCAAGGCAATCTATCAAAACCCCAATAGTGCATTTTCAGAGAAATAGAAAAATGCATCCTAGAACTCTGATTGGCCTTTCACTTGCTATTTCCTCTGCTTGACATGCTCTGGCACCTGTTATCTGCCTGGTTCCCTGTCTCAGCTCCTTCAGGCAAGTATGATGGTGTCAACATCCAGGTTACATGTCCTCAGCCACCTTCTTATCAAGGCCCTCCCTTCCTACCCTTGCACTCCCAATCGTCTCTTATTTGCCTTATTTTTCTTCATTTTTCTTAATATCAGCTGCCCACATGGTATACTTTACTTATTGTGTGACTTCCCTTTTTGAATATAAATTTCATGAGGCCAGGGAATTTTTTTTTTTTCAGTTGGTTCACTGCTACATTCCTAGCACCTAGAACACGTCAGGCGCATAGTAGGCTCTAAAGATAGATTGAGTGAAGGAATGTAAAACACACAAGAACAATAAATACATTTGAGTCTATTGCTTTTGTCCTGAAACAAGAGCAACAAGTGACTACTAATGGGATTTTTGCCTCATGTTCCTCCTAACAGAATTTAGCATTAAAGTGAAACACGTTGGTAAAAGAATAATACAGCTTCATTAAACAGCCAAATAAGTGGTGAGTTCATATATTTCCTCCTATTTGAATGTCATGTTCACTTTGGGCTGTTTTCAGACAGTCAGTTCTCTTTCCAATGTACTGCTCCACAAATCTCAATGTATTTGAAATCACTTCCAGGTCTGAAAAAGTCATCAGAGTATCTTAATGCATCTTAATCTTCCATGGCAAAGGACCTGAGTGCGTCAAGAGTCAGTTATGACTATATGTGAGAGGCCAAGAACTTGACTTTGGCTGGGTGAGAGCAAATCTCGATACCAAGGGAGCAGGCAGACAGCTGGTAGGAAAATAACGGGAATGGACGCAAGTGAGTAAAAGAGAGCTGAATGGTAATGAGAGACTCCCATGAGTGGGAAACTTAATACGTGTAGACACAACTACATGCCAAACAAATTTGCAATTTCACATACTAAAGTTATGATTTTCACTTTGATGATGATGAGCGAACAAGAAGGAGGAAAGCTGTCTGTTATAAGAGATGACTCATCTACGTCTTATTTTGCATCCATCTTGGGAGCGTTCTCCTGAATGATGTCACCGACCTAATGAGTCCGTGATATCTCCAATAGAACAGCACAGAACTCCAGTTTCAGTGACAGGGTCAATGCATCGGGACAACCCCCGCTCCCTGCAAGGCTCAATTCCTGCATTTCCATTCTCAGGGGGCAGCTACTGTCCTGAGAAGGAGAAGCCTGCTGCCTCCCTGAGATCTCAGATGAACTCTTCCCATCCTGACATTGACAGGGCTGATGTTCCTGAAGTGATCATTCCATCAGTGGAACAGAATATTTAGAACACTTGTGAGGTAAAATCAATGAAAATAGAACAAATATGCTTTAGAAATTTTCTTTCAAATATGTTTTTATGTAGGGCATGAATGTGGACCTTCCAACTTTGCATTTATCTATGTATCTATCTACAGATTTTCAAAATAATCCATTTGCACTCATGAATCCCATCCGTCTAAGGTTTCTTTAAAGTATAAAACCGTTTTCACTACCATTTGCCGTTGAGAAAATGAAGGTACGAGGTTGCCATGGTAGCCGCCTTCAGGAAATGGTCCAGTCAAAGAAGGAAGAACTTGAAAATACAGAACTGTGCTCATCCTGCACTCTGCTAGCCATCATGCAGAATCAGTCACACCCATGGTGGTGAGACTGCACAGGCAGCGCAGCATCTTTGGTTGCAGCAGATGCTTGTTGTATCAGATGATTCTAAAAAACCAAAAGACCTGGAAACTGTAACTAGGACAGCCCCTTATTATGAATAACGAAAACCTCCCTTGTTTTGCAACGGCAGCTCTGGTGACAGCATGTAAGATACAGACCTTAGCATCAGGGTAAATCTCAAAGGACCCTGAGTGAAAACTGCTCTCTTTTTATGCTGCTTGAAGAATAAGACAGCGATTACAGAGCACAGCTAAGGGCATGTCACGAGTCAAGTCAGATAAAGTTCAGACCAGAACCCAGAAGTTTTGACCCTGTTCTTATCACCCTGTCCATTGTAGAACTGGCCATTTAAGTTTTCCGAATGGACCAGGGATTCTTTGAAATGGAGCCTGACACGGTCCCACTCCACCTCCAATTTATCCTATTGCTTCTACAGCTGTGGATCTCACCATGTGATTGGGTTGTGTCCCGGCTAGGGTCAAGACCAGGACCCTCAAGGGCACAACTTGGCCATGATGCCCATAATTCAAATTCACATCACTTGCTCATCATCAAGGGACTTTGGTTTGCCTCTTTCTAAAATGGGATTGGGAAATCCTTAGTTTTAGTTAAAATTTCTGTGCTTCAGGGTTTTAAGACGATCTCATTCTTTTTTCCATTAACAGCAAAACCCTCAAAACCTGATGTCTCTTCTTTTTCAGTCACTGAAGTCCTGGGCAGATTTTGTTGATCTACACAGAGGTAGAACGTGTGCTCTTCATTAGAGTAGCACTTCTTGCTTCTACCAACATACGCAGCCCCTTCGACAGAATGATGCGGAAATAGGACAAACAGAAATGAGAGGACTGGGGAGAGAGAGACAGAGACAGGTGGGGGAGAGACAGAGGAAGAGAGACAGACAGACAGACAGGGACAGAGACTATATTTTGCTTTTTAAAGACCCCCTCCTTCCCCAAGGCTGTCTACAGTCTATAAACACCATTTGGATTCTGTGTGACTCATTTTTTATCCCAGGAAATAGCCTCTTCTGCCCTCTAAAGCACCACATTTTAAATTCTAGACTTGAGTCTAATTAGAGTCAGATTAGACTTTTGTTCCCCTCTCTCTCCGCGCCCCCCAGACCTCAGCAATTATTTAGTTAATAAATGCTATGAAACTCCACATTACACAGTCTCTGTTTTTAAGTCTAGAAACCCTCTGTTTTCCAAACATGCTATACTACCTAACAGACTGTCTCCACAATTCCACGCTTGTCTCTGGCATCTAAGCCCTGTTCCTATAAAGGACACAGATTGGTCCTGCTTGCCGCCAAGCTTCCTTCCTGAAGCTCTGTCTCCTGTGGGCATGCGCTATGTGCTTAGTGGCTCAGACATGTCTGACTCTTCTCAACTCCATGGACTATAGCCTGCCAGGTTCCCCATGGGGATTCTCCAGGCCAGAACACTGGAGTGGGTTGCCATGACCTCCTCTAGGGGATCTTCCCAACCCAGGGATCGAACCCAGGCCTCCCACACTGCAGGCGGATTCTTTACCATCTGAGCCACTAGTGGGTATGTCTCTAAATCCTCCGTCAGCACTTGTCAGCAGGGCACCTTTTCTTGCCATGGAAGACATTGCACAAGGAAGAAAACTTTGGCATTTGGCTCAGCCAGGACCTCTTCCCCACCGCATACCTTTGAAGCTCCCTTTGAATTTCATGCCAGGACCTGGAGTGTGGGATGGCACTATTTTGTGAATTTCCTGCTGCCCTGGCAGGATTGCTACAGGGCTTTGACACGTTTACTCCCTGCCCAACTGGGACACGTGGCTGCCAGTGCTCCCACCCCCAGCTGGAATGCCTGGGATTGTACTTGACTGCAGCTGCCTCTTCACAGCTGGGAACATCTTCCCGGGGTCTCCGACAATGAGTAAGTTTCTCACATCATCCTTGGCAGGCTCATCCCAAGCATAAAGTCATCCTCCAAGACAAGACTGACAACAAGTGTGATGCATCATTGCCAGGGACTGAGGAACTAACATGTAACTTCATAGCCAGGGATCGGGTGCACTGAAGCTGAGAGACAGGATTACCAGGAGAGGTGAAAACATACACACGCTAGAGATTGGAGATTTACAAATTCAGTGTCCTCAATATTTTTATGGGCTTCCCAGGTGGTGCATGTGGTAAAGAATTCCCCTGCCAATGCAGATGTAAGAGATGCGGGTTCCATCCTTGGGTCGGGAAGACCCCCTGGAGAAGGAAATGGCAACCCACTGCAGTATTCTTGCTTGGAGAATTCCATGGATAGAGGAGCCTGGAGGGCTACAGCCCACGGGGTCACAAAGAGTTGGACATGATGGAGCGACTTCACCTTACCAACGTCAAGGATCACATATGAAGGGCTCAGCCCAGGACAGGACACATACATGCTCAGTATGTGTTAGTGGCATTGTGATATTAACATTTTCTTTTTGCAGAGTGGGAACAAGGTGCACAGTGGAGGAGTCATGTCAGCCCAAGCTTTGACGCCAGGGCTCAGCTTGGTGCTTTAGACAGGCTGCCGCTAAGATCTGAATCAATGCTTGGACACAGACCATTGCCTTTCTCTGCCAAACAGAAGGTGCTGGGGTAACAGGGGAGAAAACCAGAGGTCTTACCTGGAGCCTCGTGTAGGACACCGCCCTTCCTGGTTCACCAGGAGAGTCCCCATATCCTGCCTCATCCCTCTCCCTTCCTGAAAGTGCCTCAGTTTGGAGGACAAATGATGTGGTCACCCTATCCTCGAACTACCTTAGGTAGCTTCCAGAACTGTGCTGTCTATAGTTGTGTGTGTGTGTGTGTATGCTCAGTTGCTCAGTCATGTCCAACTCTTTGCCACCCCATGGACTGTAGCTCACCAGGTTCCTCTGTCCAGGGAATTTTCCAGGCAAGAATACTGGAGTAGGTTGGCATTTCTTACTCCAAGGGATCTTCCCGACCTGGGTCAAAACTGCATCTCCTGTAATGGCAGGCGGATTCTTTACCACTGTGCCACCTGGGATAGCCACTCACAAATGTGGCCAATAAACCCTTGAAACATAGCTGGTCTGAATTGAGATGAACAGCAAGTGTAAAATACCCACTGGATGGCAAAGACCTAAAAAATGTAAATTATTACATGAATAATTTTCACAATACATGTTGAAATGACATTATTTGGCTATATGGACTCAATAAAAATATAAGCAGAATTTTATTTTGCAGGTTTCTTTTTACTTATTTGATAGGGGCTACTAGAAAATTTGAGCTTCAGCCAGCTCCAGGAGATGGTGAAGGACAGGGAAGCCTGGCATGCTGCAGTCCATGGGTCACAAAGAGTTGGACATGACTGAGTGTCTGAACAACAACAACCAGAATATTGAATATGTGATCTTGCGTTATATCCTACTGGACAGTGCTCTTCTAGAGTGACGTGTGGACCGTACACATATAATGCTCCTTGGACACATGCTGTGCCTGCCCCTGAATTTTCTCTTGAGCTTTAGGGGCCATTGTCCTCCCCACAGAACTGTGTCCAAATGCCCTTGGCTGGCTGCATCTCCACTCCAAAATCCTTGCCTCCAGACCAGACTTGTCTCCTTTGCTCCTTGGTCACATGTCATCACACAGATATTTGAAAGGGACCCAAATTCAATAAGGCCAAAACAGACCCCACTGGGCCCCACGTTCCACCTTGGTCTTGCTTTGCACCCTGGATAACTACTCTTTGGTTCACCAGACTCTAGACTTTCACATCACCATCTCTCTGACCTCAAGTTCTTCCCTCCAGAGGCTAAGTCAATCGCCAATCTCCTGGGTCACTTCCCTGTCACACCTCTTTCTCTATTCTTGCTACTACCTTCCATTGTCAGGCACCTGTATTCTTTAATAATAAGTGTTACTGTTTATAAAAATATAATAAATAATATGTTGTTTCAATATTCTTCAAATGGATCCTCTTGTTTCAATATTCTTCAAATGGATCCTCTAGCCTCTCTCATAATCACCATCCCAAACATTTTCCAAGCAACGTCAGCAAGAACTTTATACAATCCAGAACTACTTCATAACTCAACTTAAAATGTGTTTTTGACTTTTCATTGTATCTAAGCTCTTCATTCTAACATTGAAAGCCCTTGAGAACCCAATCCTGTTTTATGGATTCAGCTTAATTCCCTATTATTTTCGCTGCCTTTCCCGCCTACCTTCTCCCTACCACTGCTAGACCATGCTATTTTATATGAGCATGCTTTTCCACACCTAAGTCTTGAATTGGTCCTGCTTCTTACCTCTGATGTCCCTGTCACTACCTCATTCACTTGGGAGAGTTCTGTGTAACTCAAGAGTGCAGTTAAAACCCACGTTCACCAAAAGCTGGTCCAGCTCCTCCCTCAGTGAGAACTGATGTATCCTCCTCCTTTCATCACGGTGCCATAATAGCACGTTCACGCTGGTTCCCTGTTAGCATAACGTATGTAAGTTTTCCCCCTTCCCAACCAACTAGAGGTATACTTCTTTAATATTTAATTTATTCATCTTCTGACCCTCCCTTTCCCATGACCACTAGCCCCAGTTTCCAACCATCATTTGAAAGGCACTCAAAAACCTAGGGTGAGTTGGATCAATGACAAGTGTGTGCTTAGCATATTCTTTGGAGGGAATCACAGACCAGGTTGTCTCAGCTCTGCCCTGAGAGAATTCCTTGAGGACAGAAGAGGAAGAGCCAGATCAGGGAAACATTTAAGGAGAAAAAAGGGAAAAAATAGGTTGTGCACATCTTTCTAAGCAGATTTTTTAACTATGCTATACCAAAATATTTGCTGAATGTGAACTTCAAGACTACAAGGTCAATCTTCAGGAGTAGTGAGCCAAGGATGTGCTTCAAACACTGTTTATTCCACCACTTACACCTTCTTTTCCTTCATTACAGGTATGACAGGTGCCTAGAGGTGGACTCAGTTCTAACTGCACTGATGATGGAACAGTCATTAGAGGCTGTGAAAAAGGAAGGCTTCTGGAGAAAGATGAAATTGCACTTATATTAGGATGCCAAACTGGACTTTGCTTAAAAACAGCCATGGATCTAAAGGGGAAAAAAATAAAGAAAAACAAAAACAAATGGAAACTTGAGGCCCCTCCCTCCACTGTGATAGAGAAGCTGATGCTTGACTTTCAGGAGAGCTGGTCGTGTGTGTGTTGAATTACAGGCAGTCGTTGGTGATCACTAAAGAATTTTGAACAGCATCAAAGGGAAACATGATCAACCAGAAGGGAGATTCTACTGCATCTGTTAACCCTGGGCCAGCTCTGCTGAGTCGATGACGTATTTTATTTTATTTTATTTTTGATGATGCATTTTATTTCCATGATACGTTTTGTTCTTGAAGTCTCACAAATAGTTGCTAGTGAAAGGCAATGTGAGGATAAATATCTCTCATAGACCATGTGTTTGAACAATCCAAACTGGGTCTGTGACATTGCTGAGTGATTCTGAAATTAATCCGGCTTTGTGTGTTCTCTGCCATCCGGCAGTCAATCCACAAGGGAGGAAGTAACATTTTTGCATAAATTAGCTGTGTGTTGCTCACCACCATGAAGCTGGGGTGCAAGACCATGCAGTTTGGTCTGATGCTTCAAAGAAAATGACACTCTGGTCAATGCAGCTTTAGTATTAATTATACATCATTTTGCCTGGAGAATCCCACGGACAGAGGAGCCTGGCAGGCTATAGTCTGTGGGTTCGCAAAGAGTCCGATGTGACTTAAAACTAAACAGCAAGAGCATATTTCATTATATTATTATATTTCTGGGAAATTGCACATTGACCTATAAGCACGCAAGGCAATGAACAGACATCTTTGAAAAATAAGGGATACCAAGGTCGTTCAAACCCTTCTTTGAGCCAGGCCAGCTGGAGGGTAATGGGCATTCAGTTAATGCAGAGCCACCTGAGCTGATTAGAGATGGCTTTGTTCAACTCTGTTTCCAGCCTGAATCAACAACTTCTGTTGAAGTAGATGAAATGAAGCTTACTGAGGAAGAAAATGGAAGATAAATGCTTCAAGAATGGCTGTTTCTAGGCTCCAGGTTGGATTAAAATCTATTTTCCAGGTTGGATTAAAATCTTGACACTAACTAAATGCGAACTGTGGCCAAATAGTTTAACATTTCTATGTTTCATTTCCTCCTATGCAAAAAAATGAGCATCTGAGTGTATGCTGCTCCCAAACATAAACGTTCTATCCGTGGATGCTGAAGAACTATCAGTGGTTTGTTAGACAAACCACACCCATGTATAACTATTCTAGATGAAAATCTCCCCTGAGTGTTCACACAGAGTTTCATAAAGAGCCGATTTTGAGAATGAGAGCCTACATTAGAATAGTTCAGGGAAAGCATTTTAGTCTGCAATAGCCTGAATATTGCTTGGTGATATGAAGTTGGAGTCTCTTTCAACTCTGGCTTTAGGGCATATGAAAACCATATTGCATGGTCTGGTTTCAGGGTTTTATTTTCCCCTCTACATTTAGGCCAATAGCAAGGGATTATTGCTCCATAAACTTCAGGAAAATACTTTTTAAAAACACCCCATACCATAGATTTGAGGAGACTGATAACCACTGCTGGAAACGTAATCTGTTCATTCATCTCCTTTTCATTATCTTTTCCATCATAATGTTTGAATAAGCAGAGGCCCAAAGCACTAACAATTCCTGTATTTAGAACATTCCTACTATACTTATCATATAAAGGCACAGTCTTTGTTTATGAGAATGTCTTTATCTGTTTGTATCTTGGAGTTCCTCCCATTCCTAGTCTCTGGAATACTTCCTGGTAAAGAAAAATAGTCAACAAAAGTTTGTTAAAGGAATCAATAGATGAATGTACCATCCTGAGTAGAAAATACATAGACACACACATAGAGCTCTACACAAGAAACAATTGATCTTGGCAACTCTGCTGAACATCTGTCTCCTTCCTCAGCTCCGAGGCACAGGGAAGACCACTACTCATTCATGAGTTGTCACTTGGGAGAAAATAAATATATAAACCAGACATTACTTCTCACTGGCCCAGGATATGTTCATGTGTTGGGTTAAGGTAGATCACTCAATGAGTTGAAATGGAAAAGAACTCAGAACAACTTGATGTTGGTCAAAGGAAACAAAGGATGATTGGTGATCAACCTACATTAACCAGAATGCCAGAGGAGGTTTTAGTGCCTCTGACAGTCACTGCCTCAGTGACTATTAAAAAAAAAAAAAAAATTCCTGCTGATTGTCAAATGGAATCTAGCATGTTCACATTTTAATTGTTTTAACGCTGAATGAAAGCAAAGGAGCATGTATTACCAGAAAGCAAAGAGAAGGCTTGCTAACACCCCTGCCATTTTGTTTCAAAGTATAGTAAAATTTTGGGCACTCTTGCTACCCCAACTAGTTTCTTCCCTTAGCTTTTATGTGGGCAGGGTTGCTGTAATTTCTCTGTGCAAATAAAGTCTGTAGAAAGCCACAAAAGGAGATCTGGACCCTACAGCTTAACGAATTCTGGAAAGCAGCTGGCTTGTAACATGAGTCATTCCAGCCAAGGCTTTCTCTTTTGTATGTTTCTCTCTGACCTAAAGAGTAGGTTATTGGATGTCTTCTGGCAGGTGCTATGGGATTAAGGAGGTAGTTGTTCAGAAACAAACTCTGAATTAGGATTTTTTTTTTAAAGAGTTTACTAAAGTAAATACGATCGTTAGCTTAATCTCCCATATCTAACATATCGAACATGAGGTTCACATTTAATAGTGAGGCTTAAAAATATTGGTTGCTGTGTGCATCTATTATTTGTGTATAGATCTCTGTGCTTTTCTCTAAGAGTTCAAGTGTTAATGATGAAATATCTAGTACATTTCTACTTATCAGGATCCAAGCATCTCCAAAGTTCAAATATCCACATACTTTTTCCTTTTCTGCCATAATGAGAGAAAACCAGATGGAATATGAATGAATTTACAGTGAGGTGGCAGGGACGCTAAAGTCACTTTTAACGGATATGGTAAGATCTGTGGAGACTCAGTCACCCACATCTGTAATTCTGGGCCATGATAAACTAATAAATTTTCATATGATAACTCTCGGGTATTTCTGAAGGTGGCTCGGGTTTCTGAATCATGGAAGAAAGGTTAACTTACATGCCAACTCTGTCAATATACTGAGGACTCCAATCTGCTTATTTTATATGCATATATATAAGATACAAGCTAGAATCTGCTTGTATATGTCACCACCATCAACACATCATTCAATTTCCCAAGGGAAGGATCTTATAAAGAGAATTTGGGAAGGCATTGACACACAGTGGTTGGTAAAGAGACACAAAAGAAGGGGCAAAATAGAGAAGCTTCTTCCCTCTAGAAAGAAGCAAGCATCAGATTGCAGATCTAAAGTTCTGAATTCAAACTTCAGCTCCTCCTCACAGAAACCAAGCCTGACCTTGAACAAAAATCTAACCTTGAAGAGATCCATTTACACATCCATACACTGAGATGAGTAATAATGCCAGGTTTCTGTCCCGAAACAGTGAGGAATGAAGAGTGAAACTCTTTGTATGCTTTTAAGTAGAATATAAATCAGGCGTGGGACACTTTCTTTTGGTAAAGTGCCAGTCAACAAATATTCTAGGCTTTGTGGATAAGGTCTGTATCAAAATGACTCAACTGTGAAATTTTAGCAAGGGAGCAGCCACAGACAACGTGCCAGGAAACACCTATTCACAAAATCAAGTGGTGGTCATCTGTGCCCCACGGGTTATAGTTTGCCGATCCCTGATATAAATCATAATTCTTATTGTGACTGCACAACATAAGTGTCCACAGTATAGCATGTCTGCAAATTATCCCAATCATAATGTACATTTTGACATCATTTCTGCTCATTAAAGATGTCCTGTCCTTTTCCTGTCCACGTGTGTTTGTAAGTAAATGAAATTGAACAGAAGTCTACAGGTACAGTTGAATTTTCATCTTGGTGCTCTAGGGCAGAAAGCTAGGCTGAAGCAAAGCATTTGAGAGCTGATACTTGCATGTTTTGGAGTCTTATCTAGGTACAACTAATTCATAGACATCTTTAAATATTCCTATAAATCTAACTTCTAACTGAATATCAACGATTTTGTTCATTAGGTACTTATTCATGGATCCATAAAGAGGAAGGAAAGGCTGCCACAATGAAAGACAACTCTGAGAAGCTGAAATGAGAGGGAAAGAGTGTCAGAGCTGAGTTATTAAAGGGCTTCACCCCCAAGCTAGTGTCCAGTGATGGTAAATGGATTGGAATGTACTATGGGTTGGAATGTTCATTGGTATACCCTTTCCAGAGGGTAACATGTCAGTATCAAAACCCTTAAAAAGTGCTTGGAGCCTCTGAAACAATATCCTTTTCTAGGAATTTATCCTAAGAAATAATCAGAAATGTACCCAAAGATTATGTTCAGAAAGGTTCACTCTAGCATCAGTCATTATAGTGACATACTGGAAACAATCTGAATTACCAAAGATTTAAGGCTGGTTAAATAGATTATGTGTCGTGCAATAAATAAAATAACTTTTTGAGTAATTTTTAATGGCACAGAAAAGCTCATACTACTGTTTAAGATATAAAAGTTAGTTTATAACAAGGTCCCACTGCATAGCAAAGAGAAAGCTACTTAATATTCTATTAATACAGTAAGGACCCTACATTCAAATGAATTCCATTCCAAGAGCAAGTTCATAGGTCCAATTTGTTCATAAATCCAACAAAGTTAGCTTAGGCACCCAACTAACATAATTGGCTATATAGTACTGTACTGTAATAGGTTTATAATAGTTTTAACACAAATAATGCATAACAAATATAAAAATTAAGAAAACATTTCAATCTTACAGTACCTTGAAAAATACATTAAAGTATATTAAAAAGCAGAGACATTACTTTGCCGGCTAAGGTCCGTCTAGTCAAGGCTATGGTTTTTCCAGTAGTCATGTATGGATGTGAGAGTTGGACTGTAAAGAAAGCTGAGCACCGAAGAATTGATGCTTTTGACCTGTGGTGTTGGAGAAGACTCTTGAGAGTCCCTTGGACTGCAAGGAGATCCAACCAGTCCATTCTAAAGGAAATCAGTCCTGAATATTCATTGGAAGGACTGATGCTGTAGCTGAAACGCCAATACTTTGGCCACCAGATGTGAAGAACTGACTCATTTGAAAAGCCCCTGATGCTGGGAAAGATTGAAGGCAGGAGGAGAAGGGGATGACAGAGGATGAGATGGTTGGAGCTCATCACTGACTCAATGGACATGCATTTGAGTAAACTCTGGGAGTTGGTAATGGACAGGGAGGCCTGGCATGCTGCAGTCCATGGGGTCACAAAGAGTCGGACATGACTGAGCGACTGAACTGAACTGATAGTACCACAGCTGGTACACAGGGGCTGGCATGGAGTGAACAGGCAAGAAGAGCTACTGACTGGAGGAGGGAGAGGAGGTGGGAGATGGCAGAGCTGAAGGGTTGTCAGCCATAGGAGACAGAGGGCAAGCTGCAGTGTCACTCATGTCTGACATCGATGGCACAGGTTCTGGCTCCTTGCTAGAATCGGATGAACATTCGCATCTTTGAAAGTTTGCAGCTTGAAGGTTCACATGTAGGGAACTTACTGTAACCTATATGGGAAAAGGATCTGAAAAAGACTGCATGTATATATATCAACTTGCTGTACACCTGAAACTAACACAATATTGTAAACCAAGTATACTCCAATATAAAATAAATATATTTTTAAGAAGGTAGTTTATAAAGTAATACTTCAAATGTGATATCAGCTAAAATGCACTTTAAAGGACACCACAATGTCAACAAGGAGCACAAATAATTATTAGGTTTACAGACAAAGGAAACTTCGTTATACTTTTCTAATTTTTCACAATTTCTCCAATTAACTCTTAAAAAAAATTTTATTGAAGTATGGCCTGGAGAATCCCAGGGACGGCGGAGCCTGGTGGGCTGCCGTCTATGGGGTCGCACACAGTCGGACACGACTGAAGCGAGTTGGCAGCAGTATGGTTGATTTACCATGCTGTGTTAGTTTCAAGCGTACAGCAAAGTGAATCAGTTACACATATACATACATCCACCCTTTTTAGATTCCAATCAGCTTTTGAAAGAAAAAAGAAAACAAACTTTATTTAGAAACCAGATTCAACTGAATTCTAATTAACTGGATGTTTTTTTAAAAAGAAATGGATCACCTCTTCAGGTATTTAAAAGTACGGTTTTCACATTGAGGACCACACAGAATCAGTCTAATATTTCAATCCTCTGCAGCTACTGAATTACATAGTGGTAAGTCTTGTTCCACTGATGCCATACAGACTGGATTAGGAATCAGACAACTTTCCTTCTGGTCCAGGATCAAGTCTTAGCCTTAAGCACATTTCATAGATCATTATCTCAGCTTCTACACCTATAAAGAGGAGCTGATCAGCTTTGCTCACTTTACCTCCAAACAGTCGGTATGTAAACATGAAAAAAAGACATAGAATGAAAAAAAAAGAACAGCGTCCTCTACCTCAATCAATAGTTACTCAATACTATAGGTAGCACTTAGGCAGGAAATCGAAGATAAAGATTTTAGAATGATGGTAGGAACAGGTAGAAACAAAAGTTTTGTGGTCAAGTTCAAGTCAACCATACAATCCGATTTGCCTTCCTTTTCCTGCAGTTTCTACTGTGGAGGCAACTGTGGAGGAAAATGGGAAACGAGAGCTCCCTTTCAGGAACCGTTATACTGTCTTCAAACCCATCTGCAAAGGTGAAAATGTTTAACTCCACCTCATGGTCAAATTACAGCCTCGTTAATTAGAACCTGCCTAAAATTTCACCACAAGAGAACACGAAGACAAGTGGGAGGGTGGGAGGGGAGGCCCTGCAGGCTGAGAGCCTTGGCCGTGGCAAGGAAGGGATGGATTGTGGTCAGCCTAGCTCGCCGCTCTCTGAAACAGTGACCAGTCTTGTCACTGCCACTCAAACCTTTTGAGACACTTCCCTATCAGCCTCTCTTAGAGGCTCTCTCTCTTAGCCTCTCTCAGTATCATTAATGGTAGTTCTCCATTTTTTAACAAAATACATTTTCTTATCCATTCGCAGACCCCCATAAGGGCTTCCCAGGTGGCGCTAGTGGTAAAGAACCCACCTGCTGATGATGCAGCAGATTCGGGTTTGATCCTTGGGTGGGGAAGATTCCCTGGAGTAGCAAATGGCAACCCACTCCAGGATTCTTGCCTGGAGAATCCCCTGGACAGAGGAGCTTGGTGGGCTATAGTCCATGGGGTCGCAAAGAGTCCAACACGACTGAAGTGACTTAGCATGCAAGGATGCACCGATCCCCGTAAACTGTGATACCATTTAGAAGTCATTCACCACTTGAAGGAAGAAGATTTTCTTTCCCATCTCTCTGGAGATGTTCACCATGAATTCATTTTCAAATGAGAGGGTCAAAAAACAGATCTCCTTACGTATGATCTGTTCAGCTAATCCCAATGTGTGTGTGTGTGTCCTGGAGTACTAATAAAAGGAGGGTTTGTTGTTACATCGGTTTGGGGAACAGAGTTAAAACAGAGAAAGCATTAATTCCTACAGACCTTCTGAGAGCCTGTAATGTATTTGATTGACCAAAAATTTCATTCAGTTTTTATGCAACATTGTACAGAAAATCCAAACGAACATTTTGGCCAACCCAATACCAATAGTTCTTATGACTCTTCCAGAGGGGCTTTGCAGGCAGCAGAAATATGTCTGCCATAAGCATCTCTAGGAACAAGGTTCTGAGCACCCTTCTTTGGAAAACGTCCCTTTGATGATGCACCTTTCTTCCTCTAGATGAGGAACGTGCCCAAGAAGGCAAGGTGACTTGGCCGGACTCACAGAGCAAGTGAGTTGCAGAACCTGGATTGATGCAAAACCACTGGCAGCTGTGTTTCCTGTTGCCCTAAAGATTTTGTCCCTGGGAAGAGAGTGTACCTTTTCTATGGACCCACTTTGAGTAAGAAAATATCCCTGTGTTTACAGAGGCTTGTCCCTACCTGTCTGTTTATCTGGGCTACAAGCAGTCTCTTGATTGGACAACAGAGAAGGTGGTAGGACACTTGAGAGGTGGCGTCCTTCATTTGATCTGAGAAGTTTGTCCAAGGATGGGTACTGGGACACTCAGAAGGCCCCAGGGAGGGGAGCCAGAGAGGCTAGTACAGGAGAAGAATGAGGAGGAGAGAAGCAAACCACCCTATTATAGACTTTGCCCCTGTTTTAGAAAGGGGGTGTTGCCATCCTTTCCTTCTCCAGCACATGGTAACTTTATCTTAGGACCCAGATCTTCAGGGATTTCTGCACTTGGCGTATGTTGGGGACCATTCCATAAACCTGATTCCCATGTATAATCTGACTTTAATAGAAATGTATAACCTTATTTGAAGAAGTGAAGTGAAGTCGCTCAGTCGTGTCTGACTCTGCGGCCCCATGGACTGTAGCCTATCAGGCTCCTCCATCCCATGGAATTTTCCAGGCAAGAGTGCTGGAGTGGATTGCCATTTCCTTCTCCAGGGGATCTTCCTGACCCAGGAATCGAACCCAGGTCTCCCGCATTGCAGGCAGACACTTTACCGTCTGAGCCACCTGGGACCCAGGCTCCAAAAGACTGACTCATCACTGCTCTTTAGGAGAGAAGAAACTGTTTACAAGAAGAGATGGACATCCCGCAACCTTTGCTGCAGATCAGCCCTTCATCTTGTGGCCATCCCCCGCATGAAGGGGATGGGGTCTTGGAACACAATGCCACATTGAGAGCAAGCGGGATACAGTTAACTACAGCCAGGCCTGCCCTCGCAAACTTGCCAAACAGACACTGTTTCCGCTTGCCTAGCCCCCCAGTTCTGTCTTCTTCCCACTGAATGGCTCTTTGCAGGCTTCTGATGCTGTCATTTGGGGATCAGGCTACTTGATCTGTTCTGAAGCCTGAACCACCATCGAGGTTACCCTCAGTCCTCAAATAAAACTCACAACAAAGTCAATTGAACACACACACACACAATAGTTTCTGTAATTGCTGTTGGGCTGCATGGTATGGAGTGAAGCAGCTAATGGGTTGGAGTCATAAAGACCCAAGCTTAACTCTCTGCTGGGTCATGAAATAGCTCTCAACCTTGGGTGATCTCGTCACCTCTCTGAACCTCGGTTTTGTCATCCCTAAAAAATGAGGACAACACCCACCCCATCAGGTTCCGGTGAGATGAATGGAAGATGATACAAGTAGAACAGTCCTGTCATCCAGGGCTTAGAATACAGTAGATGCCCAAGAGATGCTGCTTTGCTTCCTCCTTCCTGTATGATCATCAGGCACACCCGGTAGGCCACTGACATCTATCTAGGTAAACCTTGCCATCAGTTTTCTCACACTTGTTATGAGCACCAATATTTGACATTCAAACCTGGGCTACCACTGCCTCCACTAGCCTCTGTGTATCTCATTACCGGTTAGTCAAGTTCTTTCTACCTAGGGTGGGGTGGAGAGTCTTGATAAAGCAGCCCTAGTCCTTCCAGGCCCACGAGTCAAGGGCCAGTGCGGTCATTTCAGAACTTCATTTCTGGGGCCAGGAGGATCCAGCAATCAAGAGCCCCAAACAGGAGCCCGGGGGCCTCCCATGCCCCCCACCCCCAGAGCGCCCATGCATCCAGATCGCTTTCTTGCCCCCCCGCCACCACCCAAGGGCTGTGAGTGAGCAGCCTGCAGGGCTCTTGCCGCAGGATCTCCAGGCTTAAGCCATGTGGATGGTCGCTATGTGTGTCTGGGGTTGGGGGCTGGTGATGGATGCAGTATCTCTGTACTCAAACTACCGCACAGTTGCACTCATCTCACATGCTAGTACAGTAATGCTTAAAATTCTCCAAGCCAGGCTTCAGCAATACGTGAACCATGAACTTCCAGATGTTCAAGCTGGTTTTAGAAAAGGCAGAGGAACCAGAGATCAAACTGCCAACATCTGCTGGATCATGGAAAAAGCAAGAGAGTTCCACAAAAACATCTATTTCTGCTTTATTGACTATGCCAAAGCCTTTGACTGTGTGGATCACAATAAACTATGGAAAATTCTAAAAGAGATGGGAATACCAGACCACCTGACCTGCCTCTTGAGAAACCTGTATGCAGGTCAGGAAGCAACAGTTAGAACTGGACATGGAACAACAGACTGGTTCCAAATAGGAAAAGGAGTATGTCAAGGCTGTATATTGTCACCCTGCTTATTTAACTTATATACAGAGTACATCATGAGAAACGCTGGGCTGGCAGAAGCACAAGCTGGAATCAAGATTTCCGGAAGAAATATCAATAACCTCAGATATGCAGATGACACCACCCTTATGGCAGAAAGCGAAGAGGAACTAAAGAGCCTCTTGATGAAAGTGAAAGGAGAGTGAAAAAGTTGCCTTAAAGCTCCACATTCAGAAAACTAAGATCATGGCATCTGGTCCTATCATTTCATGGGAAATAGATGGGGAAACAGTGGAAACAGTGGCAACAGTGGCTGACTTTATTTTTCTGGGCTCCAAAATCACTGCAGATGGTGATTGTAGCCATGAAATTAAAAGTCACTTATTCTTGGAAAGAAAGTTATGACCAACTTAGATAGCATATTCAAAAGCAGAGACATTACTTTGCCAACAAAGGTCCATCTAGTCAAGGCTATGGTTTTTCCAGTGGTCATGTATGGATGTGAGAGTTGGACTGTGAAGAAAGCTGAGCACTGAGGAATTGATGCTTTTGAACTGTGGTGTTGGAGAAGACCCTTGAGATCCCTTGGTCTTCAAGGAGATCCAACCAGTTCATTCTAAAGGAGATCAGTCCTGGGTGTTCTTTGAAAGGACTGATGCTAAAGCTGAAACTCCAATAATCTGGCCACCTTATGTGAAGAGTTGACTCATTGGAAAAGACTCTGACACTGGGAGGGATTGGGGGCAGGAGGAAAAGGGGACGACAGAGGATGAGATGGTTAGATGGCATCACTGACTCGATCGACATGGGTTTGGGTGAACTCCGGGAGTTGGTGATGGACAGGGAGGCCTGGCATGCTGCGATTCATGGGGTTGCAAAGAGTGGGACATGACTGAGAGACTGAACTGAACTGATAATGGAAAAGAACCTGGAAAAGAATATATACATATACATATATATTTATATATGTACATATTTACATATACTTATTTAAATGTTTATACATCACACAATAAATATTTTATTTTTAAATTTATATTATGCATATGAATATATTCTTTTCCAGATTCTTCATTCTATATAGATACATATTTTTTATTCTATATATACAGCTGAACTGCATACACACACACACACACACACATATATATAGAGAGAGCGAGCTGAGTCGCCTTGCTTTATACCTGAAACATTGTAAAATCAACTATATTTCAATTAAAAAATAAATTAAAAAGCAATTTGAATGGCTTTCAGGTTTGGAGGAACACAGGGACTAATTTTGCCTGGACACCTTCAGCTCACATTTCACTGTCTTCGAGATGAAGTCCTACCCCCTGGCTTGGACCGACCTGAACTAGTTTAGCCTGGTCCCACCAACCTGTCCTGACCTCTCTACACAACATTCTCCTTGAATCAAAGTGATCGACTCATCACTCAGCAATTCCTGCCTTGCCTATGCTGTTACACTTTCCTGGATAACTTTTCTCTACTCTTCTCTGAATGTTTAAATCCTAACTTGGCCGGAGGCCTCTGTGATGGTGCCAGCCACACTGTGACCTGCCAGTTCTTTGAGCTGCCATTGCATCACTGCAGGTACTGTTCAATCCCTTGCAGTTTTATGATGTCACCCAGCTATTCCACACGCCTGTGTCTTTCCTTCCCAACGACAGGGTAACTGCTGGAGGCAGAAGCTACACAGGCCTCCTGCATGTTTACGAGAAGCTTGGTACACTATTGTCAACATGCACAGCAAGTTAGCCACAGATTGAGATAAAATGTTCATGCATAGCAATAAAAGTAATTTAGCACGTGTTTTTAGAAGTCCTAAAGTTCTTTGGAAAATTATTGAGATCACCTACACTTGGGCAAAATGTTCTGGAATTGCAGTCAGTGGAGGTAAAATTCTTTGAGATCCCAGGGTTTTGTAGGTCATATGGAGATATATGGCACATCCCTGACCCAGAAAGACGAGTAAGATGCTGTTCTCAGCTACCATCCAGGAAACGGGATTGATAGACAACCTGCCCAGCCAGCCTCTCTCCTGGTTAATCATAAGCCCAAACCTACAGACGCCAAGATCATCACCAGAACAAAGGAAAGTTCATATTGCCTTTGGACTCACTGGGAAACCCATTTACTGCTTGGCTGACACAGAGCACCAACTTTCTCCTGCATCTGGAGTGTTCTAGCAGAGGGCTGCTTATCAGTCGGATGTCATTTTCATGGCAAAGCAGGCCAGTCTAAGCAGACAATGGGCTGTTTGCACAATTTGGGGCATCCCGGGATCCTGGGGTTTCCCAACCTTAGATTTTCCAAACATTCAAAACATCAACACCGTCATGCCCTCCCCCTTAATGATTCAATCCCGTACTTATGGCAAAGAAAGAACTGAAAAAGTATCACTCCGTAAATCCTTTGCATTCATAGGTGGTTTTGAAATATAAATAGTGTGACTTCTATTTCAAACTCTCTATAGAAAGTTTTTTGTCATTTCCTCCTAGACCTTATTCTCCAGATAGCCTGGAATCACACAGAACGGTCTCTTTGTTCACGTGTCATCACAGAAGCATCCATTTATCAGCACCCAGGAATCCTGAGCTGTGGCGGTGCCTGGTAGAAAACACAGCGATTTCATGGTTGGGTTGGGTTTGCTCTCATTTAGATTTCTGAAGGATGTTCCCGAGGGGCTTTGTCGAGTTCTTTGCAGAGTTGAGGACTGGGAGGAGAAAGTTAAAGGCGACGAGACTTGAATGGGTTTGGTTATGCAAGAGCGTTTCCATGTACCCCAGAGAAGTGCCTTCTTAGTCTCACTGTCATCTTGATGATGAAGAAGAGGAAGCTAAATGTCCATCTCTGTTTTAGAATTAAGCCAGGACTCATTCTCTGTGGGCTAGGCCAAGGTGTAGGTAGAAATCTTGATTTAAAAAAAATAAGTGACTAAATTAATTGAGACTGAGAATACCTTGAATCTGCCTTTAATAGTAGCAGAAATACAATTAAACTACCACTTTCACTTTAATTTTTTATAATTTGTATTGGAGTATGGTTGATTTACGATGTTTGTGTTAGTTACAGGTGAACAGCAAAGCGAATCAGTTATACACAGACATCTGTCAACTCTTTAGATTCTCTTCTCATATAGACCGTTACAGACTATTGAGTAGAGTTCCCTGTGATATAGAGCAAGTCCTTACTAGTCGCTATTTTATATATAGTAGTGTAATCTACAACTGTTAAAAGAGGACTTTGCTTCTCTGGGGTCTCACAAAAGGGTCTGTCATGGCCTTTGGGAAGGTGATGGGAAGGCCATTATTTCCTCCCCGTGTGAAGGGACTCCAGCTGGTTTGTGACTCACCACAAACCTCCCTGGGTCCAGATGGAGGTAGCGAATGAGGTGCACAGAGGACTTTGAGGTCTCATGTTATTCCCAGCTTACCTCCATGCCGGCTGACCCTGTCACCTGGGAAATAATTGTGGGGGAGTTGGGAACGTACGTGGTTTTCTTGAGAGGCAACTCCATGGCTGGCAGAACCCCCTGGATACCTTGTCCTTAGGGTTAGGGCACGTGAACGCGAACCCAGGGGACAGCCTGTCTAGTTGGAACTCAAAACCCTGGGCACTAATTGGTGCCTCAATTTCTCATCTGTGAAACAGGGTTCACAACAGTATCTACCATGTGGATTTCTCTGAGGATGACATGAGTTCTCATTTGCAGTCATTAAAACAAGGCCTGGCATATTACAAGCACTACATAAAGTTGGGAACTAAATGAGATGGTCCTAACCTTCTAGGCAGTAATCTTGGGGAAATTTTGTTTGTTTGCTATTTGTGAGGTAAGCAACAACCACAGAAACCCAAAAACACAGTCATGTAAATGGGGCAGTAAGGGGTATTCTGTGTATTTGTGGGTGTACATCCTTGTGGCTCAGTAATAAAGAATCCATCTTCAATGCAGGAGATGCAAGAAACAAGGGTTTGATCCCTGGGTCAGAGAGATCCCCTGGAGGAGGGCATGGCAACCCACTCCAGTATTCTTGCCTGGAGAATCTCTTGAAGAGAGGAGCTTGGCGGGCTACGGTCCAATGGGTTGCAAAGAGTCAGACACGACTGAAGTGACTGAGCACACAGAATATGATAGAAATATGCCAACTCAATCAGTACAGCCCTCCCCACTTCAAACTCTAAAGTCACTGAGAAATAGACCGTAAAATCCAGTGGAGACATCAGGGGTGTTATCATTTTGCTTGTGGAGATGGGTTGGAGGATGGGGCTTGTTGCTGAGACCAGGAGTCCAGCGGTCTGTGCCTAAGTGTGAATTATGGGAAAGCACTCCTAAGGACCCAGGAAGCCAGCCATGGGGGCCTGAATTCCTCATCCCTGCTGAGCCCTGAAGTGAGCGGTAGTTAGACAAAGAGTAGGTGTTCTGGAAGGCTGGCCTGCTTGGGGCAGCATCCCAGGAGACCAAAGCTGAAGGACAAGTACCCATTCCAGGCAGCCTGGTCCCAAGGGCTCTCATCCAGTGCACTTCTCCTCCCACAGGGGAGGGGGAATGTAGGGAAAAGGAAGGTCAGAGCCATTATCTCCATGTTTCCAAGAGGATAGGAGTGCTCACGTTACAGGCTGCAAGAGCCCCAGAAAGGAAAGAAAATGAAGAAGCTCAGTCGTGTCCAAGTCTTTGAGACCCCATGGACTATAGCCTAGTAGGCTCCTCCGTCCATAGAATTTTCCAGGCAAGAGTACTGGAGTGGGTTGCCATTTCCTTCTCCAGAGGATCTTCCTGACCCAGGGATCGAACCCAGGTCTCCGACATTGCAGGCAGACATTTTACCATCTGAACCACCCGGGAAGCCCAAAGAGCTCCAGGAGCAGGTGAAAAATGGTCTCCTAACCCCTTTTTCCTGGAAAAGACCCTGATGCTGGGAAAGGTTGAAGGAAAAAGGAGAAGGTGGTGGCAGAGGATGAGGCAGTTAGATGGCATCACCAGCTCAGTGGACATGAATTTGAGCAAATTCCAAGAGATAATGGAGGACAGAGGAGCCTGGCATGCTGCAGTCCATGGGGGTCGCAAAGAGTGGGACATAACTTACCAATTGAACAGCAGCAACAAAACCCTAACACTAACATGGGACTCAGTGAAAAATGTATGTTTTTATTTCTGGATGTCTTCTACCTAAGTATAGAAGAGCCAACTCATTGGAAAATACCTTGATGCTGAGAAAGACTGAGGGCAGGAGAAGGGGCCACAGAGGAGGAGATGGTTGGATGGCATCACCGACTCCAAGGCCATGAGTTTGAGCAAACTCTGGGAGATAGTGAAGGACAGGGAAGCCTGGGGTGCTGCAGTCCATGGGGTTGCAAAGAGTCAGACACTAACTGAGCAACTGAACAACAACAACTTAAGTACCAAAAGCAATTTGCTGAGGGATCATCATTTGTCTAATTTGTGCTGGGCACAGATTCAGGGGTGGCTGAGGTGACCTGTGGGTAGTAGCAACTTTCCTTGAGGGAGCTGCTTGGCAGTCTGTGGTTTGTGCACAGCACTGAAGATAGAAGCGTGGCTGGTCTTTGAACAGGACAAAGGGAGTGGAAGGGTGTGTACTGGGTGTGTGCAATCAAGGGATGGTGAGAACTAGGGTTGTGAATTAGATGGTTGAGAATTAGAGGATTAGGAACAAAGAGATTCCTTCTTGGCCTTGCTTTTGATGGAGTTTGTGGTCCTCTCAGACCTACCCAGAATGGCCTGAAATGCATTTGGTGTCAAGGACAGCCTGCAGCTGGTTTACTATAAATAGAAAACATATGCATATACAATAGGTAAATTATTTACTTTTTAAAAATAACAAGCAGCTCCCCAGGACAAAATGCCTGTAGGGTTCTTGCAGATGTCAGCCATCACCCATCAGCACCATCTCCCCGCTGCAGCAGTGTCTGCAACAGCATGTTTCCACCATTCAGAGATCACAGGTGTAAATGACCTCAAATGCAGACGACCGTAAACCATAGTAAAATAATCTGGCAGCCACAAATTTTGAGCATTGTATTATATATGTTGTCCTACAAGGGGTTGAACTCCAAGCTTCTGTATATTCATTTTGAATGAGGGTTGTGTTTACACTCCCAGCAGGCACAATTCCTGATTATTTGCAAGCGACTCTTGTGAGATGAGTCAGGCGTGACAGGTTTGAAACCCATCCGGCCTTGCTGTAGGAAGACGAGGCCCATCTTCACCCACAGAGGTTTCTCTTCTCCTTCTGGGATTCTTGGTCCTGCCTGCCCAGTGTGGCGGGCAGATGGGCTGAACCTGACGCTACATGGTAAGCAGGGGGCTGCCAGTGACCTGGCTTGCCTTTCCATAGTGAGGCCGAGGGTCCTGGGAGCCAGACAGGCTTTTCCTGCACTTTGTGTCCTGGTTGAGCACTGCTACTTTCTTGGGTGCTCCCCACGTGCAAACTCACCTAGATGTCAATGGGATAGAAGCTTGTGGATGGCAAAAAGGTAGAGGGGGTGATGCTCCGGAATCAGGCAAGAATCACCTGGTCCACAGTGGGGGACTGCTGAGAGTGCTGGAGGGAGAACTCGGGGGGCACCCATGGGTGTCAGAAGCTCTGGGATGTCAGACTGCTCCTTTTGTACATATAGATAATATATAGATGACACCCAAAATATAAATATACTAGCTATATCTTTATATAGTAGATGCTGATATGTATTATATTATTATGTTAATGTGTTATATTAATAAGATACATTATTACAATGATCATATTAAAATCATATGTTAATATGTTTAAAATCTATGCATTAAACTATTTCTTATTAGGCTTCCCTTGTGGTTCAGCTGGTAAAGAATCAGTGGGAGACCTGGGTTTAGTCCCTGGATTAGGAAGATACCCTGGAGAAGGGAAAGGTTACTCACTCCAGTACTCTGGCCTGGAGAATTCCATGGACTGTACAGTCCATGGAGTCAAGTTAATACAGCTATACAGCTTCCCTAGTGGCTCCTGAAGTCTAAAGAATCCTTCTGCCAAAGCAGGAGACATGGGTTCAATCCCTGGGTCAGAAAGATCCCTTAGAGAAGGAAATGCAACCCACTCCAGAATTCTTGCCTGGGAAATCCCATGGACAGGGGAAATTGTCCATGGGGGTCACAAAACAGTTGACATAACCTAGTGACTAAACAACAACAAACAATTATATTTTATATAATAATATAGCAATATAACTATGTATTAAATATTTTATTATATTATTATATATTATATACTTATATTAACTGTGTGTTTTACATAATTTAAATATGCATTAATATACTAAATGTGAATAGGTATAAACATATATTTAGCTTGGCATATAGCTGCCGAGCAAAAGACCACATTTCCCAGCTTCCCTTACAGCTAGGTGGCCCCTAGGTGTTTGTTTAGAGGGTGGATTGTGAGCAGGAGTGTTGTGGCAAATTTCTGAACCTGGTCTTAAAGGGAAAGGATAGATCTTCTCCTTCCATATTCTTCCTTCCTTTTGGCTGGGATGTGGATGTGATATGGGGGATTAGAGAAGCCATTTTGAGCCATAAGTTAAGAACCACATGTTAGAGGGGAAGAGTCCTGGTTTCTTGTGATTATGAAGATCCCATACCAATCTACCTAGACTTCTATAATGGAGAGAGAAGCACACTTCTATCTTGTTGAAGCCCAATAATTTGGAATCTCTCTGTTACAGCAGCCAAACCAATCCCCTGATACAGCACAATGTAGTCATCAGCCTGCTATTAATAAGTAGAGCATGTCTTGGGTAATAGTTGATCGCTTAGCATTCCCCCAAAGACTACAGAATTTCAATACACTTTCTGCATCTTGTTCTTTTAACTTTTTAAATAGTGACGATCAGTTACAAGGTAAAGTTCCTTACCAGTGCAGGAAACCTAAGAGTAAAGGTATTACATCATGACATTAGTGCATCAGGGTGGTTATTTTTTGGTTTCTGTTTTCTTTTTAAATTAGGTGTGGCTGTAAGTTAAAGCTGACTTTTTAATATTGCCTCGTTCAATTTTACATTATGTTTTGGTGATGCTGAAATTCTCAGCATCCAGTAGAACTCTTTTTTTCAGAGAAGGATGGAGCTTACTTTTTGGAATGACCACAATGTCTGGAACATCAGCAATGGATTTGATCTTTAGAAACATGCAGAAGCCATTTAATCCAGAAACTAGTGATAAATCAGGTAGCTAATCAAGCCTGGTAATGCTTGTCTGGGTCAAAAATGAGGTGGATCTAAAAGTCATGAGATATCTTACTTGCTTTTACCAATAAACTGCCCTGAAAATCATTTCATAAAAGTAGCTTCCAAAAGGCTTAAAATAATTAGGCAGCTGTTGGAATGATGGTATACTTCCCCCAGGGGACTACTTTGAAGGACACTGCAATTATAGATGTGTAAATTCCAGAATACATAGTTAAAATCGGATCTATTATTTTCTAGTCACCATCTTTGTATTCATCTGTTTATGATCATTTTAAAATGAGATAGCTCATTTAGGGCATCGCTGAGGTCTGCAGAGTAGGTAACAAAAATAATCACGCATCAATTTGGGCAATTGCCCACAAAGGAAAGTTCCTCCTTAAGTGTATTTAGAGCTCTCCATCGGCCATCCCCACATGAGCAGCAGTATTACCCCCTCCCTCCAGCACCTCCTATGACCTAAATCAGTCTTAGGAGACAGCCAATGTTTCCCATCAGACTGTATCTCATCAGTCTTACCTGGCTCACGTCAGCCCATCTCAACCTCTCCTTTATCCCTAAGAATCAGCCATCCTTTGACTTGAGTTTTCACTCCTTTATTTCATCGTTCCAGTTGAGTAATTGTCTATACCTAGATTGGCCAGAATGTATAGGGCCTTCTATTTATCTGGATCAAACAAAAGATAAAACAGCTAGTGGGAAGCTGCTGTATAGCACAAAGAACTTAGCTCCGCTCTGTGAGGACCTAGCTCAAGAGGGAGGGGATATATTATACATATAGCTGATCTACATCGTTGTACAGCAGAAACTAGCACAGCACTGTAAAGCAACTATACTCCAATTAAAACTTCATCAATTTTTAAAAAAGATATATTGAGTGAGTTCCCCCACAAAAAAAAACAAATGGTACTCAAAAAATATTTGTTTTCCTCTTTGATAGTGAATAACCAAATAAATAAAGAAAAACCAAAAAACAACAACAACAACAAATAAAAGAACTTCAACCACATGAGGCCACATCTGAGATAAAAGAACAAAGGTCACAGAAATGGGAACAGGAGCCCCCTAATAAGAGGTCAGAGGAGTGATTTCCTGTGAACTGCTCAACAGAAGAAAATTGGAAGAAGTTTCTAGGGAAAGAAGTGGAAAAATGACAGAACGCTCTGGAAATCCTTAAAAATAGGTAGATTCTTATTCACCCAGCGCAGTTACTCATCAGGAACACTGCAACATTAATGAACGGGTGTGGTCTGTTTCTAGCCTGCCTTTTGGGACAAAGAGGAATAGCAAAAGCAATTTGAAACTTCACGGTAGCTAGCCGCCCCAGCGATAATCGGGACCCCTTGAAAGCTAGGTGGTCTCCTTCTGCTGGATTTTCAATTAGCCCCAGTAGGAGCTGGAGCTGTCTTCCGTAGCTGATAATGTTCGTGTGTGTGTGTGTGTGTGTGTGTGTGTGTGTGTGTGTGTGTGAGGGGGGAGGGGTTATCCTTTTGAAGCTCAGAGAAGTCCCAGTGACTGACTTGAGAACAGTGAGTTTTACAGCTTGTGCGAACCTATTTTCAGGTTACTTCTCAATTACACCCTTGCCTTGGAGGGTCAAGTCGTTTGGTTTCCAGCGAATCCTGTGGTTGTACCTGTGGTTACCCACCAACTTCTCATCTGCTTTGCTTATCTGATAACAGGCGAAGGGGGAAAGAGCTTTTAATATCCCCCAAAAGGGGAAGATTGGTAATTAGCTATTCACCGCAGGGAATCAGGCCAGGTTAGCCTGCTCCAAGCAAGAGAACAATCTGGATGTTGGACTTGGGTGATATTTTCAAATTTGCTTCTGTTATTCCTCTTTTATACAAGATTTAGGTCTTCGGGTCTTATCTGGATCGCCTTTTCTTTGTCCTGCTTTTTGAAAGCCAGGTCAAAGCACGCCACACTGCAGGGGAAGGAGAAACTTCCGTCTCTCCTACAACCGTCTTTTGCATGACAGCTTGTACATTTCGGGCCCCGCTGTGAGTCTGCGCACCCCTCCGCCTGGAGAGTTGTCCCTCCATCCCTCGTCGCGCGGCAGCGAGGGGATCCTTTAGAAAAAAAAAAAAAAAAAACGAGTGAAGTAACTGAAAGAGCGGGAGCAGAGGTAACAGCCAGAAACGGCGAGGACGCGAGCGGCAGAGACAGGAAAGGAGGCGGTGGCGCGGGCCCTGGCGCGCTGCGCGCTGCAGCGACGGAACTTCTGCAAAAGCTGCCCGCCCGCGCGTTATCAGCGGCGCGCAGGCCTGTGGTTTTCTCGCTCTCGCAACCCTGCTTTAACTGCCGGTTTATTTTTCGACAAACAGGATGCCTCCATCTGAGGCTGTCAGCATCCCAGGCTCTTTGAGAGAAAAGAGGTAGTCCAGCCCCACCGTACAGGCAAGGCCTGGGGCGGGGGTGAGGGGTGGAGTGTCTCAGCTTCAAGGGTCTTCCCAGAGAGGCGACAGCCCTGCAGGTGCAGCGGCTGGGAGGACTTCAAGGAGGACCAGGAGGCTGGAGCAAGTGCAACCCGCGTGCAACCCGCCTTCCCTCCGCCACCCGCCCCTCCCTGCAACTGATTCCACTGCCCAGTCTTGCTCTGCAAGCACCCCGAGGCAGAGAAGCCCAAATGGGGGGGGGCACAGGTTGGAGACAGAAAAGGGTGTTTCTTAAACTGTAATCTGCAGGAAAATTTTCATTTGCAAGCCAACTAGAAAGTGCACGCCAGTCACCTGCAGCTCTTGTGAAACCTGCAGACTCTGGTGGCTGCAGGTCTGGGACCCCCATCTGAGAGTCTGCACTTTTAAACCCTGCTCCCAGTGATGCTGGTCTGCTGGTCCAAAGACCGCACTGTGAATGGCCAGGCTCTGGGAGATTGCTATCTTGTCACTCTCCATGCATTTCTTGCCGCCAGTCTCTGTATAGACTACAAGGTACGTGCAGAGGAGTCCGCATTTAGAGGGAACCCTAATGCAAGCCATCCAGTTTCAGCCCAGCTGTATTTATTCCTGTGGCTTGGGTTTAACACTGGCCACCTTGCTAATGGAGAAGAAACTTCCTTTGTGTTCCAGAGGGAAGGGAAGCTTGAATGAGCCAAGAGATTTCTTCAGTCCTAATAGGCAACACCTTCAGGGATTCAGGGAAGATGATGTTCTGAGCCTAGAGTTAGAGGGGAGATGAAAGTGAAGTGAAAGTCGCTTAGTCGTGTCCGACTCTGTGACCCCATGGACTATACAGTCTATGGAATTCTCCAGGCCAGAATACTGGAGTGGGTAGCCTTTCCCTTCTCCAGGGGATGGAACCCAGGCCTCCCACATTGCAGGCGGATTCTTAACCAGCTGAGCCACAAGGGAAGCCCAAGAATACTGGAGTGGGTAGCCTATCCCTTCTCCAGTGGATCTTCCCGACCCAGGAATTGAACCAGGGTCTTCTGCATTGTGGGCAGAGTCTTTACCAACTGAACTCTCGAGGAAGCCCGAGGGTGAGATGTAAAAACACAACCTCCCAAACCCAACTTAGTCAAGGTTTCCTATTGATGGAAACATTTACATCTCACAGTTGGAATTCAACGAATGTCCACATTTTCCAGAAGCTGTGCACTTTTGGGTAGCAGTAAGAATTTGGAGCCCATATTTGAATATTCTAGACCCAACTTGATCTCAGACTTCCTTTAGGATCTTGCGGTATGCTCTATAAAGTATATATTTTTGAGTCACGTTGAATTAGCACTGAGATTTTGAGGGACTGGACTAGGAAATCCACAGCACGTGAATAAGATGGCAAGAGAGGGCTCACAATCCAGAATGTGTAGGTCCTGCCAAAGGCGGTGCTGTCAGATGTGGAAAAAAATTTCTGCTAAATTTTGCTAAGCCCTGAAATTTCATGAAGATTCCATTTTGACTTCATCAAAATCAGTCAAGGGCTCCCTGTTGCCGAGTATTTCTCAAAGTACGACTAAGATTACAGGGCGGTTAAAACGCAGACTCTTGGGTCCTTGAATCTTATTTCTCACGGCATCCAGGAATCTGCATTTTAACAGACATTCCAGGGGATTCCGATGTACTGCTTGGTCTGCAAGTTCAAGTACAACATTCTTATGGCAGCGTTCAAAGTTCTGCCTTTAGTTTGCCTGTTCACCTGTGTGCTGAAGAGGGCTCTTGGTTGCCTGTGAGCGCTCCTTGACCCCCACTCTGAACGGCTGTCTCCTTCTTTTCCTCTCAATCTTCCCAGCTCTGTATAAAATGACTTCTTCTTCCTCTCTGAGCCCTCCTCAGATCGCGATTTCTCATTCAGCAATCAGTTCTTTTCCTACTCTGGGATGACTGTTGGGTTGGGCTGGGCTGTTCCCTCCTCCTTTTGTTCACTGCCTGTTTCTGATGCTTGGCTTTGCACCTCTCACTGGACACTAAGCTTCTGGAGAGATGTTTCATGCCATATGACCTTTGCATTGCAGGCCATTTTGTCAACACGATGTCACCCACACCCCTCACGTGTTCGGTAAGTTTACTGATGGGTCATTACTGACAGGTTTTACTGTGTGTGATAAACCTGGCACCCTAGGTCCTAGGATCAGAAGGAGCTGGGAAGGGAAAAAGTGATAAAAGCATCGAGAATCTGGTTCTGTGGTCACAAAAGACACAGAGGAAGAAAGAAAAAGGGAGTGTGGACCCTTGCTCATCTGTCTGCTGTGTGACTTGGGGAAGAAATTTCCTTTTGTTAATATAGTTTCCGTTCTACTTGAAATCTAGACTATTAAATCTATGATCCAAGTTTGCTTTTCACTCCCACTCCCCATTGCTAGATTTCTTGGGTGGCCTCTCCCACTGTCTCTTGATCTGACTTTGGTTTTTTTTTTTGTCCTGTTGGTGGTGGTCAGTAGCCCAACTCCAAGCTCAAGCTGGAAGAGATTTCAGTGTATGACATATAGATTGAAAGAATGGTAGTAATTTAATGATTTAGCTGAAAGCTGTAAGCATACCTCTGTTTTAATCCTGACATGGCCAGGGTTATTACTAGTCATGAAATCTGGTTTTTCCTTCTTAACCTTTCTAAGCCTCGTAATGCTGGTTTTCGTTATCTAAATCCTGAGCCTCCGTGTTTTTATCTTCAAAGTCAGCGTAACGATAATGGTTCACAAGGCACTGCGGAGAGGTTCGAGCCCCCAGCAGCTTCCAGAAACCCCTGGTTCCCTGCTCCCTAACCCAAGTGTGGATGAATGTCTGCTCATGTTCTAGGCCATTCCTTGCTTCCCACACCTTTACCATCACCTTAGTTTCAGACCCACTGCTCTCCTGGTCCACCCTGCTGCTGCCCTCCAGTCCACAGCTTCTCTCTTAAGGGAATCTTCTAAACTCTGTAGGAAGACCTTCCTTCTCAGGCTTCAGACACAGCCGTGTCAGCATCTGGTCAGCCTCAGCGTGGTGGTGCCCCTGACTCTGCTCTGAGAACTCCTCCTCCTGGTTTCCTCTTTCCAGCCTCTGCTCTGGGTACTCTCAGTGCTTCCCTGGTGGCTCGGATGGTTAAGAATCTGCCTGCAGTGCTGGAGACCTGGGTTTGATCCCTGGGTTGGGAAGCCCTGGAAAAGGGAATGGCTACCCACTCCAGTATTCTTGCCTGGAGGATCCCATGGACAGAGGAGCCTGCTGGGCTGCTGTCCATGGGGTCATAAAGAGTCAGACATGTCTATGTGACTAACACTTATGCTGTCACAAATGGCAGCTTATATTTTGGGGGGTTCTTCCCTGGTGACTCAGATGGCAAAGAATCTGCCTTCTATGCGGGAGACCTGAGTTCGATTCTTGGGTTAGAAAGATCTCCCAGCGAAGGGAGTAGCTACTGACTCCAGTACTCTTGCCTGGAGAATCCCATGGACAGAGGAGCCTGGCAGGCTACAGTCCATGGGGTTGCGAAGAGTCGGACATGACTGAGCAACTAACACTTTCACGTTCGATGTCCCTTCAGTCTTGACTCTTCATACTCAGTTCTCTTCTGTCTTCTTCCTTTTCCTCTGACACTCAAAGGCCTTATGATAGTCTCCAGATCATCTCTTTACAGTAATAGCTCCTTCCTCCACATAGAAAACAGATTAGAATTCCTTTTTATAATATTAAGATGCCTACAGTGGATGCTGAACCATGGAAGTTCTTGGAGATCCCAAAGTGACATAATTTCTAAGGCCTTACAGGTTCCCCATTTACCCTTTGACACATACCTGTTCTAAAGGCACAGTCATTTTCCCAATTTCAAAAAGCAAGGAGGGTTGCACTTTCTAGAAAGTAAAATGCTGAAAGGGAATAAAGGGCAGAAATATGTCTTTACAATCATCATTTGGTGGTTGGATTTCTCAACTATTCATATGTGGGACCTGATTATCCAATACTTGGGTCACCTGATGTGAAGAGCTGACTCATTGGAAAAGACTCCGATGCTGGGAAAGATTGAAGGCAAGAGGAGAAGGGGACGACAGAGGATGAGATGATTCAATAGCATCACGGACTCAATGGACATAAATTTGAGCAGACTTTGGGAGATACTAGAAGATAGAGGAGCCTGGTGTGTTGTAGTCCATGGGGTCGCTAAGGAGTTGGACACAACTTAGCTTAGCGACTAAACAACAGAAGCGAATTCTTTGTTGATGGCGAGGATGTTCTGTGCTGTCACAGATGTTCAGTAGCTCCTCTGGTCTCACCCCATGGATGCCACTTCTGCTACTCCCTGCCAGCTGTGATCACGCAGGGTTGGAACTTAGGTCTCCTGCATTGCAGGCAGATTCTTTACCAGCTGAGCAAACAGGGAAGCCCCAAAATGTCTCTAGACATTGCCAAACGTGTCCTGGGGACTAAACTACTCCCACACTTCTCACCCTCTCTCTCCAGTTAAGAACCACTGATTTAAGATATTCAAAGGTGACAGCCATAGAGAAAAAAATAGGAAAAGTAAGGAGGAGGGACTACTCTGCCAAGAGTAGTATGATCTCAATAAAAGAAAGGATCTGAGCAAACAAACCCATGAGGAAGGAACCAGGAAACCAAATGTTAAAGAAAAGTATTACAATGATAAGGCATTTATTTGAACAGAAGATCCACTAAGGAACATTCTTGAATGGAGCAAAGAATGAGGTCTAACCTTCAGGGAATTCCTCTCCTGCAAAGACATGGCTTATGGACAAATTTAGGTGCTTCCACATGCCCAAAGTTCAGGCTTGGCTAAAGGGGATTTATGTGCAGAGGGACTTTTGGGGAATGGTTAGGAGTGATTTGGAGTACCAGACCCTACAATTATTCAACAGATGCCCAAAGTCTTGGAATGGAAGGGAAAGCCACATAATACAACATCACCTGCCCAACATTTCCCTGAAGATAATGCTCCCCTAAATTGACAGATGGGTTTCCCTGGTGGCTCAGATGGTAAAGAATCCACCTGCCAATGCAGGAGATTCTGGTCTGATCCCTGGGTCAGGAAGATCCCCTGGAGAAGGAAATGGCAACCTACTCCATATTATTGCCTGGAAAATCCCGTAGACAGAGGAGCCTGACTGGCTACAGTCCTGGTGGGCTGCAAAGAATTGGACATGAGGAAATCCACAGCATATGAATAAGATGGCAAGAGAGGGCTCACAATCTAGAATGTGTGGGTCCTGTGGGTCCTGCCAAAGGTGGATGTGAAGAGCAACTACACAACAATAATCAATTGAAGGGTATAGAGACATGGTGCTGGACACGATGGGTCTGAAGTCTAGCAGGACAGTCCACATGCATGCCCAATCCCCGACTTCACCAAGGCAGGCAAGACCTAGAACTTCAGGCAAAATCTACTGTGTGTTATCCACCAGCCGTTTCTGATGTTCCAATACTTCCCTCTTCCGAACAGGAAAAGAGATAGTTAAGATTTCCCATTTAAAAAAGTTTCTTTGAGCAGATGACAGGAACACAGAGCATCTTTTCTGGTCTTTGTTTGCTGTTGTAGAGGTCACCCAGTGGGAAATGGACTGGACCTTATTTTCAGTCCTGTGAGTACGACTCTCTTGGTCATGGGCATTCCTCTCTCCACATATGTATCCTATTTAAAGCACAGGAACAGAAAGAAACCCCTTGACTATGTAGCATTTTTCAATGCTTCTTACACTTGCCTAGCCTCCCACAAGGAACATCCATGGGACTTCTAGCTCGACACTCTTTGGACAGAAGTGGAACCAGCCCCTGCCACTTGCTCTTCTTTGCTCCAATATGCCCACATATTCCTTCCTGTTCTTAGCTGATCACAAGTCTTAAGGGGGAACCAAGTCTGGGTGGAGGTCCTAGTTACTTGCTCTCTGCCATGGTTGTATAGGTGTGACCAGGCTACAAAATCAGGTGTAGGAGTACAAATATGCTGCAGAGGGTTAAATTGTCACTGTGGACTCTTTTGCTCATACCCACTGGGGTTTCTACAGCTCAGCAGTAAGTACAAGGCTGATGGAGCACCAACGTTCTATCTACTCATTTGTCCATCCATCTATTCATCCATCAGTCCACCCCTCAGTTCATCTGTCCATCCATCTAACATTTGTTGAGTGCCTGCACACTCCCATGTATTGGGAATAAAGAGAAAAAAGAGAATGAGAAAAGTTTCTCTCGAAGAAGAATTTAAAGTCTCTAGGAGAATGCTCCCATGAACAGGAAACTTTGAGTTATTGATAACATTTCAGTGGGTGCTATGGTAGCTTCATGGACTGAATAAACACCAGACAGAACTAGAATGTGGTCTTTTGCATGCTCCTCCAATGGGTATCCTAGAGGACTTGGTCATCAGAGCATCACTCTGGTAGCCCTGTTGCTTCAGGAAGCAAACACAGATCATGTCCGGTCATGTCTGTGGTGGGGATATGGGGAGACCTGCTCTAGTACCCAGCACCCGCCATGGGTACATGTCCCAGCACTCATAACCTGCACAGTGATTACCCACAGTGATCCTGCTACCAGAAATTTGGGGTGTGATGGAAATTGTGCACAGCAGAATAGAGAAATATCCTTCTAGAAGGGATTTGAAAATAGCGTGTAGAAAAGTGAAACTGAATGTGCTTTGGGAGTTTTGAAACTTTTGACCAAATCATCAGTGATTTGTAGGTCCTTGGATCAGTTATTAGCTGGCCTTTTTGATTATTTATTTTCTAGATTTCAAGAGCCACATCAAAGACCTGCTAACAATCCCTTTACAAAAAGGGAAGGAAAATGAATTATTCAAAATCAGGCACTGGAAAAAGTCAGACTGACAGTACCATGTGCTTCAAACTCTTAACACACTGTTAGGAGTGTCAACAGTTAAGAGCTCTTTCATCATCAAACCATAGTCTACCATCCCATGATGTCTGTAATTAGAGACTCGGATTACTCATTTTGAATTTATTCCGGATGATATGAGTGTCCAGGTTATACCCTCTCTAGAAGACTATCTCATGGAAAGAGGCACAGTTCAATAGTTAAGTGCTCAAGATCCAAAACCAGACTACAGGTGAAATCAGCCTCGCCACTTCTCAGCTGTTGTGGCCTTGGACAGATCGCTTGACCACTCTGTGCCCTAGCCAGGCATGTGTCAAAAAGGAGGCTAATTGTCTCTGCTGTCTAGGTGACAGTGATGACATGAGTTTCTGTGGGTAAGGCACTTACAGCAGGGCCCAACCCATGGAAAATGCTACATAATAGTGCTTGTTCAATAAAACTTGAGGTTCCAACAGTGCTTTCTTAGCACTTCTTATCAGCTTACTTCTGTTTTCTGAATTTAATCATTATGTACATTAACCCAGGTGGCTCAGCTGTAAAGAATCTGCCTGCCAATATAGGAGGCTCAGGAGACTTGGGTTTGATCACTGGGTTTGGAAGTTCCCCTGGAGGAGGAAATGGCAAGCCACTCCAGTATTCTTGCCTGGAGAATCCCATGAAAGAGAGGAGCCTGGTGGGCTACAGTCCATAGGGTCAGAGTTGGATGCAACTGAACACACACACGTGCACATTAACCAAAGCGAACTAGAGGCATTGTTCTAGGAGTACCTAATTTTCTCTCCCTTGCCCTAGTTTTTTCAGTAGAAACACTATTAAAGATTGAGTTAACAGGCCCAGGTTCCGCTGGAAAGTAATCCTAGCCTATTAGTTATTTTTGGTTTGTCCTCAGTAGACTAGAATCATGGATGGTTTTAGTTTCTGCTTTTAATTATGGGGAATATGACAGATCACTCTGCTCTCAAGCTTCCTGCTCATAGACTGCTAGCTGTTACAGACAGCTTGAATTAACAGGAAGGGATGGGGAGGGACCAGGGTTCAAACTTGGTATAGGAGTCCAACCATGCTGTGGAGGACCAAATCATTGCTGTGGTTCATTGTTCAGTCACTCAGTCACATTTGACTCTTTACGACCCCATGGACTGCAGCACGCCAGGCTTCCCTGTCCTTCACCATCTCACAGAGCTTGGTCAAACTCATGTCCATTGAGTCGGTGATCAAACCATCTCATCCTCTGTGGTCCCCTTCTTCTCCTGCCTTCAGTCTTTCCCAGCATCAGGGTCTTTTTCAGTGAGTCTATTCTTTGCACCAGGTGGCCAAAGTATTGGAGCTTCAACTTCAGCATCAGTCCTTCCAATGGATATTCAGGGTTGATTTCCTCTACGGTTGACTGGTTTGACCTCCTTGCAGTCCAAGGAACTCTCAAGAGTCTTCTCCAACACCACAGTTCAATAGCATCAATTATTCAATGCTCAGGTTTCCTTATGGTCCAACTTTCGCATCCATACGTGACTACTGGAAAAACCATAGCTTTGACTAGACAGACCTTTGTAGGCAAAGTAATGCCTTTGCTTTTTAATACTCTAAGTTTGTGATAGTTTTCTTCTGAGGAAAAAAAATGTCTTTTAATTTCATGGCTGCAGTCACCATCCTCAGTGATATTGAAGCCTAAGAAAATAAAGTCTGCTACTGTTTCCATTGTTTCCTCCTCTATTTCCCATGAAGTGATGTGACCGGATGCCATGATCTTAGTTTTCTGAATGTTGAGTGAAAACATGCTCAGTCTCCTCTACACTTTTTAATTGCTTTGGCCCATAAATAAATAGGAAGTGACCGTAGTGCACTGGTTCCTAAGGGATCTCTGGACCAGTAGTTCTCAAACAGGGTAACTGTAGCCCTCAGGGACACTGGACCATGTTTGCACTTTTTGTTGTCACATTTTGAAGAGGTGGAGTTACTGGCATCTAGTGGGTGTGGACCCAGATCACAGCTACACTTCTTGTGACACACAGGTCCCCTCAACAAAGAAAGAGCCCACCCCCATGTCAACACTGGTGAAGTTAACAGAGGGCAAAGTGTCAGGCTGCATGATGCTGGATGCCATCCTTAGAAAACCAGAGCTGCAGTGAACAGCGGGGGGCATGTTTCTTTTGTACTATTTACTATAGTTAGGACATGGGAGCAATCTACAGGCCCGTCAACAGAGGGGTGGGTAAGGAGGATGTGACACATAGGTACCATGGAATAGTTCGCAGCTGTGGAAAGGGACAAAACTGTGTCCTTTGCAGAGAGGTGGATGAACCTAGAGACTGTCATCCAGAGTGAAGTAAGCCAGAAAGAGAAAAACAAATATTGCATATTAATGCGTATATGTGGAATCTAGAAAAATTGTAGAGATGAACGTATTGGCAAAGCAGAAGTAGAGACAGACATAGGGAACAACCGTATGGACACCAAGGGAGGAAGGGGGCTAGGTGGGATGAACTGGAAGATGGGGTTGACATATATGCACTATTGATATATACAAAATAGATAACTAATGAGAAGCTAATGTGTAGCATAGGAAACTCAACTCAGTGCTCTGTGGTGACAAAGACTGGGTGTATATATATGCATAGCTGATTCACCTTGCTGTACAGCAGAGACTAACCCAACACTGGAAAACAACTATGCTGCAAAAAAAAAAAAAAAAAAAAGAGTGCTAGGACTGAGAGATCGCAGGCAGCTGCCTCTTAGTTTTCCAGGGAGGGGTTGACCAGGGTGCAAGGGCACACACTGCCGCAGGAGAGACTGCCCGGCAGCCCCAGGCTCCTCTGTCACTGCACCGCACGCCTCACCCCACACGCCAGTCCTTCGAGGCCAGCAGCCAGGAGGCATCATATACCCATGCACGGTCATATGAATGATGGGATCAGGGTTAACTTTGGGGATTTGGGGGTCCTTGCTGTGTAAAGAGGGAAAGAGGAACATCAAACTGAATGGTGTCTAATCCACAAGGGCTAATCAGATAGAGAGAAAAAGCGCTTTACAAGTGGTAAGATCAACTCGAGGTGTCCCGTGCTGTTCCTAACAGAGGTCTCACGACTACAAGATGAGCATCATCACTGTTACTCTGCAGATGAAGCAAACGGGGGCCCATAGAGGTGAGGCCATCCGCCCAAGGCAGCGCAGCAGGAAACGGAGCTGGCTTTACACACAGAGGCTCTGCACCACGTTGAAAGGTGGGAGTGAGTGAGTAAGGCAGGGTCCGTGCTCCCCGCCCGGCTTGGCCTCCTACTAGCTGTGTGGGGTGGCTTTCTTCATCCATCTCTGCTACATCCTCCTTCTAAAATCTTTATCAACTGGGGATTAAGAGCTATGCTTATCTCTACATCTGTGTCTCTATTTCTGTTTTGCAAATAAGATCTTCTATATTATTTTTCTGGATTCCAACACCAATTAATTAAAAAACCCACAACAGTCCCTTTCAAAAGAAAAGAGTTGTACTTACATACAAGTTTTTTGATTAAAAGAGATGAAGGAGGGATTCTGCCTGACACATTATAAACTATTGGTGAATGTTAGCTGTGCTTGTCATCATTTATAAGCAACAGTGTCAATTATCTCATGAAGACCGGAAGCTTTCCCAAACCAGAAGCAGGATGTAATTGAGCCTGGGGGCCATAGTGGGGTCGGGGTTGGGGGCGTGGGGACGTAGGGAGGTGGGAGAGTGGGACAGGTTCCCTGAGGAGACGGAGGACTCCCTCTCTTCACTCTCCCATTGCGGACTTTTCTAGAACCCGTCCTCAGGCCCAGGCCACAGGGGAGGTCCAGGCTGACATGAAGCTGTGGGGTCAAGGTCCCTCAGTTTTTCACTCCTTTAGGTTGTGAGGTTCTTATACAAAAGCTGACTTAGAGGGAAGAGGCTGTGTTGAAACAACTGCTTCTGTGTCAATGACCTGCTGGGTTCTAACCAGACGTATGTGTGTGCTTCTATGCTCAGTTGCACAGTCATGTCCAATTCTTTGCGACCCCATGGACTGTAGCCCACCAGGCTCCTCTGTCCATGGGGTTTTCCCAGCAAGACTGCTGGAGTGGGTTGCCATTTCCTCCTCCAAGGGATGTTCCCGACCCAGGGATCGAACCTATGTCTCCTGGATTGGGCAGGCAGATTCTTTACCAGCTGAGCCACCTGGAAACTGATGTGGGAGGCGGGTAAAATCTGTCACACAAAACAGTGGTGGCGTGGGGGTGGGGGGCACTGGCCCTCAGAGGGAGACCACTGTGGGGAGAGAGGGTCAGATTGGACCTGAGGCCAGGACTCCCCAGAAAGAGCTCATCCTCAGTAAAGGTCAAGTGGAACTCATGGAGGGAAGATGGAAGAAGGAGGAAGGGAAGTGGAGCTGGGGGTCAGGCCAGGCCCTGAGGTGTAGGCAGCTGGCTCTAAGCATGGCAGGGCGTTTTCTGAGTCACAAGAATTCCTCAGTGATAATCTTTCAGTTCACACCATGAAATTTTTATTTCCCTTCATACCCTGTATAAGGAAATCGAGTCTAACACAGAGTCACCTTTCCAAAGGCGCTTTATTAGTTTATTATTATTTTTTATTGCGAAGAATAATTAGCCTGAGTGCCTTTTAATTTGTTCCCATTACGATGTTTGGATAACAACAATTAGAAGCTGGCCAGGCTCCCTGCTTCTAGGCAAGCCGGGGACTCTCGCTGGCTGGCTGGGAGCTGGCTTGGGTGAAGAGGTGGTGGTGGGGCATGTAATTAATTACTGTGTCCTTTGCCACGTGGAGCCCAAGGAGAAAGGGAAGGAACTTCATGTGACCCTGTGGTAACTCGCTGTAGAATAATCAGATGAGACGTGCCTTTTGTACGCATAAGGTCAGAGAACGAGAGAAAAAAAAAAGAAAACCTCAAACCCACCTGCTTGAGAGGATTTGTAATGATGTCAGAGGGCTGGAGATGTGGGCTTTTGAAATGGCAGATATTTGCAGAACGACAGAGAGATGATTCCCAAAGGCCCATCAGGGAGTGGGTCTCTGGCTTTGCAACTGAAGGCTTGTTGAGGGGGGAGGAGGTCTGTCGTCAGGAGGGTGTGAGGCCAGTTTTGCTAATCACCTGCTTCTGGGTGGAGTTTTTATCCCAACCATGGGAATAGCTGGATGTGAATGCTTACTGGGAGCATCACTGAAAACACTGGCCAGAGTGAGGGTTTTGACAGGTGGGCTCCCAGAGGCTCCCTGGCTTCCTGAAGGATGGACTGGAGTCTGAGGTCCCTAACTGCGGGTGGAACAGCGCCGTTTGGTGGGTTCTTGCATACGCGGGTCCCAGGACGTGGACTAGGATGGAGCAAGAGAAGCACCTTAGACACGGCATTTAAAAAAGGTGCCGTCTCTCCAAGTCTTCCCAGTTCAGGGTCAGCTTTACATGAGTCTCAGAAAGAGCGCCTCCTAAAGGTTTTTTCGGGAAGTGCCTCATTGAATCAAACTAGTCTTACTCCAGACGAATGGCCAGACTGGTAAACTGACAACCATCTGGTTGGGAAGAAAGGCTCAGTCAGGGTTCGCCCCACTCCCACCCCCAGCCAGCCTATCACCAGCATCTTGGGAATGGGTGATTCTGATATATGTTTGAGCACTGCTGGCTTAGAGCGGCATCCTTCATGGGCAATCCTGGGGCCACCAGGACATCTCTCTCTCTCTCGGGGGGGCAGCTCTGATGGGGAGGGGCCCTGAGGATGTAGCTAGTGACCAGGAGAGGCATTCACACCAATGGTGGGCGCCTAAAGCCACCAAATGTGTTCAGAGGCATGCCAGCCATCCAGGAGAGTGGACTTTGTCAGTGGATAGTGGCCCCAGCTCGAGGCCCCCTGAGGTTCAACGCCCCCTCCCTACCTCCTCACAGTATCACCTTCTGTCCAGGGCCTTCGGCAAGTCTTTGGCTCCATAAAGCTCAGCTCTCCAGCATGTCAAACTGAGAGAACGGCAATAGCCACTCTTCTCCTCAGGTCCTGCAGAGAGAACCTCTCCATTTGAACCTGGCTCCCTCCTCTACCAGAAGCCTAACCTCAGGTTCCCTCATCTCTGCATGCCACACCCCCGAATAAAAAGAGGATTAGCAACAAGGCGACCCACTCACAGGTTTGTGTGAAGGATTTATCGAAGTGACACAAGGAAATTTGGACACAGTGCCAGGGCTGGCACAGAGCACATGATCAATAAACATTACCCGCTGCTGTGATCAGCTTTGCAGAGGACCTCCCAGGTGACTCTAGTGGTAAAGAAGCTGCCTGCCAATGGAGAAGATGCAAGAGACGCGGGTTCGATCCCCGGGTAGGGAAGATCCCCAGGAGGTGGGCATGGCCACCCACTCCGGTATTCTTGTGGGGGAAATCCCACAGACAGAGGGGCCGGGTGGGCTACAGTCTATAGGGTTGCAAAGAGTCAGACATGACTGAAGCGACTTAGCAAGCACGTGGTCAGCTTTAATATTTGTAAGCTCAGCTCTCTGCCACGGAGCACTAAGACCACTTCTGCACGGCTGCGTGGAGAGAGGGAAGAGAGCCAATTCTCCATTCTGCAATGTGGTGCTCTTCCTGGCACAGCTGCCAGGCCATGTTCTGGGCTCAGCAGAGGCTCCTTCCCTGCCTCCATTCTAGATACTTTCAGTGGCATTTCCCACGGTTACTTTTCCTTATTGACTTCTTCTCTGTATCCATTACTTTTTATATGTTATCTCCAATCCTTTTGACAACCATCTGGATCATTGCACCCATTTACAGTTGAGAAACCCAGGCTCTGCAAGGTTGGGGAAGCAGGTCAAGTTCACACAGGGGATAGGAACCAATCTCCTGGCCCCAAGCTCTGGGCTCCCTGCTTCCTGATCTACTGGCTGGTCAGGTCTGTCCACCTCGTGGCTTTTGCACCAATGACATTTCATAGAGAAGAGCCTGGGGCTCAAGAATACACAAGTCCTTGAGTTGATACTTCAACACCAGTGGGAGGTTGGGGGAGGGATGGAGTGGGAGATTGGGGTTAACAGATATAAGCTATTATCTGCGTAAGGGATAAACAACAAAGTCTGAATGTAGAGAACAGGGAACTATATATTGATTATCCTATGATGAAACATAATGGAAAAGAAGAAAAAAAAGAATATATATATATATTTATAGGTATCTAACTGAATCACTTTGCTGTACATCAGAAATTAGCATTGCAAACCAACTGTACGTCAATAAAAAACCAAACCAAACCAAACACATCTATTGCAACTTGCAGCTGATGGACTCAAGGATGCTGATATAAGCTGAGTCTCAGTGATCATGAAATATATAGTCACCTGGGGACCTCCTGATTTAAACTGAGGTATTCATGCAGGAGCAAGGGAGGGGAAGGAAAACCATCATAATTTGCCTTTTGAGTTTTCATCTTATTTTAATTTCTATTTTGGGGGTGTGTTGTACACTGAGCATACTATAATTATACAGTACAGTAGTATGAGTATAGTAGTATAGGTGTGTAGTTTCTAAATAAATAAATACGCATAGGTTTAGGGGGTGTGCTAAAATAAGCTTTACTTCTATTTGATGTGATCAAAAGTGTTTGGAAGTGCCTGCCTTGCTGTTCAGTGGTTATTAGTTCACTCAGAAGCAACTTTGCTGAACTGAGTGCTTCAGACGAAGAGGAGCCACTAGAATCCAGAAAGCATGGGACTTGAATACCTGCCTCTGTGTGTGTGTGTGTGTGTGTGTGTGTGTGCGTGCGCAAGAGACAGACAGAGAGAGAGGGAGAGAGACAGAGACAGAGAGAGAGGGAAATGGAGACAGAGAGACAAAGAGAGACAGAGAGACAGACTGATGTTTCTCCTGAGCGAGGCCACCTTTGAGAGTAAGAGCTTTGAATGCAGAGTGTCATGAGGACACATATTCTTGATGGGACTCATAGTTGGGTTCAAATTTGGTCAGAAGAGAGCACCACCACCCCCACTTCCCAGGGGGCCCTTTGAGAACTGGAGGCTGGCAGCCTCAGTGGGACACCACCCTACACCCTCTGTCCCTCTGTGTGAGCACAGGCACTTGCCCTTCTGTTGGTCGTCCGGATTTCACAAGAGATGCTCATCAGAACCAACCTGGTTGACCGTAAGGTTGCCTCGGGGCGGGGGGGGTGGGCACAGTTGGATGCTTGGCTCGGGTGGTGCTGGGTTAAGAGATGAGACCCAGAACCCCTGGGCAGGAGAGAGCACCCAGGCTGCCCCAGTGGGGCGGCTCCCCCTCCTGCATGCACCTGTGGCAGATCTTTGGGCCCGTGGCCTCCACAGAAATTGTCTACTTGATGTTTCCACATAGAGCAAGGGGTTTAGCCTGACAAGAGCTGTGGCGTCTGACCGAGGTGAAGGAATGAAGGGTGATAAGGAGAAGAGTCTGCTGAGTATTTAGGCTCCTGAGTGGAATCAGCCCCTGAAGTCCAGTGTCTGCAAAACTCTAGGGTCAGGAGCAGAGCTGACCCAACTTCCAGTTCTGACTCAGGCACTGAGCCAATGGTAGGACCTCCAACAAGAGAATGTCTCTGGTGCCCTAAGGCACAGAGATGTCTAACACAATTCCAGCCAAAAAACATAGTTTAAAAAAATATTTTTATAGTTATGTAGTTTTATATAAAACAGTTATATAATTCCAGATGCCAGTCAAAACTAGATAAAACTATATATAGAAAACACACACACATACCTTAGAACGTATCACATGTGACAATATCTCATAGTTTATATGTCTCATAGTTCATTTGTTATTTAAACAGATTCATCCACCTCTAGGATACAATTACTTCTTTGTTTTGAACACAATCTAGTGGGAAGCATGTTGGAGGTGTAATTTTTTTTTTTTAATATGAAGTAATGATGCAGGATGATTGGCAGTTGAACAGAATTTCCATTGTTGGTGTTTGTACTTCTTTATATGACCCCACACCCTTTGCAGCCCTAATATTTGTTTAAAATTGTTTGGTAATTGTTTCTTTCCTCCTAGACTTTGGGAGTCATAGCCATCTTAATATTTCTGAACGGTGGAGTCAGTCAATAATAATAAAAGAGCAGTGTGAGTTTCTGTTCATACCTGTCGGTGCCTAGATCATTTCATCGTCACTCAGTGCCTCTGTGTTACTAAGCCCAGGCTGCAAAGGCAGAGACATGACGGCAAACTCATAAAAGACATGGCTAATTTTTCCCTTCCTCCTAATTCCTCCAGACTTTTGCATGGGCTATATGTGTGTGTGTGTGTGCGCGCACGTGTGCATGTGTGTATATATCTATATGCAGTTTCAGAGTTTACAGATTGCATACTTTCAAAGTGGGTTAATGTCAAGTTCAGCTGTGACTGTTAGCGAGGTGGGTGGGGCGTCACAGACGCAGCTTGCAGATGGTGTGGAGTGAGCGGCCTCAAGCACGTAGTTCAAAGTGCAAACAGAAGCTGTGTAATAAAACAGCAAACTGTGGTTGGCGTTGAAACTGCTCCTGGAAAAATGGCACCCAAACTAATGTATTTTTGTCTACATTCTCTTTTGCACGTTTTGAAGCTGTAATAAAAATGAACATCAAAGGTTATATGTGATCTTTTTTTTTCGGTGTGTGTGTGTAGAAGATGGAAATTGTTCCTTCACTGAACAATGAAAGATTTTCTGACACCGTGCTTAGCCTCTTTGAAAAAACTCCACTCACAGCAGCCTGTGACCACCTAAGAGTGAACCATGTACTCAGGGTTCTAACTTTATTTTTACTGAAGTATAGTTGTTTTACAATGTTGTGTAGTTTCAAGTGTACAGCAAAGTGATTCAGCTACATGTGTGTATATATATATATATGTGTGTGTGTGTGTGTGTGTGTGTGTGTGTGTATACATAGACTCTTTTCCATCATAGGTCTTTCAGACCCTTCATCATAGGTTATTACAAGACAGTGAATATAGTTTCCTGTGCTATATAGTACGTCTTTATTGTTTGTCTATGTTATATACAGTAGTGTGTATCTGTTAATCCCAGGGTTCTGACTTTTGTTTGCTCTTTTTAACATATCCCTATCTGGCAAGTTGATCACTGGAATATTTTCTAGTTCTTTCTTTAAGACATCCTACTAATAAAAAAAAAAATCTGAATTCTTATACATTTTCAGAAAAACCTATGTGCTGTTCAGGATCAATATGGCTCTCAAAGAGAAGAGGAAATAGAGGCTTGCTTTGAGGTCCGAGGCTATATTTGATTTATGCTTCATATCTTATAATTTTGTTCCTTATCAGAAAGGGTTTATTTTTAGGAGTTCTAGTCTTCACAGAGGACATCCAAAAGACCAGGAGTAAAAATCAGATGGTTGGCAAGGAAGGTGGGCAGAAGTTTTGCAAAATGTCAGTGACATATTTCTTCCAACAGACATGGCTTCAAGACTTAACAAGTTGAGTCCTTAGCTTTGAATCAGTTTAGCACAGGTGGCAAATTTACTCAAAGAAGCATCAGTCTTGAAAGCAGTAGAGGCATTGAATAAGCCCAACTAGCCAACTGTGATTTTTATTTTGGGTGACCTTTTACCTTGGGGCCCCCAAACTGTCTGGGAGAGCCCACTCTTTAAAGAGAAGTCCATCTGAGATTAGACACAGAAGGGCCAAGGGCAGGGAGGGCAGTATCTTGCACAAAATCAACAATTCTCCATGTTCACTCATCTTGCAGCAAAGCAGGATGAAAGATTTACACTATTTCTTATTTCAGGGAAAAACTGAATAAAGGCTTTTTTTTTTTTTTTAAGCCATCGACTTTCAGGGAAGTAGATTTTCATCCAGACTCAGGAAGTAGACAGGCCAGTAATTACGAAGCAAAAATAATCTGTAACTTGCAGAAACATAAGGTATGAATAAGTGTTCTATCTCCCAGATAGAGGGGTATTATCTGGTTGTTGTCTTTCAATCAGAGATAGAACATCTTTGGGTAAATTTAAGGAGGGTGATTTGAAAGAAAATTTCCCTCCAGAAATTCTGTAGAAAAGAATTCTCTTAAAAAAAAAGTAAAGGTGTAGAGGGTTAGGTCATGGGGTTTTGAGAATTCAAAAGGGTGAGGAAGAGAAAAAAGGAAATTATTTCCAGTTACTAGTAGATACATCCACCCAGGGGCCAGGTGTGGTGGCTTTTATATAAGCAACACTCTGGTCTATACAAAGCTGGTTGTTTTTTGTAACACTGTGAGAGTTAAGTGTGCTTCTGGGTTTCGACCCTGAAAATAGGTGTGACCCTGACTTCCTTTTGACAGGCCCCCTGTCCCACTCCATCCCATCTCCTGCCTATTTTGCTTTCAGTAAATCAAAAATGAAAGTGCATTCGTCAGTTCCATTTTTCTAGGTTCCGTGTATGTGCGTTAATACCCAATATTTGTTTTTCTCTCTGGCTTACGTCACTCTGTATGACAGGCTCTAAATACAGGTGTAGGGAATGGACTTGTGGACGTGGAGGGGAAGGAGGATGTGGGACGGACTGCAAGAGCAGCCCTACGTACGTACACAGTCGCGTGAGATAGCTAGCTAGAGGGAAGTGGCCCTATGCCCCAGGGAGCTCAGCTCTGTGCTCTATGATGACCTGGAGGAGTGGGATGGGATGGTGGGAGAGAGCCTCAGGAGAGGGGGCATGGGGATCATGTATACACACAGCTGATTCCCTTTGTTGTATAGCAGAAACTAACACAACATCGCAAAGAAATTATATTCCAATAAAAAATACTAAAAGTGGGGAGGGATAAATTAGGAGCTTGGATTAACAGACCATAACCACTATATATGAAACAGATAAACAATGAGTGTCTGCTATACAGCACTGGGAACTATATTCAATACCTTATAATTACCTATGATGGAAAAAAAATCTGAAAAGGATATATATATATATTCTCTATATATCTGATATATATGTATGTATATAACTGAATCACTTTGTTGTATACCTGGAATCAACACATTGTAAGTCAATTATACTTCAGTAAAAAATATTCAAGACCTTTACTTGAAGGTGCTTTCATTTTCCTTCATAAAGCAAAAAAAAAAAAAAAAAAAAAACCATCCTCCTCACCCCCAGGATCCACGGGCAACTTTCAAGGACTGAAGGAATAACTCAGAGCTTCCCTGAGTGTATTTTCTTCTTCTTTTAAAAAAAGTTTATTGGAGTACAGTTTCTTTACAATGTTGGTGATTTTTACTGATTTCTACTGAATCAGCTATACGTGTACACATAGCCCCTCTTTCAAGGATTTCCTTCCCATTTAGGTCACCACGGAGCTCTGACTGGGGTTCCCTAAGCTATTATAGCAGGTTCTCCTTAGGTATCTATTTCAGACACAGTATCGGGGCTACACAGGTGGCTCAGTGGTAAAGAATCTGCCTGCCAGTGCAGGAAACTCAGGACATATAGATTCATTCCCTGGGTCAGGAAGATCTCCTGGAGGAGGAAATGGCAACCCACTCCAGTACTCTTGCCTGGAGAATCCCATGGACAGAGGAGCCTGGTGGGCTGCAGCCCATGGGGTCTCAGAGTCAGAGATGAGAAAGCAGACATGTATCAATAGTTGGTGTATTTCAATCCCAGTCTCCCAGCTCACCCCACCTCTGGGTGTGTTTTCAAAGCACAGACCACATGGAGGACATAGCAGAAGGGACGTCACCAGGAATGCCAGGTTACCCGCCAGGGAACAATGTGGTCTGGCAGATGTTGCCCTGGGCCCCCGACATCATTCCCACCCACCTTCCCCTCTGCTTTCCTCTGCTCTGTGAGCTGATAAGTAACACGTCTGCTGCCCTGGGCACCATGTCACAGACACGGTTCTGTCCTATGAAATACATAAGAGGGAGCTGGCAGAGAGGGGCTTCGTTTCTTGAGTAAAAAGACAGAGCTCCAAGAAGAAGGGTTTGAGGCCCCCATCTCCTTCCTGCATGGACAGATCTGAGTTGCATGCATCTCATGGTGGAACCAGAACACAAGAGCATCTTGCTATGTCAGCAGTGGACCACTTACTCCTGAACCACATGTCACCCATGCTGGAACAAGGCCTGGCTGCTTGAGCCACTGTGGTCAATGTACAGCTGAACATACTTCTCACCGGTAAACCCTAGCAAGAATTTCAGGCTCTTTATGTCACTGTAAGAAAAGGCATCATTTCAGCCGTCTTTGAGGTGCATGGTTTTCCACCTGAATTCCTTCTTTTCTTTCTCTGGCATCATTCAGTGTTGTCAGGACAGTAAAGGGGAGGAGGAAGGGAGAGATTCAAGGAGCTAAGAGAGGATGAAAGGATTTCCCTTCGATGAAAAGAGAAGGTTGTGTTATCTAGGGGAGTGTCCAGCTTACTTGTCCAGCAGGTGAAAGCTTACATGAGGCTTCAGACTCTGTTTCGTGTCCTGGTTCCAAATTAGGAAAGCAGTACGTCAAGGCTGTATATTGTCACCTTGCTTATTTAACTTATATGCAGAGTACATCACGTGAAATACTGGGCTGGATGAAGTTCAAGCTGGAATCAAGATTGCTAGGAGAAATATCAATAATCTCATATGCAGATGACACCACCCTTATGGCAGAAAGTGAAGAGGAGCTAAAAAGCCTCTTGATGAAAGTGAAAGAGGAGAGTGAAAAACTTGGCTTAAAACTCAACGTTCAGAAAATGAAGATCATGGCATCTGGTCCCATCACTTCATGGCAAATAGATGGGGAAACAATGGAAGGAGTGAGAGATTTTATTTTTCTGGGCTCCAAAATCACTGAAGATGGGGATCGCAGCCATGAAATTAAAAGACATTTGCTCCTTGAAAGAAAAGCTATGACCAACCTAGATAGCATACTAAAAAACAGAGACATTACTTTGCCAACAAAGGTCCATCTAGTCAAAGCTATTGTTTTTCCAGTAGTCATGTATGGATGTGAGAGTTGGACTATAAAGAAAGCTGAGCACTGAAGAATTGATGCTTTTGAACTGTGGTGTTGGAGAAGACTCTTGAGAGTCCCTTGGACTGCAAGGAGATCCAACCAGTCCATCCTGAAGGAGATCAGTCCTGAATATTCACTGGAAGGACTGATGCTGAAACTCCTGATGCAGAGAACTGACTCATTGGAAAAGACCCTGATGCTGGGAAAGAGCGAAGGTGGAGGAGAGGGGATGACAGAGGATGAAATGGTTGGATGGCATCACCGACTTGATGGACATGAGTTTGAGTAAACTCCGGGAGTTGGTGATGGACAAGGAAGCCTGACGTGCTGCAGTCCATGGGGTTGCAAAGAGTTGGACATGACTGAGGGACTAAACTGAGCTGAACTTGTGTCCAGGAACCACCCATAGTTCTCTGAAAACACTCCCTGATTATGTGCACGGTCTGCAAAGCTCTTGAAGGAGATGCTCCCTCCCTTTCTACCACCCTGGGGCATCATACTGAATTTTTTTTGAGGGGGATAACTAGGCCAAGTACGACATATTACTTGAGGCTCTTTTTACTCAGCAAAGAGGCTGGAGGAGGGGATTGGTGGCCTCGAGGAGAAGGGACAGGGGAGCTCAAGGAACAAAATTTTTGAAAAAAGAATATTTTGCAAACTTTAAGGTCTAGGTAAAGGAAATGGCAACCCACTCCAGTATTCTTGCCTGGAGAATTCCACAGACAGAGAAGTCTGGCGGGCTACAGTCTGTGGGGTTGCAAAGAGTCAGACAGGACTGAGAGACTAACACTTTCTTTTCAGGTACCAGAGCAGCTTCTGGGGAGCTCTCTCAAGAATGGGAGTTGGAAAAAATTTTAAGAGAATTTGGGGAAAATGCTTGCCATATGTTAAATGGTAGGATCACTGTTTTCCACTAGGAAATAAAATATATTTTTTTAATTGCTTCATGTTTTTACACTGAGACACTTTGTGATGTGTTTTATGGTACCTCTCTCTGACATGTTCAAGGATTTTGAACAGGAACTCGGTCATTCAGAGGCAAGCTCATCTAGAACATTATTAGTCCTTTTTGCAGAACTCAGATGAGACACGGAGACATCTAATGACTCATCTAGGTCACTAGGAAGTTACCTGAGAAACAGCAATTTCACTTGAGTTTCCTGTGCGGCCTTCACTCCCACCCCCAACCTGACAAGCAACCAAGGTGCCTTCACTGGTGGTGGTGGTGGGAAGTCGCTAAGCTGTGTCCAACTCTTGTGACCCCATATATAGCCTGCCAGGCTCCTCTATCCACTGGATTCTCCAGGACTTTGACAAATACACAGAAATATCCCCAGAAGCAAGGAGCCAGGGGGACCTGTGGAGGGTCACCAGGTGAGGAGGTGGCTGTTTCATTAAGAAGGGACTTCAGGAGAATAAAGTGATACCAGGACCTCAAAAAGGAGAAACTTCCATCGGGATTCCTGTCTCACGCCCCAGCTAGCTATGACGTTGAAAAGCTAAGCCCATCAAGTGACACAAAGTGCCCTCACCCTTTCTCTGTCCTCTTTCTCATAGAGCAAGAAAGACATGGTGTTGAGGGGACGGCTAATTTACTCACCAAATTCCACGCCCCACTGGGCTCCTGCCACGCTGCCCCGGCCTAGGCTGGACCCCCACGACAGACCCTCTTGCCGCTCGTCTTGGTTCTGACTCTCCACACCGTCTCCTCCCCACCCTGGGTCTTCGTCTTTGGGAGGCCTCTCCTGGGGTCCCCCATGACCTCTCCTTTCGAGAGTAGACAGCCTTGACTAAGCATCATCTGGAAAGCTGAACCACAGTCACCTTGGCCGACATTAACTGCCTGGTTTTCATGACGGCACCAAGCATTGTAGTTGGGTTGTTTAATTTAGTCCTTGCAGTCACCTTAACAACAGGTCCTTCGGGTTGGCCAAAGAGTTCATTTGGGTTTTAGCATACAGAAAAACCCGAATGAACTTTTTGGCTAATCTGATACTGTCCTCACTTTAGAGATGAGGAAACCAAAGCTCAAGAAAGAAGCTGTCCCATGCTATTTTGGCAAAGAGCCGGAAAACCTGAAAAGAAAGGAGAAGGGCGTCACCATACTAAGTCTTCCTGGTCCTTCTTCAGCCCTGGCTCCGTCTCTTTTTTCATCCTGGCTGCTCTTACAAGCTCCTGGGCTCTGTGCTTTAGACCAACACCCCAAAGCCTGTCTCTCTTAGATTCTGTGTGTGCAGTGGCCCAGCATCACTCGCTTTCTCAGGAAAAGGGCAAATCTTTTCAAAGTCCACAATTCAGACCTGTTTCAAGAGAAGAGAGAAACCTCCTGGCGATGAATTTGCTTCCAAAAGCTCTCCCAGGCTGCTTGCTTGCCGGTTAGCCCCTGGCTCAGCTATTCCTTCTAAAGTTGCTTCTGCTCCTGGCAGCTCACTGGGCCAGCCCTTGGAGTCTGAGCAGGTGTGGGGGCCTCCTGTGGCCTGTCTCCCACCCCCAGGCATGGGGTGTGCCTTGGGAAGGTCTAGAATTACAGGGACGATCCCTGGGGAGGAGGCAGAGCCAAGGAGGTGGCATCTCTTGGGGGACTGCTCTTTGCTCTTTTAAAGCTTAAACATTTCAAAATTGCCTTGTCATTTTCACAGGTCTCTCAGCATGCAAAGGAACTAAATAGCAAAGGGTCTGATTGTGAGTTTAGATAGATTTTAACACCTTTTTTTTTCTTCTCAGTTTCAAAATGTGTGGGCAGTTTCAGAACGCAAGAGTTGTGTCTCACATGGGAGGAGCTGGGATCTGATTCCTCCACATCCAGGAGGGCACTTAGGAAAAGTACAGGTTCCTTGTGGGTCCGGGGGAGTCAGACTGGCTAAGACATACTGTCAGGAACTGAAGTGTGTCCTCCCCAAGTTCATACTTTGAAGTGCTAACTCGCAGTGCTTCAGAAGATGACTGTATTTGGAGAGTGGGTTTTTGCAGAGATCATTAAGAGTAAATGAGGTCCTCATGGTGGGATCTAATGCAATACGACTAGTATCCTTGTAAGAAGAGGAAATTATGACATAGATAATTATGAAGGAAGAGTACGTGAGGCCACAGGGAGAAGACAGCGTCTATAAGACAAAGAAAGAGGCCTCAGAAGAAACCAACCTCCCGATGCCTTGAAGCCTTCCCAAGACCAAAGCTACACCAGGATTGTCCGTGAAATTCTGGCCTCTGGAATCACGAGGCAATCCACTTCTGTTGTTTAAGCTACTCAGTCTATGCTTGTTTGTTATGGCAGCCTTGGCAAACGGACACGGAATTCACACGGTGTCTGATACCCAGTTGAATCAATGGCTTTGTGTGATCTTAAACCTCCAGCAGAGCCAGAGATGTCTTCACAAATATTTCTCTGCAAAGAAGTGGCAAACTGAGACCCATGGAGAGGCACGCTTCACACGTTCAGCCTCCGTTCCTGCAATTCCCTTTGAGAGATAACCTCGAGAAGACAGCGGTGCGTCAGCCCCGCTGAGATTTTTACCTGTGGTTCTAGGAACTCGGAGGCATATTAGCATTCAGGCTTTGCATAGACCACTAAGCCACTTCTAAGAACACGGCTACCTGAGGCATTTTGCAAAAACACATACGTGCCGACGTTCTTCCTCCGCACTCCTTCCCCACTCTGCAGGCCTGCACGTGGTACCCCGCCAGTGGACCCGAGTTTGGGTCCTGCAGGGACGTCGTGCCTTGAACCACGGGGGATCATGCCAGGGAATTTCAATCACGCCTCATCTTCTTGCCTGAGCACATTCAGTGAGAAGGCGCAGAGGCAGCCTTCTCTGTGGTAGACCACATTTGTTTTGCATGCCAGGCTCTCAGACTCTCGCTTGCCTGTCACACAGAAGGGAACAATGGTTGGCTTGGTCCCACACCTCTCTTTCGCCTCCATTTCCACATGGGTATCTTGCTCAAAAAATGAGTTATGGGTTTCCTCCTGTGAGAATTGCATGCACTGATAAAGGGCCATCCCAGGAAGAAAACAAGATATTTTCCCTGCTCGCTTGGAGCTGCAGTTGGGGAGGGCACACACGCTATAAATTACAGGCGGCAATAAATGACCACAGTGCAGGGCACTGCTCACGGCCAGGCTCGGGGGACAGGGTACTGGCTGCAAGGAGAATACGGACTTTAATAGAGAGTAGGGCGATTCTTCTAGCATTGCGCTCTAAGGCAGGGCCCATCTCGTACCAAATGTAGTGACATTTTGCTACCTCTCCAGACTCAAACGAGTGGTGTGGACCGCGAACCCAGACCATGCAAACCCTCAGCCTGACAAATAACCTTGATAAACTGAGCCATGAAAAATGGCCTAGATTTCACTCTGATTCTCTGAAATTCAGTCTCTGTATTATATTCTTGAGTGCGTATTATATTCTTATATTCTTGTAATCATCCCTGAGTTCTTTTAATGACCGGAAGGAAAGAAAAGAGTTTTTCCCATGAGCCCTTCTGAGTCTTTGTTGGGGTGCTAGCGTCCCCTGCACAGAGTTCCTCTTGAAATCTATGCTGCCACCAACTCCTAAACCTGGGGGGCAGGTCCGGTCAGTGTCCATCCTGGGGACACAGGGACTGCGGGGCTGGGTTAGGGGCTGAGCTCCTTGTCTTTGCCGGCATCTGAGCAGGTCACCAGGTTCCCCCGCACTTAGCTCTGCTGTCTCACCAGTAAGGACAGGAAGGCAGGCTAGCCCTGCACACCGAAATCCCATCTATTACCCAGTGGGATGTTGAAAAATTTCCTGAATCTGCCTTCCTGAGTTGATAGAATAGGAAACAATCATCGTTTGGAGAGAGTATTGAAAGCAGAGTCGAGGCAGGAAGATTTTTTTTTTTCCTTTCTGTTATTCTACAAATATTGCTTCCTTTGCTTGTCAGAGGCCCAGAGGAAATGCAGCGAGAAGGCCCTTCACAGCTTCTCACCCCCAGCGGCCGGCGTTCCTGCCGCAGAAGCTCAGCGCCATGAGGATGTGTGACTCATACCCAGCGCGCGACTCAACTTCACTAAAATGTCCTCAGCTGCCAGTAAAGAAGCCCTTGAAAACCCTTTAACTTGAAGCTTTGAATCGGTTAATGACTTGCTTTCTTCCCCTTCTCCTGAAATCCTGCTCTCCCTACAACACACACACAGACACACACACATCTTTGTCAAGTGTTTAAATTTCAGAGACCCGGAAACACAGAGGCTCTGTGGCATCCACAATAGCGTTTGTTGTGACAAAGTGGCTGGCAGCCCTCTGCATTCTTCGGCTCACTTGGCTCGATGAATAAATAATGAGTCACAGACACTATTTGGGTGCGCGCAAGCATTTGTAGCTAGAAAATGAATGATCCCCACCCCCCCACGTCCCATCCATCCCACTCCATCACAGCTCTGCCAAACCATTAAGCCACAGGCTGTGCAGGCGTTGGTCAAAGGGCTCGCCCCGAAGCACACGGCAATGTCTTGGTGACATTTCTGCGTTCTTCTTTGTGTTTGTTTAGGCGCAGCCCTCTTTTTTCCCAGCAAAGATAACCCCAGACGCCCATGCACACCACACACATACTCACACACTCAGAGCTCAACCACAGCTCGGCGCGTTTCAAGAGGCCGGTTGCCAACATGCAGGCAGGTACCCCGAACTAGCTGCTTCTATTAGGAAGCACGCAATCCCAGTGACTTCAGCTGCCACTTCAGACGCTTGACTTAGGCAACTTCTTCGTTGCTCTTGGCGGGAGAGACTTGTGTATGCTTCGCTTTCATTCTCTCTCAGAAGATGCCGGCAGCCTCTTTTGCATTGAGGCTGCAAGGAATAACCCAGCAAGGCCCCATTCTGGGGCTTTCAACCTAGACCAGTCTGCCCGGCTCCTCTACCATCCGTCTTTCGGAGACAACTGACTTGCTACTTTGTCCCTGCCGTGTCCCCGCCTGGGCGGTGAGCCGACCTCTGCCTCCGCCCCACGCTGGCACCAGCCTTCTTGGCCGGCTATGCTGGAGTCCGCTAAAGCCCAGGGCAGGCTGGCATGTGGGCCACACTGCCTGCCCAGCACGGGGCAACTCAGCCACAGCCATCTCAGGCCGGGGGGCAACCAGAGAAAACCCAGAGAGCTTCCTGCAAGCTTTATGATCTCTAGGATTTTAATCAGGAACAGCCCAACTGACTTGCCCCGGACAAAGTTCTCACCCACCGACGGAACCCCTCGACAGCTTAACTAAGTATTTATGAAAACATTTCTCAAAAGCGGCCATCTGATGAATAAGTAATCCAATAGCCTTGAAATCTTACACCCGAAGAGGTGTTTGAATTCCTCCCTCCAAACAGACGGGAGAGCGGCAGGGGCTCTCTGCACCCAGTTACAACAGGCAGCCACTTTATTATCTACAGAGCCGAGCAAAAGTAGATATTAAAATCTCAGAGTGTACTCACCTCTCATGAAGCACTGTGGATATGAAGGAAATGACTCAAACATGCTGTCTGAAGCCATCGCTTCCTCCTGAAAAGGCACCCTCTTCTGAAGGCGGGGGATTCAATGAGTTCTTTTACCTTAAGAGCGAGAAACCAAGAAAGGTCACCGTTTTAACCTCACCCCCAACCATGGTTCCCTACAGGTCCTTTTTGTTTTTGTTTTTGTTTTTTCCCTCGACACCTCTGGGGTTCCCTGAGCCCTAAGGAAAAAAAAAAGAAATGTACCTTTGCAAAGTCAAATATTCAAATTGGTAAAGATTAAAAAAAAAAAAGCGGCGTCTTGGCTGTGGGTTGATGATGTTCAGAACTCTGCGAAGCCCTGTGGTTTCCAGTCAGAGTGATCCGTCTTGCCTGCTGACCACTATGCTGGGCTCAGACTTCTGACACTGCCAGGCTACCCAACTTGTGGTTCTGTGGTTGTTTATGAGGCCCAAAGAAGTTTTCACACAACCCAAATTACAAATTTAACTGTTCCCCTTTCCACAGCCCATCTTAATTGGTTCTTGCCAATCATGTGACTTCAGTGATGTCAATTTTTTTTTTTTTTAACTTTCTGAGCAATGCCCTTCCTTCCCTCCACCTGCCCTCCCCCAAGCGGTGCAAGAAAATAGCCGAGGAGACTTTGCAAGAGAAAGAGAGAGAGAGACTGCAGAAAAAAAGTGACTCAGAATCTTATTATATCAATGATCTTTGCTGATTTAGTACAACTTGAGTCCGGTTGTTGTTATTTGTGGTTTTGGGAACCCCTGATTATTTTGATAAAGATTTCACTGCTGCTTATTCAATAGTAATTCAACCCTGGCATCGGGCTGCTGTGCAGACAGGATATGGAGCCCATCATTTCAGATGCTGGGCATCAGATCAGCAGAACTCAGCCCCTGGTAAAGATGATCACAGCATAAGTGAAACTATAAAAGGAAAAAATAATAAAAGGAAATATTTGGATGAGAATCTGACCCCTAAGAGGGTCTAGCAACTTACTGGTATTTTAAAGCCTGCAAAGAAGAAAACATTTTAATTTTGTGACTAAAAGACCATTTTAATAAAACCAAAAGTATGTGGTTTTCTTCCTCCTAAGTGGACATCTTTTCAATAAAGGGATAAAATTATGTTTATCTCTTACACACATACATACACACTGAACTCAGGAAGCTAAAGGAAAACAAAGAAAAGCGAAATTGTACTTGGGGTTGAAGCAGTGGCTGCCTTAACACTGTTCACTTTTTGTTTTCACCCATGAACGATCCCTGTATTGCCTTTTTCAAATACAATTCAAATTAGTAGGCTAATTCACACCTGTAGGTAAAACTCAGCCCAGCACTGTGGCAACTGCACTTTGAGAGCATTAAGAAGACTTCACAAAATATAGGGAGGGCAGAGGGGATGGTCCTCCAGAACAAGAACTGACAAAAGAATACTAGACAGTTCGTTCTGTAGCCTAGGAAGAAGACATGCCTACTTGAAAGCGCTGAAATCAGGCTAATCTTGCACATGGGCCAGTCATTTGGGGCGCGCATGTTTATTTATTTTTCCTGCCCATTGGTTTTGTTGTTGTTCTGTCCTACTCTTTGCGACCCCATGAACTGTGGCCCATCAGGTTCCCCTGTCTGTGGGATTTCCCAGGCAAGAATACTGGAGTGGGTTGCCATTCCCTCCTCCAGGGGATCTTCCCAACCCAGGGATTGAACCTACATCTCTTGCATTGGCAGGTAGATTCTTTACCACTGAGCCACGTGGGAAGCCCCAGCCCACTGGTTTTACCAGCTCACTAATCAAATGTTGTTCATTTTGAAGTTCCAAAGTAAATATCTCCTTTCCCCACTAATAACTTTATTTCTTTTGCTCTGTTCTGTATACATCCTCCAGGACAGGATCGCCAACCCCTCCCCCGCAACCCCCCACCCCAGGCTGTACAGCAGGAGATGAGAGGCAGGTGAGCAAGAAAAGCTTCCCCTGCTGCCCTCTCACTTCCCACTGCTCCCCATCACTCACATTACCACCTGAACCATCCCCTGCCCCCAGTCCTTGGAAAAATTGTCTTATACTAAACTGGTCCCTGGTGCCAAAATGTTTGGGGACTGCTGTTCCAGGGCACTCTGTTCTTAATTTCAATGCACATGGTTAAGAGACACTATGAATACGGATTTTTTTTTTTTTTTTTTTTTTTGGTGAGTTGGAGTTGCTCTGCTGTATCTTTGTTGCTGCTCCGGTTTTTCTCTAGTTGTGGAGAGCAGGGGCTACTCTCTAGAGCACAGGCTCAGCAGTTATGGCGCACCAGTTTAGTTGCCCCACGGCATGTGGGATCCTCCTGGATCAGGGCTCAAACCTGAGTCTCCTGCCTTGGTAGGCAGATTCTGTAACACTGAGCCCCCAGGGAAGCCTGAGACAAGGGGTTTTGAACTGCTAACCCTGGATTCCAAGCTGGTCAGTGATAGCCAGCAAAGACACTTTGTAATAAAGTCTGTACTATTAGAATAACCCCCTGGGTTTTCCCCTTCCATTCTCTCAATTTCACCCCCACACACCAGGGATAACACAGCCAGAGATCAGGGCACAGGGTTTTAAAAAGGAATAGACATAATTCTTTCTTACTCCTGTTTTGACTAAAGCAGGAATTGAAACTCCAGAGAGAGACTGCTTTCTCCCAGACGGGTGTGAAGTTATTTTGCCAAAGCTTGACACCTTATTAGTACTTAGAAGGATAACAATGTGTGCATTTCTTCAAATTTATGAAGATCTCAATGTCATGCAAGTTGCCTTGAGCTCTCCATGGAAATCCTCTGTTAAGATAATTACCAGTGTGTTTCTGGGCTCCCTGATAAAGCTGAGGCTGGTTAAACCCCATACTAGGGTCTTTTCTCTCTGCTACACTCAGTACTCCCCGGATGGACCCTACAAGCTCAACGCTGCCACGTTAGAGTCGGTTGAGACTTCATAATGACTTAGAAATTCAAGTGGTGATGCAACTAGTCCTTAGGGTATTCCATTCCAGAAACTTCCCAGAAAATTTTGGCCTGAAGTGTCCAGATGCTCAACGGGAGAGTTTGGATGTACCCGTTAAATGCCCAATTTCTTGGCTTTTCTCTGTGGGCCTAGTTGGAGCCAAGTAGGGATCTTTCCCAGTGGGAACTTCCTATGGCAGGTCATGTTTAAAGATGAAAGTAAGGCTGGAATTTGCAGAGGTCTCATGGTTTGTTGTGGGCTTCCCAGGTGGCTCAGTGGTAAAGAATCTGTCAAGATCCCCTGGAGAAGGAAATGGCAAAGCCACTCCAGTATTCTTGCCTGGAGAATTCCGCTAGAGGAGCCCAGCGGGCTACAGTCCATGGGGTCTCATAGAGTCAGACACGGCTGAGTACGCACACGCACGCGCACGCTTTGTTGTACTCATCTGTGGCCCTTGGGGCTGGAGCTGCCACGGAGCAGCAGCGGGCAGTCTGAAGGCCTGTGCGCTGGCCTGGAGCTGCTTTGCTCCAGGTTATCTGCCGCCAGTTCAGTTCAGTTCAGTTCAGTCACTCAGTCGTGTCCGACTCTTTGCGACCCCATGAATCACAGCACACCAGGCCTCCCTGTCCATCACCAACTCCTGGAGTTCACTCAGACTCACGTCCATCGAGTCCGTGATGCCATCCAGCCATCTCATCCTCTGTTGTCCCCTTCTCCTCCTGCCCCCAATCCCTCCCATCATCAGAGTCTTTTCCAATGAGTCAACTCTTCACATGCTTCAGCATCATTCCTTCCAAAGAAATCCCAGGACTGATCTCCTTCAGAGTGGACTGGTTGGATCTCCTTGCAGTCCAAGGGACTCTCAAGAGTCTTCTCCAACACCACAGTTCAAAAGCATCAATTCTTCGACACTCAGCTTTCTTCACAGTCCAACTCTCACATCCATACATGACCACTGGAAAAACCATAGCCTTGACTAGACGGACCTTTGTTGGCAAAGTAATGTCTCTGCTTTTCAATATGCTATCTAGGTTGGTCATAACTTTTCTTCCAAGGAGTAAGCGTCTTTTAATTTCATGGCTGCAATCACCATCTGCAGTAATTTTGGAGCCCCCCAAAATATAGTCTGACACTGTTTCCACTGTTTCCCCATCTATTTCCCATGAAGTGGTGGGACCAGATGCCATGATCTTCGTTTTCTGAATGTTGAGCTTTAAGCCAACTTTTTCACTCTCCACTTTCACTTTCATCAAGAGGCTTTTTAGTTCCTCTTCACTTTCTGCCATAAGGGTGGTGTCATCTGCATATCTGAGGTTATTGATATTTCTCCTGGCAATCTTGATTCCAGCTTGTGCTTCTTCCAGCCCAGTGTTTCTCATGACGTACTCTGCATAGAAGTTAAATAAGCAGGGTGACAATATACAGCCTTGACATACTCCTTTTCCCATTTGGAACCAGTCTGTTGTTCCATGTCCAATTCTAACTGTTGCTTCCTGACCTGCATATAGGTTTCTCAAGAGGCAGGTCAGGTGGTCTGGTATTCCCATCTCTTTCAGAATTTTCCACGGTTTATTGTGATCCACACAGTCAAAGGCTTTGGCATAGTCAATAAAGCAGAAATAGATGTTTTTGTGGAACTCTCTTGCTTTTTCCATGATCCAGCAGATGTTGGCAATTTGATCTCTGGTTCCTCTGCCTTTTCTAAAACCAGCTTGAACATCTGGAAGTTCACGGTTCATGTATTGCTGAATCCTGGCTTGGAGAATTTTGAGCATTACTTTACTAGCATGTGAGATGAGTGCAATTGTGCGGTAGTTTTAGCATTCTTTGGCATTGCCTTTCTTTGGGATTGGAATGAAAACTGACCTTTTCCAGTCCTGTGGCCACTGCTGAGTTTTCCAAATTTGCTGGCGTATTGAGTGCCGTAACAGCAGATAACTCTCCTAGGCCACAGTGGGAGTGTTTTGTGTCTCCTGGACCCTTGGGGTGGGGTCCAGAGTAGAGACATCTGTCTTGTGCAAAAGGCCCTCAGGATAAGTGTACAATTCAAATTTAAGAGGATAGTTTTTTTTTTTAATTAGTTATTTTATTTATTTGGCTGCACTGGATACTCACTGCGGTGTGTGGGATCTAGTTCCCCGACCAGGGACTGAACCCAGGTCTCCCACATCCGAAGCACAGCATCCCAGCTACTGGACCACCAGGGAAGTCCCAAGACTTAGTTTGATAGACAGGCAAGAGTTTCAGTGTTTATTTCTTAACCTGCCTGAGATGAAGACATATTGCTCAATGGGGAAATAGGAATTTTTTAAAAAGGCATTGAAACCAGCCCATCAAATGAAAGCTGTCTAATGGTATAAAGAGCTATTTAATGACACTTGTTTCAAATACAAGAGATTAAGCTACTGAGCTGCTCAGAGTGGCCCATGGACCAGGAGCACTAACATCACATAGGAATTTGTTAGGATTCAGAATCTCGGGTTTCCCTCACCCCCCAGGCTGACAGAGCCGGAGTCCAGAGTTTCCCGGAGTCCAGAGTTTCATAAGATCCCATGGGGAATTCCTCCACCCAGTCAAGTTGGAGAAGCGTGGCTCAGAGCAAAGCCTTGCCTGTGTAGGAATTCAGTAAAGAAAGAATGTTTTAATTTCTCACATACTTTGAGATCAGTTTTTTCCTTTGCACTTTCTGAAAGGTCTGACTTTTCTTCCTCGCTTCTTGTGGTTGAGTTGCTCAGTCGTGTCCAACTCTTTGCGACCCCACGGACTGCAGCATACCAGGCTTCCCTGTTCTTCGCCATCTCCCAGGGCGTGCTCAAACTCATGTCCATTGAGTCGATGATGCCATCCAACCATCTCATCCTCTGTCATCCCCTTCTCCTCCTGCCCTCAGTCTTTCTCAGCATCAGGGTCTTTTTCAGTGAGTTGGCTCTTCACATCAGGTGGCCAAAGGATTGGAACTTCAGCTTCAGCCTCAGTCCTTCCAGTGAATATTCAGGGTTGATTTCCTTGAAGATGAACTGGTTAGATCTCCTTGCTGTCCAAAGAACTCTCAAGAGTCTTCTCCAGCACCACAATTCGAAAGCATCAACCTTGGTGTAACTTGATAAGCCCCAGACGTTTCTAGACAGCAGAAACCCCCAAGAGGCATGGCTTGTGTCCTCCAAGATGGAGCTTTCTTGAATGGCTACTCGAACTTCTCAAGCGCTGGGTTTGGGTCACGTTTCTGAGGCTTGACCCACAGTGTAGGAGACTCCCGTGTGCTCCCTCTGCCAGACTGGTAGTCACATGCATGTAAACAGGTGTATATATATATATATATATTTTTTTTTTTTTTTTTCCTCCAGGGATATCAGAGTGTCAGTTTCCACCTTGTTCACACTTTGGAAGCACATTCCTGCTCCGAGGGAAGCCTTGCCTGTGACCCCACAGCCGCACAGCACGTATTCACAGAGCCGCAGCACTGCAGGTGGCTTCAAGGGTCCCAGGAGGGACTGTCCCCCTCCCCACTGGTTACGGCCTCTGCCGTCCAGTCACAGCCTTGACAATGTCACACCCAACGCTCTGTTCCAGAAAAAGGGACCCAGCCTTATACTGTACCTGCTCATAACAGCCAGACCTTCCAGAATCCAGAGGCCCCTTTTCCACAGGCACCCAGGAGTTTGGCGACTTCAATCAGATCCATCTGGAGCCTTTCAGGCCTGCCTTGGGCCAAGAATCTTGTTTGGAATAGCTTCTCCTTACAGCATTTTGGCTCTTCTGCTTCGGGTGCCATTTGAAACCAGGAGGGGTAAAGTTGGGAAACTTCAACAAACCCTCTTTGAATGTTAGAAATGTTCAGTATTCGAGGTTTGGTCAAAAGATGGAAAACATTTTGGGTTGGTCCTGAACTTTCCAGCTCCTCCAACCTTGAGGTTAATTTTAGCATGAGATCCAGGCAGAGAAAGCTAAGGGGAATGAGCAAACTAAAATTATTCTGAGTGAGAGATGCCAGAATTCACATTGGTGAGATGGCAGAGGATTCAATGTTTCAGTTTGGGTGGCAAAGAATGCTGCATGTGCCCAGCCTGAGCAGAGCACCTGACTCCAGGAACTTTGGCCTTTTATTGTAATTGCTGCTCGTTTTCCTGGTGATAAGCAAATCAACAAACGTCCACATGACTCTTTAGAAGCATGAAGCATAATACTGCCTTTTTCACCAGGGTGCTGTGAGGATCACTAATTTTTGGACTATGCAAAGTGGTTTTGAATGGAATAAGCGAGATCTGTGGTTGATGTTTCAATATGGAAAAATGCAATATGTGAATTTTAATACTTGCACTTGCCAGTGTCAAAAAGACATGGCCTTGGTCCCCTAAATCAGAGGTCTGGGTAAGAATGAGTCGCAAATCTCCTCTGCAGAAAGAAACCCATGGTGTTCATCACTTAATTATTGAATTCAATGTTCTTTTGGAAGAGTATCATTCAGACTTGCAGATACAGGCTGCAAATTCTTACAGAACCTCAAAATGTCAAAATGAAAAAATATCAACTTTACTGAGAAAACAGAATATCACACTTACAATTTGTGGTGTGTGCTTTAATTTCCTCCTCCTCAAATTCCCTTCCCCTCCTGCTGCCAGTTCAGACACTGGCTGGATTTCTGGGAGGAGGGCAGGAAGCAAAATCTTGTTCATGTTCTGGTTCTCATTTCATCTTCTTCTTAAGTTTTGAGTTTATTCAAAAGCAGAAAGAAGAAACCAAGGTATCACTTTATGCTACTCCAGCTACATCCAACTAACAGACCATGACTCCCTCAGCCTCTGGGGCTGCCTGTGAAAGGGGGGTCATATTACATCATTACTGGAACCTGGGGTCTTTAGAGATACATATACACACAGAGATTTTATTGAAGATACTGTTTCTCACATAGGATTTATATCTGGGATAATATTCCTTGCAGGATAAGGACATTTCCAGGACTGGCGAGATTTGGCGGAACTAAAGGATTACAGAGAGGTAAAACAGAGGCACGTTCATCTGGGTTTCCATCATGAGGGCTATCAATGATCTTTCCTTGCAGGACACATCAGAGCTTTAATGAATTTCCATTATTAGGGAGATATTACCCTTGGTTGGTTTCCCTGTGCTTATCCAGATTTTACTAATGTTTGTTTACAATTCTCAAATTAACATTGAAAATGAAGACTCAAGACATTAGCTTTTGCCCATGTGGTCTGTATGGTATGAACTGTAACTCCAGAACTTACTGAAGTAGTTGTCCAACGGATGTTAGGGGTTTCAGAAAGTCAATCTAATGAATGTTGGAAGGCCTGGAAGTGAAGTGAAAGTTGCCCAGTCGTGTCCAACTCTTTGCGACCCCATGGACTATATAGTCCATGGAGTTCTCCAGGCCAGAATACTGGAGTGGGTAGCCGTTCCCTTCTCCAGGGGATCTTCCCAACCCAGGGATCAAACCCAGGTCTCCTACATTGCAGGCAGATTTTTTACCAGCTGAGCCACCAGGGAAAGGCCTGGAATTGTACCTAAATCATCTGGGGCTCTTAAAAAACCCTGAGTTCCTTCAGAATAGTGGTTCTTATGTCTACATTGGTGTCACTGTCGATGAGAAGCCTTACAGGGAATACGTACTTGGCCAAATTTTGCAGATGTTTTCCTACTGTGCCTTTGTTTTTGTTAAACAGGAACCCATCATTGCCCTTCTGATTGGTCTTTTCTGAATCGCATTTTTATGATGTCATGGCTTCCCTTCTCTTGATCCCCGTCTTGGCTATGGCCATAGTCATGCATGTATTTAGCTTTATCCTCTGGAGAAGGGAATGGCAACCCACTTCATGCCTGGAGAATCGTATGGACAGAGGAGCCTGGTGGGCTGCAGTTCATGGGGTCGCAGAGTTGGGCATAACCTAGCAACTAACCGTACTACTACTCATTCGAAAACTCAGGTCTCCCTACGTCTGTGGGTTTTTTCCATCTGTATGAATTTACATCTGGGCCCTCCCTCTCCCCTGCTCAAACCCACAATTTTTATGCTTCTCTTCATCCAGCGAGCATCACACCTCTCAAGGTTGCTACATAACATAGCAGGGTTGCTTTCCTTTAACTCATATGACAAAATGAATTGACTTGTCTTCGTCTTTGGCAGAATTATCCAATCCCCCCTTATCCCTTCATTCTTTGTCTCTTCCAGTTTTTTTCCTGAGCTTTATACATTACAGGCAGATTCTTTACTGTCTGGGCCACCACGGAAGGAAGCCCTTACCAAATATCAGGAACACCCTACTTTCCCTGCAACTCTAATTACAATATTCCACTGAGTATTTCCTAATCTTGGGTGAGGCAGACTTGGTACTGTTAGAAGAAGATAGTCTTATGAACCATTGACCTTAAGAAAGGAAATGAATAGAAGATATCAAAATGATAAGTATGGCCAAGGCAGGGACTAGGGAGAGGTGAGTGAGGCTCCCAGGATGCAATGTTTAAGGAAGCACTGACTGTACTGTGGTGGCATTGACTCTGAACGGATGGTCCATGACCCCATGAGTGAGCGCTTCCTTAAATACTGCCCCCCAGGCACCTCATGTGTCTTACCCCACCCACAACCCTAGGTCTGGCTCAGAAAACTGAGCAGGGACCGTGGGCTGGGAGAAGGTAGTGTTTGAGTCAGGAAGAAACTCTGTGACCGAAAAGCCTGTAGCCACGGAATAGCAGAGTCCTGAGCTGGATGTTGGCAGATATGGGTTTCATTTTGTTTCACTAGATACATCCACTTTTGATATGTAAAAGGACAAATGGAGCAGAGTTATGAGGCTGAAGGCAGATCAGAAGTAAACTCAGCCTGCTTGGGAGATGGTGAGAGGCCCAGCCTGTCAATGAGAGAGGAAAATGATGGAGACCAGAGAAGGACTCATATAGAAAGAAAATTCCTGAGACACATGAAGGAAAAGCTCAAGGCCAGGATGAGGAAATCTGCTTTTATTCTGTAATAATGGGGCACTGTAAAAAGTTTTGGGCCACAAAAGTGATGGAGCGCAGTTGGCGTTTTTGGCAAACTGATCTGGGGGTGATCTGGTTATTTAGTTCATCTGTTGACTCTTGAGAGTAGGGTCTTGACTATTTTTGATCACTATCATATCTCCAGTATCTATCACTATGCTTGATATGTGGAAACTTTTTGAATGAATGAATGGATGGATGGATGGACAGACGGATAGACAGATGGATAGATGAGACTATGTTAAGACAAGATGCTGGGGAATGCCACGTAACGTGGTCCCTTCCACTCTGACCCTGAGCTCAACCTTATAACTTGCTTTGGTCAATGGGACAGTAACAAATTTGAAGGAAGCACAGTTTGGGAAAGTGCTTGCATGTTCAAATACACCTGAACTCGTGTACTGCAAGGTGAAACACTCGGAAGAGTGCCATCATCCCAGCCGAGGTCTTCCTACGTCAGTCAGTAGCCAGCTGACCACCAGGCACTTAATGAGCTCCAGCCTAAAGCCGAAGAATACACCAACCAAACCCAGCCACGACCAGCACAACTGGCCAACCTCCCCACAGACGCATGAGCAGTAATGAATGGTGGTTGTTAGAAGCCATCTTTTTGGGATGGTTTGTAACATTGCATCCTTGTGGTGATAGTTTTTGTTGTAGAAGAGAGAGAGATGTAGAAAGAGCAGTGCTGGGCTGCTGGCTGAGCCAGTCAGGCAGAATCAGTAAGTGTTCAAAGTGAAAGAAAATGGAAGGTGGGACATCCATACAAGAAGGGAGTGGAAGGAGCCAGGAGCCAGAGGAAGGTGGCAAGGGGAAGAGGCTAGAGAAAAAGGAAAACGAATTCTGCACTAGAGGGTGGGCGGCCCAAGTAAAAGGATTTCAACCCCAAAGAGGTTATGGTGTGCACACGTGGGACAAAGGATTGAGGTAGGGTTGGGGGCCAAGAGCCTAGAGAGGGGCACAGCCTAAGGAACCTGATGAGACAGCCCATGTAGAACCCACAAAGGTACACAGGAGATACCAATGGAACACCTCCATGGAACATCTGCTAGGACCAGAGAGCCAAGCCACTTACACAGTGACTGACAAATAAGCATCTCCTGATGGCTCTCCCTCTCTCCTTTCATCCTCTCCAGCACTTACCTGTAAGGAGCCTCTGTTATCAAAGGCTGGAGGTGGACAGACAAAAGCTAGGCTGTAGCGAGAAAGTTGCTGGACCACACTCTGTTAATCACTCCAGCAGTCAGCCCAAACCCAAAGGTCTCCACCTGCAGCCATGGGCATCCAATCAAGTTTGCAGTCTTGGTTACTTGGGACTCTGTGTACAATGAAGAGTGTTGCTGTGACTTTCCTTATCTATGTGAGGGGGAGTGGCAGGGAAGGAGTCACACTAAATAGCTTTAGAAGGACAGTGAATGACAAAACTCAAGTTGCTTTTCAAAAGGTAGAAAGAATCCCAAGGGTCCATCGAGGAATGAATGGATAAACTGTGGACTGTCCAGACAATGGAATATTATTCTGCCATAAAAAGGGATGACCTTTGATATATGTTTTGATATGTACAGACCTTGAAAACATCATGCTAACTGAAATAAACCAGACACAGAAAGACATACATTGTGTGATTTCACTTATGTGAAGTACTGGGGGTAGTCAAATTCAGAGACATCAAATAGAATACTAGTTAAGGGGAGCTGAGAGGAATGGGGGTTGGGGAGTCATTGTTTAATGGGTACACAGTTTCAGTTTGGGAAAATGAAAAATCCGGAGATGAACAGTGGGGACGGTTGCACAATATTATGAGTGTACTCGTGAATGCCACCGAATTATACACTTATGGTTAAAACGATAACTATGTAAACAAAATGAAAGGATGACCCACGGACTGGGAGAAAATATTTGCAAATGATGCAACTGACAAGGGCTTAATTTCCAGAATAGACAAAGAGCTCACACAACTCAGTGACAAAAAAGCAAACAACCCAATCAAAGAATGGATAGAACTAAATAGACATTTCTCCAAAGAAGACATACACATGGACAACGGGCCCATGAAAAATGTTCAACATTGCCATTAGAGAAGTGCAACTAAAAACTACAGTGAGGTACCATCTCACATGAGCCATCATCAAAAAGTCTACAAATAATAAATGCTAGAGCAGGTATGGAGAAAGGGAATACTCCCATGCTGTTGGTCAGAATGTAAATTGGTGCAGCCACTATGGAAAAGAGTACAGAGGTTCCTTAAAAAACTGAAAATAGTGTTACCATATGATCCTGCAATCCTATTTCTGGGCATAGATCCTGAAAGGACAAAAAACTCTAATTTGAAAAGATACCTACATCCCAGTGTTCAAAGCAGCATTTCACAATAGCCAAGGCATGAAAGCAACCTAAGCATACTTCACGGTTGAACAGATAAACAACATGTGGAGTATATATATATACAGTGGCAACAACATGGATGGGAATAGAGATTTTCACACTAATGAAGTAAGTCAGACACAAAAAGACAAATATGTGATATCACTTTTATGTGGAATCCAAAAGACAGTAGAAATGAGCTTATTTACAAAACAGAATGACTCACAGACATAGAAAACAAACTTATGTTTACCAAAGGGGAAGTGGGTAAGAGGTATAAATTGAGAGTATGAGATTTAGAGATACACACTACTACATATAAAACAGATAAACAACAAGGGATTACTGTATAGCTTAGTGAAAGTCACTCGATTGTGTCTGACTCTTTGCAACCCGATGGACTGTATAGTCCTTGGAATTCTCCACGCCAGAATACTGGAGTGGGTAGCCTTTCCTTTCTCCAGAGCATCTACCCAACCCAGGGACTGAACCTAGATCTCCCGCATTGCAGGCAGATTCTTTACCAGCTGAGCCACAAGGGAAGCCCAAGAATGCTGGCGTGGGTAGCCTATCCCTTTTCCGGGGGATCTTCACGACCCAGGGATGCAGGTGGGTTCTTTACCAGCTGAGCTATCAGGGAGCCCGTATAGCATAGGGAACTATATTCAATATTTTGTAATAAACTATAATGGGAAAGAATGGAAAAATAATATGTAGACGTATGTGGGTGTATAATCGAGTCACCTTGCTGTACACCTGAAACTAACACAATATAGTAAATCAACTATACTTCAATGAAAAGAACAAAATCATATATTTTGTCACAATAAAGAAAAATCAAGTGGTTTTTATGATTGGACCCAATGAATTCCTTGTGTCCAAAACAACTTTATATTCATTTGTATGCGTGTAGTATTTAGTCCCTGGCTAGTCATCTGGCCTCAGCTTATTGCAAGGAAGCCTGGGAGGTGTGATCACTTTTCCTAAGGAGGAAGGTGGTTGTTGTTTAGGCACTAAGTTGTGTCTGACTCTTTGTAACCCTATGGATTGTAGCCTGCCAGGCTCCTCTGTCCGTGGGATTTTCCAGGCAAGCACACTGAAGTGAGTGGCCATTTCCTTCTCAAGGAGATCTTCCCAGCCCAGGGATTGAACCCTCGTCTTTTGTACCTCCTGCACTGGCAGGCAGGTTCTTTACCACTCAGCCACCAGGAAAGCTCAGGACTCTTGCATATTTGTTCACAAAACTCCAGGGTAAGGAGTAGTGAGATTTCTTTATTTATCATTGTTTATTCCCCTTAGCAATGATGGGTCAGCCAGTTTAGAACAGATACAGCCCAGTCATACCTCATTGTACAGTGCTTCCATTTATTGCACTAGGCAGATATTTCAGTTTTTTGAAAATCAAAGGTTTGAGACTGTGTCAAGCAAGTCTAACAGTGCCAGCTTTCTAACGGCATTTGCTCACTTTGTGTCTCTGAGTTGCATTTTGGTAATAATTATTACCAAGTTATCACCATCTTTCAAACCTTTTCATTATTATTATATTTGTGATATGAATCTGTGATTAGGATCTTGATGTTACTGTTGCAAAGAGTTACTGTGCTCTGAAGGCTCAGATGATGGCTAGCATTTTTTAGGAATAAAGTATTTTTATTGAGTGTATGTACATTTATTTTTTAGACATCATGCTTAATAGACTACAGTATAGTGTAAGCATAGCTTTTATATATGCACTGGGAAACCAAAAAAGTCATGTGACTCACTTTACTCAGTGTTTAATTTATCATGATGGTCAGGAACTGAATCCGCAGAGCCTCCGAGTTCTGCCTGTATAGATAGTGCCTTTAGATAGTTGGGTCTGTCAATGCAGTATATCTTATGGCTTGAGTCTCTTCAGAAGTTTCCTTTAACTCCATGTGCAACACAATTGAGATAGTACTGGTTATCTGATAGGCACTTACTGAATTTTTATTATTTCTCTGATAACTGGAAGAAATCAGAAGGCTTCCCAGAAAAATGCTTCTTCAGAAAGTTTCTGACTTTGACTGTATCTTACATGGTATAGGCTTTTCCCTTGCTTATAGAAGAATCTAGAGCTCTATCTTGAGAAAAATGAAATTTAAGATTTTTTTCCAGAATATGGTAGTTTGTACTAAATTTTGCTTCAAAAACTAGATAGATAAAAAAGAGAGATCCACACACTCAGAGGCATACAAGTACACACACACACACACACACACACACACCTGAATTCAGGATACTGATTTCAGTTTACGATCTACCCTTGCTTGGCCACCAATGTGGGAGCAAGCCCAAACGTTATCTTTCGGTGGTCCTCATTCCTGTAGCTAGCAGACCACACAGAGGGCAGACCTGGAGGAGAGAGCCATTTTAATGATAAGCCAATGCTTAATCCTCTTGCTGCATCATCTTAATATGCAGACAGTATTTTGTTTGATGCCTGAACTGTAAATACAGTTCCACTTGTGATTAATCCTAACAATACCTATTTTTTCCATGGATCTAGTCAAGGATTCACCATCAGCCTCCTATGTTTCCAGCTCTCAGGTCAATCAGGTGAACCCACGAAAACATGCTGATTAAACTGTTTTATCCTTTTTGGGCTGACCTGACTCCAGTGAACCCTTGGCAGAGGTGCCAATGGAAGCTGACAGTCAGGGAAGGAGGGATGGCTCTGTGCTGACTATTATGTCCCCTGTGCTGTGCTGTCCCTGGGCTGTCTAGGACCTGGTTATTAAGGTGATGAGAAGGAGGCGATGACTTCTTTTCAATTCAGAACCTCTCACCTATTGAAATAGACACCTTTTAATTCCACGACTTCCATCATTATTCACATCCCTCACCCAATGAGTAAATAAATTCTAGCTCATTCTCCCTTTTAGGATGGACTGGAAATATTTGGAACAATTAAGCATTAATAATTTCACTGTACTTTCTTAAAGCTCTAACCATACTGGAGTAACATATCGCTTACTTTCAAGTTCAAGTTTACCACTATGCTTCTGTCATGCAATCTGGTAGGGTTGATAGATATAGCAATACAAAATAAACAAACAAAAAAAGGATGCATTGTTATCTTTGAATTTTAGACAAGAAATGAGTATTTGTCTCAAATACTGCACGGGACACACTTCTAGGAAAGGGCTCTTCACTGTTTAACCCACATTCGGATTTAACTGAGTGACCTGCATTTTACCTGGCAGTTCTCACTGATGGTCAAGATGTGACATATGGATCTATACACATATCACCTAAGGAGCACCTTGGGAGTAAATTTAAGCATAAAGGAGAAGATAATAGAATATGCCAATGGCCTTCAATCTCAGCAGGCTGGCATGGATTTTGTTGTTGTTGTTGTTGTTTACCCTTTTTCTTGCAGCCTGTTTAAGGTCCGGGAGGAGCACTTAAAACCAGGCTCACCTTGCTAGCGATTTGTCCATCGGTAAAGAAACAATGGCCAAAGGGATCATTTACCTTACTTTTTTTTTCCACGCTGGACTCACCTGCCTTCTTGTCCAGGAGGCCTGGCTGTGGCATTGTTCTTCTGTGCTCCTTTTCCAAAGGAGAACCCAGGCGTGGTAATTGCCGGGTGGCAGCTCCGCTAAACGGAGGTGGACGACAGCTGGGAGTGAGGCACGTTCTAGAAGGAGAGGTTTGGGTTTCCATTGTAGTCAAATCATAATCTTGCACCCCTCCATCTGCACTAACTTTTGTTTTTGGTCTCAGGCAATTGGCTAGCGCTGAAAACATAAACACCCTCATGCGCTTGCCCTTATCATTTTCCTTTTATGTTGGTTTAGAAAATACACCTGAGAGACCAAAGGCACACAATGAACCCAGCAATTACCAACCACTACGGGCAGGAGGCAAACGCTCAAGCAACAAGACACCAGACACCGGAGGATAGGCTGCTGCTGGCTTCTGACCTGCCCCATGGCGTTGGGAGCCCCTCTCGGGGGCCAGGCTCCGGATCTGAGTCTAAGGCTCCCTCCCACTTCTGTCCTGGGACAGCTGACTTCAGCGCTGCCCAAAGATGGGGAATTTAGGAACTTTCTCTCCTGATTTATTTTGGGTAAACACCAGGTACAGATTGTGCGCAGTGCTGGGAAAAAGATTTAATAAAGGGAAAGAGGCAGGACATAACTAACTTGTCATCTATGAAATGCTTCCTTGAGAAATTGCTAAAAGGAAAAATAGATCTCTTTTTCTCCCCACGTATGGCTTTGACAGAAAAGTCCCAAAGGGGCATTAGGAAGTGGAAGGGGAGGAGGGAGGATGGGGAGACACACTTGGCAACATCACCTCCTTTTCACAGCTCAGGGACTGAAACTTCCACGCATTCAACAAGCATTTATTCAGCATATTCCGTATGTCTGGCACTGCTGTAGTGAGCAAGATAGACAAAACTGCCTGTTCCGGGGCAAGGCAGCCTAGAATAGAGGTTACAGATGTGTGCATATAGATGTACATATGGTTTCCCAGGTGGCTCAGTGGTAAAGAATCCACCTGGCTATGCAGGAGATGTGAGAGATGAGGGTTCCCTGGTGAAGGAAATGGCAACCCACTCCAGTATTCTTGCCTGGGAAATCCCATGGACAGAAGAGCCTGGTGGGGTACAGTCCATGGAGTTGCAGAGTCAGACATGACTGAGCAGGCACATGCATACACACGTGCACACACACACACATTTTTCCGATTCTTTTCCACTACAGGTTATTACAAGATACTGAGGACAGTTTTCTGGGCTATGCAATAAAAATAAGTTCTTCCTTTAAGTAATTCTTTAAAAATTATCAGAATGACATCAATGATATGCGCCCACTTTCAGAACATGTAGAAAGCACATTGACCATCCTGAACTAGAAATCAAAATTATCCTGTTGGGTGGTTAGACGAGATTCTTGTCCAGAACACTCTCTGAGGTCCTCTGGGCCTCACAATCACATGTAAAATCCTTTCTTGCTCGGTCTGCCCTGAGCTTGGCACCAATGGGGCTGCTTTTCAGCAGACAGGGAGCAAAACCACAGCCAACGTGTAGCTGGCGAGCAATGTGGGGCAGAGCTCAATTGCTGTGGTCATAGGCCTTGAGATGTGGGTAGTCTGTGCCCATGACCTAGGCCATCCTGTCTGATGTAGTCGCTACAACCACTATCCACCTGACTCATGGTTGTCTCTCTTTCTCTGAGGTCAATTCTTCCTTTTGTGTGAGTTGGTTATAATACAAAGTTTCATGTACTAAAACGTAAGAGTTGTGTCTAGAACAGCCCTTGTCCCCTTACGAAATGATTATGAACCCAACACTCACGCATTGATCGAAGTTCACCATTCTTTCACTCATTCACTGGACAGACCTTCGACTAACACCCAGTCTATAGTACTTTCTGGGCTGAGTGCTGGGGGAAGCAGAGAGGCAATTCAGAAATGCTTACAAGTCAGGGTTCCTGTCTTCCAAAGCTTATCAAGATAGCAGAAAACATTTTTTTAAAGACACATAAAATTTTAGACGTTCATTACGTGCTGAGTAAGGTAACACTTTGCTTAGCTTTTACCATCTACCCTCCAGTTCAAGCCCTGGCCCCTAGTTATAATATTTCATAAGGTGCTATTGACTTCTAATATTTTATAAAGTGATATTAACTTCCCTGGTTGCTCAGAGGGTAAAGCATCTGCATACAATGCAGGAGACCCAGATTCGATCCCTGAGTTGGGAAGATCCCCTGGAGAAGAAAATGGCAACCCTCTCTAGTAGTCTTGCCTGGAAAATCCCATGGATGGGAGAGCCTGGTAGGCTCTAGTCCACAAGGGTCACAAAGAGTCAGACACGACTGAGTGACTTCGCTTTCATTTTCATTGACTTAGTGGTTACCCTAACTAGTAACCTTTATAAGGGTTACAACTTAAATCACATCCCTCCCTCCTTAGCTTTCCATGATAATCAGGTGCCTTTAATCAAAATAATCTTTCCCCAGTGTCCCCTCTATCTTCTCAATACTGTTCAGTTCAGTTCAGTTCAGTCACTCAGTCGTGTCCAACTCTTTGCGACCCCATGAATAGCAGCACGCCAGGCCTCCCTGTCCATCACCAACTCCCAGAGTTCACTCAGACTCACGTCCATCGAGTCAGTGATGCCATCCAGCCATCTCATCCTCGGTCGTCCCCTTCTCCTCCTGCCCCCAATCCCTCCCAGCATCAGAGTCTTTTCCAATGAGTCAACTCTTTGCATGAGGTGGCCAAAGTACTGGAGTTTCAGCTTTAGCATCATTCCTTCCAAAGGAATCCCAGGGCTGACCTCCTTCAGAATGGACTGGTTGGATCTCCTTGCAGTGGTTAGTTACCTCTTATTGGCTATTCACTCCTCAGTAACTTTCTCTTCTGGGAAGATATCTAAAGTAACCAAAATCTTTCCAGGTTTTGACACTCTATTATTTTTTTTGGAAAAGAAGATAATTTTTTTCCTGCTGTTTTCCTTCCAAAAAACATCCAAGTAATAAACACTGAAGACATATTTCTGATTGCCATTAACATCTGGCTAGAACTTTCCAGATAACAGGGTCAGTCTTCTATTTCTTTTCCCTCATCATCCACTTGCACTTGGGTTGTTATACACACTGGGTTCCAGAAGTAGGGGAGTAAAATTCCTTAAGTTTTAAAGTAAAATTTCCAGGAACCTGGGTATATTACATATTAATTGCCAAATGACTATGCTTTTAATAGATCTAAACTCTTAAACTGGAGAAGGAAATGGCAACACACCCCAGTATTCTCGCCTTGAGAATGCCATGGACAGAGGAGCCTGGCAGGCTATCTTCACATAAGGTCAGAAAGAGTCAGATACAACTGAAGTGACTTAACACAAAACTCTAAAACAAATATTTGTAATATTTCACGTAAGTATGGACAAATGAAGTTTGCATCTCAATCAGAGTAAGGAGTTAGATTAAAAATATGATGATGATAACAAGAAGTAGTTTTTCTTCCTCTGGTGGCCATTTTTTTCACTAGGAATGTTTTCTTCTATGAACAGAGAAGGAGAAGAATGATCGTGTTTATTTCCATTGTCAAATTAATAACCTTTGATAATTTAAAAACTCTTCCTTTATAAAAAATTTAAAATGAAATGATAGGAAAGCACTTGATGTGTCTTTGACACATATGATATGTGACAGGTGACATCTTGATTTCATCAACAGTGGAATCCATTGTGTTCAATAATTTGAGTGAGTGAGTGAGGGAAAGTTGCTCAGTCGTGTCCGACTCTTTGGAACACCATGGTCTGTTCATGGAATTCCCTAGGCAAGAATACTGCAATGAGTTGCCATTACCCTCCCCAGGGCATCTTCCAGGACTGACCTGGGGATTAAACTAGGGTGTCCTGTAGTGCAGGTGGATTCTTTACCATCTGAGCCACAAGGGAAGTCTATAATAGCAATGATCTCTGTTTGACCCCTGCTGGGTGCTTTACACTAATATAATTCTCACAACCCCATATTTAGCCCCATTTTATAGATGGGAAAACTGAGGCATAAAGAGACTAAGCAATATATAAGACCACACAGATAGAAAGTTGGGGAGCCAGAGTTGCAAACCTAGGTAGTCTGGCTCCAAATTCCATGCAAGCCTTCACTATAAAATAGTGCTCAGAGTATTTCAAGCCTTCATCCTTACTCTGTTTTTATTCTCAATCCAAGAATCAGCTAAGATTAGGAAAGAGAAGATTTGTTTCAACAGGAATTCAAACTTCACATGCTTTGTGGATCAGCACTAGGATCATTTGCTTGAGGTTAATAGAAATATTTTCACTCAAGTTCAGAGGTAGTTCCCACATTTTATTGTCTTTCTTGTCTCCACAATATGCATTATTTACAAGATATTCAATTATACTACAAAGGGGTCATATGTTCCCTTTGGAGATTTAAATAGCATTTTTCAGGGATAATATGAGTTTACCATGCCCAGGCCTGCATGTGTCCTTGTCTTTATAAAACATAAGATGAATTCAGGTCATTTTAGATCTTGTTCAACAAGGAAAGAGGATGATTTGGCAGTTAACTAGATTGTCTGTGAGGTAATTAAAAATGAAATCTTTCCTTCCTCCAAATTGTGTGGGCACTTTTTAACCATTCATGTGATGAATATTGTGTACCACCCTGGCTACCCATGCCCACACCTTATCTCCCCTGACAGACTGTAATATGATACTTGAAAAGGGCCTGTCTCAATCATTGTTATAGCACCTTTAGGTCTTAGAAAGTCATAGAGTCCCATCGCTTTTTTGCTGACCAGTATGGGAAATGGCAACCCACTCCAGTACCCTTGCCTGGCAAATCCCATGGACAGAAGAGCCTGGCAGACTACAGTACATGGGGTTGCGAAGAGTCGGACACGACTGAGTGACTTCACTTTTCACTTTCATGCACTGGAGAAGGAAATGGCAACCCACTCCAGTGTTCTTGCCTAGAGAATCCCAGGGACAGAGGAGCCTGGTGGGCTGCTGTTTCTGGGGTCGCACAGGGTCGAACACAACTGAAGTGACTTAGCAGCAGCAGCAGCATGTCCACGATGAGGCTGAATTAAAAATATCCTCCCATCCTGAGTGCCTTAAACAATGAACATTTATCATTGTTCTTGTGTCTGTAAGTCAGTGGCACTCACGCATGCATCTTCAATCAGCTGCAGGTTGAGTGGGGAGCTTTACTCATCTTGGCTGGACTCTCTTTCTGGTTGGGAGTTGGCTAGTCTAGGAGAGCCTCAGCTAGGATAGCCTCAGCTAGGATAGCCAGGCTCTCTTCCACATGGCCCCCTGTCTTCCAGGACACCCACCTAGGCAGATTCTCATGGAGACGACAGTGATAGAGAGCCAGAAGAAACACACCTAGCTGGGAACTGGCAAGTTATCATTTCTACTGCATTGTATCAGCTGAAGCAAGTGAGCAGGCAAGGCACCATTGAAGGGGTAGGGGAGTAAGCCGCATATCTCAATGGGAAGAGCAGCAGAATCCCATTATAAAGGACATGTCCACCAGGAGCGGTGAAGAGTTGTGGCCATCCTTGAAATCAATCTGCCACCACTGGAATAAATAAACAAAAATGAATGGTGTCATTAAATGGGGAAAAAAAAGGAAAGGCTGGAGCAGCTGGTTAAGATCCTTGCCCTTTCCATAGCTGCTGGATCATGAACATGTCATATCTTGCCGTGTCATGTCACGTCATTCCCCCATCTCCTCAAGGTTGTTGGGGGAATCTAACGGAACAAAGCATCCTGAATTGCTCTGTAAATTATAAACCTCAATGCATGTGTGAATCATCAGTGCTGTTATTTTATTTAAGGTTGAGCAGCGTCTCGACAACCCGAAAGAACCTTGTTATTGACAGATGCTGAATAGCACCCGCAAAGAATATGTAAATCTCCTTAAGCCGCCTTTTTTTCACGTTCCTCCTGAGAATCAGGGATGGTGCTGCCTCGTGTAGGGGGCGTCACGAGATCCCTTCTGAAAGCGGTCACGCTCACCTCTCATATGCTCCTGCCCTGGGTGCCTCCCACACCAAAGGACGGAGGCATGCAGAACATCCGACTTCTCTATTTGTTTCTGCTTGAAGGATTAACAAGCTCTGTAAAAAAAGAAAGTCACAGCTTCTCTTCCAGATTTTGGGAGGCCACATCCCTCTTCACTGCTGTCTAGGATGGTTTTTATGGCCCTTGTTGAAGTGAGAAATAGTCTCTGGTGATACTGAAAACAGTTCTCCCTTGGTATCCATAGAGAATTGGTTCCAGGAGCCCCCGTGTGTGCATACTCAGTCACTAAGTCATGTCAAACTCTGTGCGACTCCACGGACTGTAGCCTGCCAGGCTCCTCTGTCCATGGGATTTCCCAAGCAAGAATCCTGGAGTGGATTGCCATTTCCTTCTCCAGGGGATCTTCCCGACCCAGGGTCAGAACCTCCCACAGATACCAAAATCCAAGGGTGCTTAAGTCGCTTTTTTAATTGCCCAATTGAATATAAATGAATATAGTCAGCCATCCATATGTGGGATGCAAAATCTAAGGATACAGATACAGAGGGCGAGTCAATTGTATTTACCAATTGGATTTGAATGGGTGGATTTCCCCTTCTTGTGACAGCCCTTGTGATTAAAATCGAGATGCGTTCTGCGTGAAAGACTCTTAGGGAGTCTCTTACATACCCCCCTGCCCCCCCCCACCACCGCCCTGGGGAATCTGGCCCTGTTTATGAGCCAAGTGTGAATGCAAATATTTAACACATTGCTAGAAATGACATTTAGGGGAAATAGGCCCAGCCCTGATTTCATATGTGCAGGGAACTGCCCTCAATGTTTTTCCCCACATTCAGAACTCTAGTCAGCAACTGAGGCCTCTGAGAGGCTCCACGGGGGTGTTTATGGTGCCTGAGAGCACGTGTCAATTCAGTTCAGTCTTTCAGTTGTGTCTGACTCTTTGCAACCCCATGGACTGTAGCACGCCAGGCTTCCCTGTCCATCACCAACTTCCGAGAGCGTGTGTGTGTGTGCGTGTGTGCTAAGTTGCTTCAGTCGTGTCCAACTCTTTGTGACCCTGTGGACTGTAGCCCGCCAGGCTCCTCTGTCCAGCAGGATTCTCCAGGCAAGGATACTGGAGTGGGTTGCCATGTTCTCCTCCAGGGGCTCTTCCCAACCCAGAGATCGAACCACGGTCTCTTACATCCCCTGCATTGGCAGGCAGGTTCTTTACCACTCAGCCACCTGGGAAGCCCAAGTGCCTATGGGATCCAAAATTAAAAGACCTTGCCAGCAAGAGAGGCTAGAGAGAATTCATTGCTCTGGATTCCCCAAAAGATTTACCATGGCCTGTAAAAATCCTAAATCCCAAATTACCTTAAATGGCAGTACACATTGTACGTAAACCAATGGGACATGCAAACCCTCAACAAGCTTTTTTTTTCCTCTGGTCTTCCTGGCGTTGACATAACCCACACACTCCAGGAAGTTCAACCTGCCATTCGTTTATTAACCAAACCCAAGGCAAGGGCTATACCAGTTCTGCACAGACAATTGTTAATTCTTTTGAAATGGAGCTGCTTCTTTCCCTGGGGCTGCCTTAAGGCAGATGGGGAAAAAAAAGCCGGCTGGCTTTTGACTTCCTAATACACAAGCCAACACTTACCTTTTCCTGGCTCCCTGTCCTTGTACTGTCTTGGCAGAGGGGCTAGAGTTCAGAAGATGACCTTGGAGGAGCAGGTCATTCTCTTGACTTCCTTTGAGCGCCATCGTGCTGTGTTGTCAAGGCGAACCGTGGGAGGGGAGGGTGGCGGGGTCTCTGGGGGTGGATGGGGGCGGATCCCAGAGCTGCTGGACCCTCTGGCCAACAGCAGCAGCGAAGTCGTGGAGAAAAGACAGCACTGTCCTTTTTTCATTAAGTGTATTTATAAACATACCGAACATGAAACATTCTTCCTTTCTTCACAGTGATGGATGATTATATGTCTATGAAATGTTTTCATTTATTTGGCGCCAGGGTAATCAAAATCAGTTGAAACTGTCCCACTGAAGGGAAAGAAAACAAGGAGGCGTGGGACAGCCCATGTTCCTTGCCTCCTGCTCTGCAAGGGTGGTAGCTGGCAGAAGCGCTGGCTTCACAAGGAGCACCCTCTCCAACTGGTAATTACTCCCAGTCGCGTTCAGGGCTGCCATCCACAGAGGCTGCGAATCTGCAGGACGTTCAAAGCCGTCGCCTCCTCTCTGGGAGCCGTGTGGGAGCGCCAGGGCCAGCCTGTGCGTGACTCTGTTTAGGCTGAGAAAGAGCTGGTCCCAGGAAACCTTTGTGAATGAAACTCTCGTGCTTTCAAGTTTGCCCTGGCCCGTGTTCTGGGTCAGCCGTCCTGATCTCCGACATCCTGTTTAAACTGGTGTTTTCCACTACACGCAGACAAAACGATTTCTATTCTAAGCTCGCAACGATCCTGCAAAGACAGGCAAGGGGGATTAGGTGGGGAAGTGGGGTTGACCTGCTGGGGAGAAAAAATACAGGAAGCAGAGGCCTGATTCCTCCTTTGGATGGGGCTCCTTGGACAGCTAAGGAACTTGGTTCTTTGTTTTGCAAAACCAACGTTCCTGTGGAGAGGCCACTGTTTCTGTGAGCTTATCCAGCCTAAACCACAGAAGGGTTTTGCTAACTTCTGGCTATCTCTCTGCTTTATAAGTTGTGATACAAGCCAATTGAGAAGCAGGAGGGCTAAGATCCTCAGTGGGTAAAGAAAACACTATTTCCCTGGTCTCAAATCATCATCACCTTTCAAGAAAATCATTTGAATACTAGAGCAAGGAAGAGACTTTCATTTCTTGAATAGATGTGAGGATTTTTTAAAGTGAATTGGAAAAATCTCTTTAGAGTATATATATATAGTTAAAATAGGCAGAGTCCTGAGTGATCCTTTCAAAGCAGGCTCAGAAAGGCATGACTCTTGACGTGTTGTCTCCAAAGTTACAAGATGAAGAAGGATTTGGAGAGGGTCTTTCCAGAACTTACGGGTGTATGCTAAGTCGCTTCAGTCATGTCTGATTCTTTGCGACCCTTGGACTGTAGCCTGCTAGGCTCTTCTGTCCATGAGGATTCTCCAGGCCAGAATACTGGAGTGGGTTGCTGTGCCTTCCTCCAGGGGATCTTCCTGACCTGACCCATGGATTGAACCTAAGCCACTTGATTCTCCTACATTGACAGGCGGGTTCTTTAAAACTAGGTCCACCTGGGAAGCCTATATCTAGTTTAAAAAAAATATGATTTCAGTTACATGTAGAAACCACTGTCCTAGATAAACAGACTGCATTTATTCTGTAGTCGTTAGCTACAGGAAATTAGTGACCTCTCCTAGGACTTTTAAGATTCTGACATTGGAGTTCCCAGATTCTTCATGTAAGAGAGGATAATTACTTGATAAACTTGACCTACAAGGAAGCAAAGATTTTGCCTTTGTGCCATGCCAGGGCATGAAGTTGGCATTTTTACGTATGAAATCTGAATAAAAATTATAAAATTAAAAATTTTCCTGGGGGTTCAGTGGTTAAGCATTTGCCTTCCAATGTATGAGGGATGGGTTCAACACCTGGTCAGGGAGCTAAAATCCCATATGCCTCAGGGCAAAACCAAAACAAAACAAAACATAAAATGAAGCAATATTGTAACAAAGTCAATAAAGACTTTGAAAAAAGTCCACATCAAAAATATATTTTTTTTAATTCCTCTGTCTGATATGCAGACATCTTTTCTGTGGGGAGCAAGGGGAAAAAGTGGCCACTGAATAACCAATATTCCTTCCTATTGTTTTCATACATTCCCATGTTTAGGTGTAAACTTTGGAGGTGCCCAATTTCTAAAAGTAAGCCAGCATAAATCTCAAATAACAGAGTGCATTATTGGCGATATTTAAAATTACTTCTGGAATTTTGGAGCAGTTTGAAAAAGACAGATACAGGAGTGGCAGAAGGTATTATGTTTCATCTTATCTTTCCCTAATTAAGAATTAACCACTATGGTTAAAAAATACCTTGGTAATACTTATAAAAGAAGGTGTGAGGAGACTCTGGCTCAAAAAAGAGGTGGTTTGAAAAATGCGTAGGGCGTCAACCCTGATTTCAAATGTTTAGCTCTTCAATTACTTGATATGAAATCTGTTACTTCACTAAGAGAGGAACTGATTAATTCAGAAACTGGTAGCAACCAACTTCCTCCCAGTGAGTTGCAATGATATCACCCCCAAGGTCCGAGGGTATGCTAAATACAATTTCAAAATAGCCAATCACATCGGCTGAGATGAAGTGGCCACAGCCAACCACCATCGCTCATCCTTCATCGTCCAGCCCCATGACCTCAGCCTTCAGGAAGCATCAGAGTGAGCAAAACCAGGGGCATCCAGCCAAGTCTTAAACAAATCCCTGAGACGCCTTTATCTCTGGATGAATAGATCATGTTAAGGATTTCTATGGCAGAAATGGATCCCGTAGAATGTACAGCTTTGGTGTCTTTTTTAGGTAATATGTTTCCTTCCTGGACAGAGCCCACTGATTTATTCTAGAATAAGCATTTTCTATTTTTATAGTTTTTTTTTTCCATTTTACTTAGAATTTTATCTGAAGTGTGAACAAACCCTCAAATGTTTTACTCGAACTGAGAGGAAAGAACCCTTTAATCAGAGTTTAACTAACTGGTTTTATTTGCCAACAGATTACATATTTCACAAAGACAGCCAGCTGCCACCACTCCCACTTGCTTAGTTCCCAGTGGGTTCTGATCCCTTCATTTCTGCCTGTAGCTTCTTTCAGGTTTAGCCAAATGTACTTCCTTCTCCCATTCACCAGCAATCATTCTTACTACAAAAGACTCAATTCTTTAAATATACACAAGGCCTCATACACACTGTCACTTATATTCAGGAGAGGGTATGTAATTTGTGAGGCCCAGTTCAAAGTGAAAATATAGGTCCTTTGTTATAAAGAATTTCAAGATGGCCATGAACTTATTAAGAATTTTAAAATGGTGATAACAGAATTTCAAGAGCATTAAACCAAGAGTGAGGGAGGCCCTTTTGAGATGAGTCCTTCTGGGTTGCCTGCCTGTGACAGCAGCCCCAACATTCACACACACACATCTCCTTACAAGTGCATAGTAGAGAGCATGCATGCAAAAATCAAATTTTTACTTCATGCTAAAGCTTTCCTTTGAGCCCAACACCAATCACCCAAAACTCAGTTGTTATGTGAGCAACAAAAACTTTGATTTCTTACATTAAGATTTCTAGGACATTTATCTCTATTTTTCCTTTCAATCTCCAGAAGTTACTATGTCCAATGTGCCAGTATGCAAACAGGCAATGTCACTTACTTAAGGCCACACTCAATATTTTTTTCTGATTATAAGTGCATTCTAGAGAACATTTGAAAATTGTGTGGATTTAAAACTCATAATGTACAGTCAATTAGAGATAGCCACTATTAAAGTTTTGGTGATCTTCATGACCCAGATAATCACAATGGTGTGATCACTGACCTAGAGCCAGACATCCTGGAATGGGAAGTCCAGTGGGCCTTAGGAAGCATCACTATGAACAAAGCTAGTGGAGGTGATGGAATTCCAATGGAGCTATTTCAAATCCTGAAAGATGATGCTGTGAAAGTGCTGCACTCGATATGCCAGCAAATTTAGAAAACTCAACAGTGACCGCAGGACTGGAAAAGGTCAGTTTTCATTCCAATCCCAAAGAAAGACAATGCCAAAGAATGCCCAAACTATTACACAATTGTACTCATCTCACACGCTAGTAAAGTAATGCTCAAAATACTCCAAGCCAGGATTCAGCAATACCTGAACTGTGAACTTTCAGATGTTCAAGCTGGTTTTAGAAAAGGCAGAGGAACCAGAGATCAAATTGCCAACATCCGCTGGATCATGGAAAAAGCAAGAGAGTTCCAGAAAAACATCTATTTCTGCTTTATTGACTATGCCAAAGCCTTTGACTGTGTGGATCACAATAACCTAACCTGCCTCTTGAGAAACCTATATGCAGGTCAGGAAGCAACAGTTAGAACTGGACATGGAACAACAGACTGGTTCCAAATAGGAAAAGGAGTACACCAAGGCTGTATATTGTTACCTTGCTTGTTTAACTTATATGCAGAATACATCATGAGAAACGCTGGGCTGGAGGAAGCACAAGCTGGAATCAAGACTGCTGGGAGAAATATCAATAACCTCAGATATGCAGAAGACACCACCGTTATGGCAGAAAGTGAAGAGGAACTAAAAAGCCTCTTGATGAAAGTGAAAGAGGAGAGTGAAAAAGTTGGCCTAAAGCTCAACATTCAGAAAACGAAGATCATGGCATCCAGTCCCATCACTTCATGGCAAATAGATTGGGAAACAGTGTCAGACTTTAATTTTTTGGGCTCCAAAACCACTGCAGATGGTGATTGCAGCCATGAAATTAAAAGACACTCACTCCTTGGAAGGAAAGTTATGATCAACCTAGATAGCATATTGAAAAGCAGAGACATTACTTTGCCAACAAAGGTCCGTCTAGTCAAAGCTATGATTTTTCCAGTGGTCAAGTATGGATGTGAGAGTTGGACTATAAATAAAGCTGAGCACAGAAGAATTGATACTTTTGAACTGTGGTGTTGGAGAAGACTCTTGAGAGTCCCTTGGACTGCAAGGAGATCCAACCAGTCCATCCTAAAGGAGATCAGTCCTGAATATTCACTGGAAGGACTGATGCTGAAGCTGAAACTCCAATACTTTGGCCACCTGATGCGAAGAGCTGACTCATTGGAAAAGACCCTGATGCTGGGAGGGATTGGGGGCAGGAGGAGAAGGGGACGACAGAGCATGAGATGGTTGGATGGCATCACTGACTCAATGGACTTGGGTTTGGGTGGAGTCCAGGAGATGGTGATGGACAGGGATGCCTGGTGTGCTGCGGTTCATGGGGTCGCAAAGAGTCGGACATGACTGAGTGACTGAACTGAAAGTTTTGATATGTATGCTTCTATTTTTGCATAATTTCTAATGTCAGAATTTTTTGAGGTTCTTGTATATTTTCCAATATAAGCGGAGATCATATCATCTTTACGGCCTAATAACCTTTTTGACTCAGTAATATGACCCAGGCCTTCCTGACATTATTAAACACTCTTAGGAAGAATAATTTTTAACAACTACATAATTTTCCATCATGGTTGGTAAAGAATCTGTTTAGGAATGAATGAGAAATAGCAAACAGAGAAAAGATGACACAATTAATGCTAATTCTTTTTCACATTATGACTATTACACTTCACAATTGTCTTATAAGCTAGATGTTACTGTCTGTAATTCACAGATAAATAAACTAAGGCACCAAGGATTTAAATAATTAGCTACAAGTCACACACATTTATTAGGGCAAAGTTGGAATTTGGACCCAGGATTGCCTGAAGGTAAGCCTATGTTCAAATCGTTCTGCAATAACAGTGATACATAATTTATGATTCTATTCTCAGGAAAGGTCCTTGGGTCAATACAGTAAAATTTAGAGCCTTGAAGATGCTTGAGGTGTGGCAGGTTTTCTGCTATTTGGAAAAGGAAGCCAGACAAGTCCATGGAATAGAGAGTATTTCCAGACGGAGATACTGACAAATAATGTCCAGGAACAACCTCTGGGCTAAAGACCTATCACTGCAGAAGTTATTTGCTGGTTACTGGGAATTTTGAGGGCCAAAAGGCAGTCATGTTTATACACTAGGAGAACCTAGCAATGAAGGTTGTATGCTCGTGAAGAACAAAACTAGGAACAGAGATAGGGGCGGTGGGTTTCCATGTTAAGAAAGTGGCATTTAGAATTAATCCCCAAGTCATGTGTCTGTTGGACGGGGTGTTTACCCTCTAAGTGAGAATTCAGGACAATTTCAGAAAAAAAAAAAAAAAAGTGTTCCTAAAAGTTCTCAGAAGAGATCACTTTAAAGTGGTTTCCCTGATGTAATACTGTTTGCCTGTCTCACTTGCCCCCACCCCGGCCAGACTTAGTCAACTAGTTTCTCACTGGTGTTCTTAGTTCCAGGAGCTTAGTCCCAGAGGGGAATGGAAATGATTCTTAGCACGTACACGAGATCCAAAAAACCTGATGATGAGTAAGAATAGCCTGGGCTTCTCTAGTGGCTCAGTGGTAAAGAATCTGCCTGCCAATGCAGGGTAATCAAAATCAGTTGAAACTGATCAAACTCAGGTTTGATCCCTGGGTGGGGAAGATCCCCTGTGGTAGGAAATGGCAACCCACTCCAGTATTCTTGCCTGGGAAATCCCATGGACAGAGGAGCCTCGCAGGCTACAGTCCAGGGGGTGCAAAGAGTCAGACAAGACTTAGTGACTATAAGCAACAACAAACAAGAATAGTCTATTATCCACCTTGCCTCGACTACAAAATCTCTCCACAAAGTGAAGGAGATTAGTGGGTAAAGCTTCCTGTGTCTTCTATAACCATGTACCACAGACAGAGTGGAGGTATAACAATAGAAATGTCCTCTCCTTCCTCTTCTGGGGGCTGGGAATCTGAGATCAAGGTGCTGATGGACCCGTATTCCCTCTGATAGTCCCAGGGGAAGATGCATCCTGCTTCTCCCAGCCTCTGGCAGCTCCAGGTGTCCGTCAGCTCATGGCTACCCCATTCCAGTCTCTGCCTTCATCTTACGTGGCCTTCTCATGTCTGTGCCTTCTTCTTATCTGTATCTTTTCCACTTTTTAAAAAAATCATTATTTACTTGGCTGGTGTTGAGTCTTGGTTGCAGCATGTGGGATCTTAGTTCCCTGATCAGGGATTGAACCCATGTTTGCTGCATTGCAAGGCAGATTCTTAACCATTGGACCACCAGGGAAGTTGCCCTATGTCTTTTCCTCTTTGAACTCTTTTAAGGAGACAGGGCCTGGCTAATCCAGGATGATCTCATCTGGAGATCCTTAATTATTGTGTGTGTGCTAAGTCACTTTAGTCTTGTCTGGCTCTATGCAACCCTATGAACTGTGGCCCGCCAGGCTCCTCTGTCTATGGGATTCTCCAGGCAAGAATACTGGAGTGGGTTGCCATGCCCTCCTTCAGGCAATCTTCCCAGACCAGAGATAGAACTCACATCTTTTACATCGCCTGCATTGGCAGGAGGGTTCTTTACCACTAGCGCAACCTGGGAAAATAGTTTTTCCAAATAAACTTATGTTCACGATTCTTGGAGTTAGCTCATGGAGGTATATTTCGGGAGCCACCATTAATCCCTCTCCAGTGCCAAAACTCAGATGCTGATGTGTCCCTGAGAGAGAGCTGCTAAGCCCTCGGCAGGGCCTTCTTCCCTGGACACAGCTCTGGCAAGGAAGGAAATGCTCAGAGCCGAAGAGTTATTTGGGTTACCCAGGCAGACAGATCTCTGGCTGTCTCTGAGCTCCCAAGTTCTAGATTCAGTAAAATCACATCTGTGCACCCCAGGGAGGCATGGAGACAGTTGAAAAAGAGGAAGCCAGGCCTGAAGGCACCACCCACCTGAGTGGCAAAGGAAATGTTTGACCAGGTGGGGTGATGATCACTTCATCAGAGTCAAGCCTAGAGACAGAAGATTACCAAAGACCCAAGGCCTACTTTCCCACCCTGAGTGGACACAACAGAGCCTAGAACTTTGCCTTTGGCCAACAGGATGCTACTGAATTGGAGAAGATGAGTGTCCAGACCCAGAGACTGCGTGGAGAGTCAAAATAGAAATCGAAGTTGTACTTTCCTTACTGTATTAGTCATGGTTCTTCAGAAAAACAGAACTATTAGAGAAGGGAGGTTTATTTTAAGGAATTAACTTATGGGATTGTGAACCTGGTGTGTCTGGAATCAGGGCAGGCCACCAGACTGGAAATTCAGCTCAAAGTTGAGGTGATTGTCTTGAGTCCTCTCATTCCACAGGTCAGCAGGCCAGAAACTCAGGCAGTATTTCTATGCTGTAGTCTTAAGAGCTCCTTTGTCTTTGGGGGACCTCAGTTTTAGCTCCTAAGATCAGCTTGTTGAATGGGGCTCATGTACACTATAGAGGATAATCTGCTTGTTAATCACTTCTAAGACAACACCTCTCCAACTACATCTACCAAAGAATTGATGTTTTCAAACTGTGGTACAGGAGAAGACTCTTGGCACAACAAGGAGACCAAACCAGTCCATCTTAAAGGAAATCAACTCTGAATATTCACTGGAAGGACTGATGCTGAAGCCACAACTCCAGTACTTTGGCCACCTGATGTGAAGAGCTGACTCTTTGGAAAAGACTCTGATTCTGGGAAAGATTGAGGGCAGGAGGAGAAGGGGATGATAGAGGATGATTGGTAATTGATAACTGCCAGCCTGGTTGGTTGGCATTACCAATTGAATGGACATGAGTTTGAGCAAACTCTGGGAGATGGTGAAGGACCAGGAAGCCTGGCGTGGTACAGTCCATGGGGTCACAAAGAGTCTGACACAACTGAGCAATGGAACAACGACAACATCTAGCCTGATGTTTGACACAATGGCATTGTGCTGTAGCCTAGTCAAGTTGACACATAAATTAACTATCACATTTCCAGACTGGAGCATGTGGACTTGAGATTCCAACTTGTTCTTCAGTACTCCTGAGCACCTAGTAAGTGTCAGGCATTGTGGTCAGGCCAACTGTGGCCTCTGCTGCCAGAGTTTACCATTGACCCATCAATCTAGGTCAAACTGGGCAGGGGTTATAACATCTGGAGGCATTGCGAGAACACCTCGAGGGGTCTTGATTGACAGCTGTGGGGCCCGGAAAGATTTTCCCCTGACTTGGAGGACAACAGATGTGAGTCACGAGAGGAGATGAAGGTGAAAGAAGGACAGAAAACACACCAGAGATGAAACAGTGAAAGAAAAGCATGAGGAGTTTGAGAAACTGAAAAAAAAAATCATTAAGAGGAAAAGTAGTCCTGGAGATATGAGGTTAGAGGGGTGAGTGAGCATGGGGACCGACCATTCTGCTCCTCCTCTGAAATGCTGTAGAAGTCACGGCTTAGCTTCAGAGCACTGAGGAGCCACTGAAGGGTGCTGAGCTGGGGGGGTGGCGTGATCAGATCCCGTTTGAGAAGAGAGCTCTGACTGCTGTGTGCAAGTGGATTGGAGGTGGGGTTCCGGGTTTGGGTGGTTGAAGCATCCCAATGAGTTGTGATAATGGCCAGTTAGGGTATGACAGGGGTGGACAGCACACAGTATTGACAAGAGGACAAGTCAACCAGTGGCTGACTTGGTATTTACAGATACCTTTACAGATCACTGTTGGGGCTGGGGTGGCTCATCAGGCAGAAATATACTTTCAAATTTGTTATCTCACGTGGGGATGGAATTTGACAGCCTTACAAGTAGTTATCATCTCATCTCTGATTATCTTTCTACCAGCCTTTCCGCTCCTCTCCCCAGCCTTAATTCTTGAGATTAGAATCAGATACTATCTTCGTTTCTCAAATGTTTGATGTCTAAGTCAAAGTAACGTGCTTTTTTTTAAGCTGCAAATTAACTTATCGTCAAAGGAACAGATGATCATGTCAGCGTGAAAAGTGCTCCATCCTGAAATCTTTGCAGGACTGTGCATACCCTGAGCAGAACCCCTTCCCAACTCCTCCCCCTCCACACCAGATGCTGAAATGGTCCCAGTTTACCTCTCTTTGGCAGCCCCTTGCCCTTCATTGAGAAGATGAAAATTGGAATGAATTGTAACTGAATGTTATTCAACCTTTCCATATTAAAGAGAACATGAGATCAAATTGTCACTTTTCCCAAACTTTATGTCATTTTGTATTAGATTACTTTCCTCATGCCAGGACATAGAGCTCATGTAAACCCAAAATGGAAGGAATCTTCAAATTTTGCCAAGTTTATAATGTGGAGGGAAAAAAAAAAGTCTAGGTGAAGTGCATTTGAACGTGAATGAAACCCCTGCTCTGCCTTGGCAGCAGGATGAAATGAACTCAACTTGTAGTTGGCATTTGGGTTGCTGATGTCCTGAACCACACCTCCTGAGTGGTCCAGATTCTACCAAACCAGAAACACGTTTTGCCAGCTGCTTTCCCCACTCATTTCCAATGTGTGTGCTTGTGCGCAATGGAATCCATATGTTTCTTATCCATTTACACTTAAATCATCAAGATGTTGCTCAACGATGCTTCTGTGATTTACAGATCCTTTCAGTTTTTTTTTTTAATTTGAAAAAGAGGGAAAATCATATTTTGCAAAGTGTAGACTTGCAACCACAAATTTGTACAATGAAGAAATATGTGTGTCTGCTGTTTTCTTTCTTTCCTCTTCCAAATTTCAAAGGGGGTATTGCCAACTTGCAAACATATGACTTCCAGAAGCATCTACAGCAACTGCATGGATAAGTCTCCATCTTTTATAACTGCTGTAGTCCTCATCATGGGCGAAGTGCGTGTATGTGTGTGTGTGTGTGTGTGTGTGTGTGTGGTGGAGGGAGGGCAGGGAGGTAGATGAAGGAAGACTGATTTAGAGAGAAATTGATAAGGAGGAAAAGGAAGGAAGATGCAAAGGGAGGGTGGAAGGGAAGAATTTAAAATTTTGGAACAGATGGAAAATTGATATATTCAGAGGTAAAGGAAGAGAAAATATGTATAACAGAAATAGGTTAAGGCAGCCAACTGCTTAATCATCCACTTGTTAAAAGGATATTTATTATGTATTGCCTTCTATGTACTGGAGTGTGACAAAATAGATGGTGCAGATTCTTTGGCACCTCCCCATCAAGAGGCAGGCATATTGCTTCTCCACTTGATGACGAGGTGGCCTGAAGCTTCTTTGACCACTGCGACTTGGCAAAAGTGATGCTAAGGCAGTCCTGGACCTAGCCTTTATGAGCAGTGACACCTGCTGCCTTGGCCTCTAGGAGTCAGCCACCACGCTGAAGCTATGTATAGACCCAGTGAACACCCCCACACATGCTCCCAGGTGACAGCCAGCATCAACTGTGAGCTTTGTGAGTGTGCCATCTTGGACTCCCAGCCCACGCAAGCCTTTGGATATAAAGATTGCATCACCATTTCATCAACTCCATGTTTGGAGCCAAAAAGTTGTGTTTCTAAAAAAACTTTTTGTTAACACTAGCTGTCAGGAGTGTTTACTTATACTATATGGTGTATTTAAGATGAATCTTAAAAATTTTCATACCATCACTGGCATGAATAAATGATGTATGTTTTTCTAGGTTATGAATGTTTTCCTTTTAATGACTTCATGTCCAAGTAACTATCATTGCCTTCCTAGAAGCCTTACCCATTTGCACCACAGTGACTATTCAAGAGATCTTTGCCAGTTTCTATGACTATGACCCTTGTATTCAGTATCTAGTTACTATCTAGTGGCTACTATCTATCTATCTATCCATGCATCTTAAATGTCAAATTCTAAATATGTCTCACACATACAATATATACATACATATTAACACTTTATATTTTTTATTTTTTATTGAAGGATAATTGTTTTACAGAATTTTGTTGTTTTATTTTAATCCTCAACATGAATCAGCCATAGGTATACATATATCTCTTCCCTTTTGAACCTCCTTCCCACATCCTGCCCCATCGCACCCCTCTAGATTGATACAGAGCCCCTGTTTGAGTTTCTTGAGCCATACAGTGAATTTCTGTTGGCTATCTATTTTACATATGGTAATGTAAGTTTCCATGTAACTCTTTCCATACATCTCACCTTCTCCTCCATGCTCCACATGTCCATAAGTCTATTCTCTGTCTGTTTCTCCCTTGTTGCCTTGTAAATAAATTCCTCAGTACCAGTTTGTAGATTCCGTATATATGCATTAAAATGCAATATTTAACTTTCTCTTTCTGACTTACTTCACTCTGTATAATAGATTCTAGACTCATCCACCTCATTAGGACTGACCCATATGCGTTCCTTTTTATAGCTGAGTAATATTCCATTGTGTATATGTATCACAGCTTCTTTATCCATTCATCTGTCAATGGACATCTAGGTTGCTTCCATGTTCTAGCTATTGCAAACAGTGCTGCAATGAACAATGGGATTCATGTTTCTTTTTCAACTTTGGTTTCCTCAGGGTATAGGCCTAGGAGTGGGGTTGCTGGGTCATCTAGTGGTTTTACTCCTAGTTTTTTTAAGGAATCTCCATACCATCTTTCATAGTGGCTGTATCAATTTACATTCCCACCAACAGTGCAAGAGTGTTCCATTTTTTTCCCACACCCTTTCCAACATTTATTGTTTGTAGACTTTTTGATGATGGCCATTCTGACCAGTGTGAGGTGATATCTCATTGTAGTTTTGATTTACTTTTCTCTAATAATGAGCAATGTTGAGCATCTTTTCATGTATTTGTTAACCATCTGTATGTCTTCTTTGGAGAGGTGTCTGTTTAAATCTTTTACCCACATTTTAATTGGGTTGTTTGTTTTTCTGGCATTGAGTTGTATGAGCTGCTTGTATATTTTGGAAATTAATCCTTTGTCAGTTGTTTCATTTACTATTATTTTGTCCCATTCTGAGGATTGTCTTTTCACCTTGCTTGTAGTTTCCTTTGCTGTACAAAAGCTGTTAAGTTTAATCAGGTCCCACTTGTTTACTTTTGTTTTTATTTCCATTACTCTAGGAGGTAGGTCATAGAGGATCTTGCTTCGATTTATGTCATTGAGTGGTCTGCCTGTTTCCCTTTAAGAGTTTTATAGTCTCTGGTCTTACATTTAGGTCTTTAATCCATTTTGAGTTTATCTTTGTGTATGGTGTTAGGAAGTATTCTAATTTCATTCTTTTCCATGTAGCTGTCCAGTTTTCCCATCCCCATTTATTGAAGAGCCTGTCTTTGCCCTGTTGTATATTCTTGCCTCTTTGTCAAAAATAAGGTACCCATAGGTGCATGGGTTTGTTTCTGGGCTTTCTATCTTGTTCCATTGATCTATATTTCTGCTTTTGTGCCAGTACCATACTATCTTGATGACTGAAGCTTTGTAGTGTAATCCGAAGTCAGGAAGGTTGATTCCTCCAGCTCTATTCTTCTTTCTCAAGACTGCTTTGGTTATTTAGGGTCTTTTGTGTTTCCATATGAATTGTGAAATGTTTTGTTCTAGTTCTATGAAAAATGCCATTGGTAATTTGATAGGGGTTGCATTGAATCTGTAGATTGCATTTGGTAGTATAGACATTTTCACAATATTGATTCTTCCTACCCAGGAACATCAAATATCTCTTTATGTTGTCTTTGATTTCTTTCATTAGTGTCTTGTGGTTTTCTGTGTACAGTTCTTTCTTCTTCCTAGGTAAGTTTATTCCTAGATATTTAATTCTTTCTGTTGCAGTGGTGAATGTGATTGATTCCTTAATGTCCCTTTCTGAATTTTCATCATTGGTACATAGAAATTTCTGTTTATTGATTTTATATCCTACAACTTTGCTAAATTTACTGATTAGCTCTAGTAGTTTTCTGATAGTATCTTTAGGGTTTTCTATGTAGAGTATCATGTCATCTGCAAACAACGAGAGCTTTACTTCTTCTTTTCCTATCTGCTGCTGCTGCTGCTAAGTCACTTCAGTCATGTCCAACTCTGTGCGACCCCATAGATGGCAACCCACCAGGCTCCCCAGTCCCTGGGATTCTCCAGGTAAGAACAATGGAGTGGGTTGCCATTTCCTCCTCCAATGCATGAAAGTGAAAATTGAAAGTGAAGTTGCTCAATCATGTCTGACTCTTAGCGACCCCATGGACTGCAGCCTACCAGGCTCCTCCGTCCATGGGATTTTCCAAGCAAGAGTACTGGAGTGGGGGGCCATTGCCTTCTCCACTTTTTCTATCTGGATTCCTTTTATTTCTTTTTCTTCCCTGATTGCTGTAGCTAGGACTTCCAGAACTATGTTGAATAATAGGAGTGAAAGTGGATACCCTTGGCTTTTTCCTGATCTTAGGGAGAATGCTTTTAGTTTTTTACCATTGAGAATAATATTTGCTTTGGCATATTGCATATGGCCTTTACTATGCTGAGGTAGGTTCCTTCTGTGCCCATTTTTTGAAGAGTTTTGATCATAAATCAGTGCTAAATTTTGTCAAAGGCTTTTTCTGCATCTATTATCATATGGTTTTTAATCTTTCTATTTGTTAATATAGTGTATCACATTGATTGATTTGCATATATTGAAGAATCCTTGCATTCCTGGAATAAACCCAACTTGATCATGGTGTGTGAGCTTTTTGATTTGTTGCTGAATTCTGTTTGCTAAATTTTTTTTGAGGATTTTTGCATCTATTTTCATCAGTGATTGATATTGGCCTGTAGTTTCCTTTTCTTGTGTTGTCTTTGTCTGGTATTGGTATCAGGTTGATGGTGGCCTTGTAGAATGAATTTGGAAGTGTTCCTTCCTCTGCAATTTTTTGAAAGAGTTTTAGAAGGACAGGCATTAGCTGTTCTCTAAATGTTTGATAGAATTCTCCTGTGAAGTCATCTGGTCCTGAGCTTTTGTTTTTTGGGAGATTTTTGATCACAGCTTCAATTTCAGTACTTGTAATTGTGTTGTTCATAATTTCTATTTCTTCCTGGTTCAGTCTTGGAAGATTGAACTTTCCTAAGAATCTTCCATTACTTCCAGGCTATCCATTTTATTGCCATATACTTCTTCATAATAGTCTCATATTTTTCTACATTGTCTGTTTCAACCTCTCCCTTTTCATTTCTAATTTTGTTGATTTGATTCTTCTCTCTTTTTATCGTGATGAGTCTGGCTAAAGTCTTGTCAATTTTGTTTATCTTCTCAAAGAACCAGCTTTTAGTTTTGTTAATCTTTAATATTGTTTCTTTCATTTCCTTTTCATTTCTTTCTGCTCTAATCCTTATGATTTCTTTCCTTCTAATTTTGGAGATGTTTTGTTCTTTTTTTTTCCAGTTGTTTTAGGTGTAAAGTTAGGTTGTCTATTTGATGTTTTTCTTATTTCTTGAGGTAAGATTGTGTTGCTATAAACTTCCCTCTTAGAGCTGCTTTTGCTACATCCCATAGGTTTTGAGTTGTAATACTTTCATTGTCATTTGTTTCTAGAATTTTTTTTAATTTCCTTTTTTAATTTCTTCAGTAACCTCTTGGTCATTTAAAAACATATTGTTTAATATCCATGTGTTTGTGTCTCTTACAGTTTTTTTTTTTTCCCCTGTAATTGATATCTAGTCTCATAGCATTGTGGTCAGAGAAGATGCTTGACATGATTTCAATTTTCTTAAATTTCCTGCGGTTTGATTTGTGACCCAAGATGTGGTCTATCCTGGAGAATGTTCCATGTGCCCTTGAGAAGAAGGTGTATTCTTCTGCATTTGGATGGAATGTCCTGAAGATATCAATGAGATCCGTCTCATCTAATGTATCATTTAAGACCTGTGTTTCCTTATTAATTTTCTGTTTTGATGATCTGTCCATTGGTGTGAGTGGGGTGTTAAAGTCTCCTACCATTATTGTGTTACTATCAATTTCTCCGTTTATGACTGTTAGTGTTTGCCTTATGCATTAAGGTGCTCCTATGTTGGGTGCATAGATATTTGCAATTGTTATATCTTCCTCTTGGATTGATCCCTTGATCATTATGTAGTGTCTTTCCTTATCTCTTCTAACTTTCTTTATTTTAAGGTCTATTTTGTCTGATATGAGGATTGCTACTTCAGTTTTCTTTTGCTTCCCATTTGCATGAAATATATTTTTCCATCCTCTCACTTTCAGTCTATAGATGTCTTTAGGTCTGAAGTGGGTTTCTTGTAGACAGCATATCTATGGGTCTTGTTTTTGTATCCATTCAGCCAGTCTATGTCTTTTGGTTGGAGCATTTAATCCATTTACATGTAAAGTAATTATTGATATATATGTTCCTATAGCCATTTTCTTAATTGTTTGTGGTTGATTTTGTAGATCTTTTTTCTTCTATTGTATTTTTTGACTATACAAGTCCTTTTAACATTTGTTGTTAAGCTGATTTGGTGGTGCTGAATTCTGTTAACTTTTGCTTGTCTGAAAAGCTTCTTATTTCTCCATCGATTTTGAATGAGATCCTTGCTGGTTACTGTAATCTTGGTTGTAGATTTTTCCCTTTCAATGCTTTACATATATCCTGCCATTTCCTTCTGGCCTGCAGAGTTTCTGCTGAAATATCAGCTGTTAAGCATATGGGGTTTCCCTTGTATGTTACTTCTTGCTTCTCTCTTGTTGTTTTTAATATTCTTTCTTTGTGTTTAGTCTTTGTTAGTTTGATTATTATGTGTCTCGGCATGTTTCTCCTTGGGTTTATCCTGTATGGGACCCTTTGTGCCTCTTGGACTTGACTGACTATTTCCATGTTGGGGAAATTTTCAGCTATAATCTCTTCAAAAATTTTCTCATACCCTTTCTTTTTCTCTTCTTCTGGGACCCCTATAATTCGAATGTTGGTGCATTTGATATTGTCCCAGAGGTTTTGAGCCTATCCTCAGTTCTTTTCATTCTTTTTACTTTATTCTGCCCTTCAGAAGTTATTCCCATCATTTTATCTTCCAGCTCATTGATTCATTCTTCGACTTCAGATATTCTGCTCTTGATTCCTTCTAGAGTATTTTTAATTTCAATAATTATGTTGTTGTCTATGTATGTTTATTCTTTAATTCTTCTAGGTCTTTGTTAATTGATCGTTGCATTTTCTCCATTTTGTTTTCAAGGTTTTTGATCATCTTTACTATCATTATTCTGAATTCCTTTTCAGGTAGCTTGCTATTTCCTTTTCATTTATTTGGACTTCTATGTTTCCGGTTTGTTCCTTCATTTGTGTAGTATTTCCTTGCCTTTTCATTATTTTTTTTTAACTTATTGTGTTTGATGTCTCCTTTTCCCAGGCTTCAAGGCTGAATTCTTTCTTCCCTTTGGTTTCTGCCCTCCTATGGTTGGTCCAGTGGTTTGTGTAAGCTTCGTATAGGGTAAGATTTGTGCTGAGTTATTGTTTGTTTTTCCTCTGATGGGCAAGGCTGAGTGAGGTGGTAATACTGTTTGCTGATGATTGGGTTTGTATTATTGTTTTGTTTGTTGTTTAGATGAGGTGTACTGGTAGTTGAGTGATGCTGGGTCTTGTGTTCAAATGGTTTCCTTTGTGTGAGTTTTCACTATTTGATACTCCCTATGGCTAGTTCAAAATGGCTGTCTGGGGAGGCCTTACAAATAGCTGTGAAAAGAAGAGAAGTGAAAAGCAAAGGAGAAAGGAAAGATATAAGCATCTGAATGCAGAATTCCAAAGAATAGCAAGAAGAGATAAGAAAGCCTTCTTCAGCGATCAGTGCAAAGAAATAGAGGAAAAGAACAGAATGGGAAAGACTAGAGATCTCTTCAAGAAAATTAGAGATAACAAGGGAACATTTCATGCAAAGATGGGCTCGATAAAGGACAGAAATGGTATAGACCTAACAGAAGCAGAAGATATTAAGAGGAGGTGGCAAGAATACACAGAAGAACTGTACAAAAAAGATCTTCACAACCCAGATAATCCCGATGGTGTGATCACTAATCTAGAGCCAGACATCTGGGAATGTGAAGTCAAGTGGGCCTTAGAAAGCATCACTATGAACAAAGCTAGTGGAGGTGATGGCATTCCAGTTGAGCTATTTCAAATCCTGAAAGATGATGCTGTGAAAGTGCTGCATTCAATATGCCAGCAAATTTGGAAAACTCAGCAGTGGCCACAGGACTGGAAAAGGTCAGTTTTCATTCCAAACCCAAAGAAAGGCAATGCCAAAGAATGCTCAAACTACCAAACAGTTGCACTCATCTCACATGCTAGTAAAGTAATGCTCAAAATTCTCCAAGCCAGGCTTCAGCAATACGTGAACCGTGAACTCCCTGATATTCAAGCTGGTTTTAGAAAAGGCAGAGGAACCAGAGATCAAATTACCAACATCTGCTGGATCATGGAAAAAGCAAGAGAGTTCCAGAAAAACATCTATTTCTACTTTATTGACTATGCCAAAGCCTTTGACTGTGTGGATCACAATAAACCGTGGAAAATTCTGAAAGAGATGGGAATACCAGACCACCTGACCTGCCTCTTGAGAAATCTGTATGCAGGTCAGGAAGCAACAGTTAAAACTGGACATGGAACAACAGACTGGTTCCAAATAGGAAAAGGAGTACGTCAAAGCTATATATTGTCACCCTGTTTATTGAACTTCTATGCAGAGTACATCATGAGAAATGCTGGACTGGAAGAAACACAAGCTGGAATCAAGATTGTCGGGAGAAATATCAATAACCTCAGATATGCAGATGACACCACCCTTATGGCAGAAAGTGAAGAGGAACCAAATAGCCTTTTGATGAGGGTGAAAGAGGAGAGTGAAAAAGTTGGCTTAAAGCTCAACAGTCAGAAAACGAAGATCATGGCCTCCGGTCCCATCACTTCATGGGAAACAGATGGGAAAACAGTGGAAACAGTGTCAGACTTTATTTTTGGGGGCTCCAAAATCACTCAGATGGTGATTGCAGCCATGAAATTAAAAGACGCTTACTCCTTGGAAGAAAAGTTATGACCAACCTAGATAGCATATTCAAAAGCAGAGATATTACTTTGCTGACTAAGGTCCGTCTAGTCAAGGCTATGGTTTTTCCTGTGGTCATGTGTGGATGTGAGAGTTGGACTGTGAAGAAGGCGGAGCGCCGAAGAATTGATGCTTTTGAACTGTGGTGTTGGAGAAGACTCTTGAGAGTCCCTTGGACTGCAAGGAGATCCAACCAGTCCATTCTGAAGGAGATCAGTCCTGGGATTTCTTTGGAAGGAATGATGCTAAAGCTGAAACTCCAGTACTTTGGCCACCTCATGAGAAGAGTTGGCTCACTGGAAAAGACTCTGATGCTGGGAGGGCTTGGGGGCAGGAGGAGAAGAGGACAACAGAGGATGAGATGGCTGGATGGCATCACTGACTCGATGGACGTGAGTCTGTGTGAACTCCAGGAATTGGTGATGGACAGGGAGGCCTGGCATGCTGCTATTCATGGGGTCTCAAAGAGTCGGACACGACTGAGCGACTGAACTGAACTGAACTGAACTGAGGCCTCTCTGTCCATCAGCAACTCCTGGAGTTCACTCAAACTCATCCCATCCAGCCATCTCATCCTCTATTTTCCCCTTCTCCTCTTGCCCCCAGTTCCTCCCAGCATCAGAGTCTTTTCCAATGAGTCAACCTTTGCATGAGGTGGCCAAAGTATTAGAGTTCAGCTTTAGCATCAGTCCTTCCAAAGAACACCCAGGACTGATCTCCTTAAGAGTGGACTGGTTGGATCTCCTTGCAGTCCAAGGGACTCTCAAGAGTCTTCTCCAACACCACAGTTCAAAAGCATCAATTCTTCAGCGCTCAGCTTTCTTCACAGTCCAACTCTCACATCCACACATGACCACTGGAAAAACCATAGCCTTGACTAGACAGACCTTTGTTGGCAAAGTAATGGCTCTGGTTTTTAATAAGCTGTCTAAATTGGTCATAACTTTTCTTCCAAGGAGCAATCATCTTTCATGATCAAACAGTCCAACAAAAATAAAGTACAATAGATCATTCAGGCGAACAAAGGAAACCAAAAATTATATCTACCAGAGCAGAACTAACTAAAGCACAAACTGGAAAACAAAGCTACAGCAAGGTGCCAACTGGGGAATTAAGCAATGAAAATAAAAGTAACAAATACGTTGAGAGGAAAGGAAAGAAATAAAAGAAAGAACGAATAGATATGCAAAGTTAAATAGAGGTAGAGGAAGAAGATTTATAGATATTAAAGATTAGCTGCAAGGGGAAAAGAACAATAGGAAAATCAAACAAAGGAATAAATGTAGAAAAAATAATAATAGGTTTAAAAAATTAAAATTAAAAAAGAGAAAAGAAAAAAAAAGGAAACTCCACAGAACTGCAAAAGCCCAATGGAGAGGCAGAGGTTTATAATAGCAATTAAAAAAATGTGACTAGGAAAAAAAAGAAAAAAGCTCAAAAGCTTAATTAGATTTCATAGTACCAATAAAATTGACAACTACAACGGCGCGGGGCGGGGTGGGGGGGGCGATGAAAAAATCCAAAAAAGTCAACAGAACAAGTCAAAACATAAGAATAATAAATGTTTTTCTTAAGTCCCTGCTCTCAGAGTCCTTTCCCTCACTGGGAGTCACGGTCTACCTCACCTCCCTAGGATGCTCTCCAACACTGTGCTGATCTCTTGACCTGCTGTAGGGACAGCTCAGATTCTATTGGGTCCTACTCCTGTGTGTTCTTGCCTCCAATGTCCACAGCTATCAGAACTAGTGCGTTTTCTTTTGTGGGAGCTCTCAATGACCTTTTGTATATTCCATAGACACAGAGTCTGCCTAGTTGATCGTACAGATTTTAATCCGTATCTTGTAAAGCTGGTGGGAAGGTTTTGGGTCTTCTTCCTTAGCCACCCCTGGGTTTCAATTGTGATTTTATTTCCACCTCTGCATGTGAGTCGTTCACTGGGGTTTGCTGAAGTACTTGGGTTTGCCCTGTGAGGCCAAGGTGTGGAGGTGGTGCAGCTGCTTGGGTCATAGGGGTTTTGGTAGCACCAGGTACTCAGGGGAGTTGGCAGCTAGGGAAGCAGGAAATATAGTGCTCTAGAAGGCTATGGCAACCAGTACTGGCCAATATGCTACAGTATTCTTGCCTGGAGAAGTCCCCTCCCCTGAGAGAAGCCTGGCAGTCCACAGTCTACAGGGTCGCAAAGAATCTGACACTACCCAAGTGACCCTGTGTGCATAGATGCAAGACTTCTTTTGCCTGTGGCAGCTCTGCCCCAGTGACAGTTGAGTATGAAGGTAGTGCAGCTGCTTGGCTTGCAGGGACCTTGGCGGAGCCAAGTGTGCAGGGACATGGACTGCTTCTGCCACAGGAGTTATGGCCCTATGAGAGTCTTTTTTGGGGCCTCTTGTGGCTGGCAATCAGAGGCTTCTTTGGACAGTCTTTGTAGCTCCACCTCATTGGGCACATAGAGGGCTCCCTTACCTGGGATCCTTCTCTGTTATTCGGTGTGTCAGGCATTTACAGGGGCCCCTCTGGCTGGGGTCCTACTCTGTAGATCAGCATGTCAGGCACTTAAAGGGGCACCCTGGGTGGGGTCCTACTCTGTAGCTGGGTGCATCATTCACTTGAAGGAGCACCCTTGGTGGAGTCCTGCTCTGTAGTTCAGTGCATCAGGTGTTTGATGGGCCAGCCTCTCTATTGTTAAGCTGCTGATGCTGGCGTGTGGGGAGAGAGAGGCTATGGTGATGGCTCCACCCCTAAGTGTGACTCAGCAGCGTCACCTTGCTTCCATGTTTGCCTGGCTTTCCTCCACAGGCATTTCCCACCACAGTCTCCTCCCTCACATCCCCTAGATCCGTGTCTCCACAGTCAACAGCAGCTCTTGTCCTTGTTGGATCACTCCACACTCCCCAAACTCCAACTTCCAGCCACTATGCCTTCCAGGGGACCCTCATCCCTGTCCAGAGTATTTAAGGCTGCGGCAAGGACTGTCTGATTCTCATTCCGTTTATGCTGCCACAGGTCAGCTGTTTCACTCGCAGCCTTAAATGTTTCTCCTCTGACTGAGACAATTGCCCCAATATGGAGATCTGACCCCTGCTTCAGTTCCCCCACCCACCGAGGGCAGGTCCAGTCCTACAAACACTCCTGATTTTCCCCCTAGTTCCTTCATCCTACCGAGTTTTACTTGGTTCGATATATTCTTTTCCTCTGTTTGGGTACTCCTGTCCACTCTCAGCTGGTGTTCTGCATGCACTTCTGAGTCTGAAGGTGTATTCTGGTCGGTGGAGAGAGATGTACTCCACGTCCACCACTGCTCCACCATCTTATTCACCAGCACTTTATATTTTAATTTAATAGTACCTTGAATGGATTAATGAATTTAATTATTTTAGATTTTGGTTTATCATCCTACAGACTAGCTTTGCTTTGTCTTCTAGATTTATTTGTTTGGACTTTGATGTAAGTCTGGAGGGAATATATGAGTAACTTCTAAAATATTGACATTCTCATCTACATTGCTTCCTATATTTTTCTTTTTCTTTTTTGATGGTGTTTGAAGGATAATAATAATAATAGCTTCCATTTTTGAGTCTTAATTCCTGAAACTACACTAATGAGGTAACATATGTTACCTCATTTAATTCTTGGAATAACCCCAAGAGGTTGATATTATTTTTCTCATTTTACTGTTCAGGAAGCAGAGAGGGCAATTCGGAGACTTGCTCAGGGTCACACATCAGTGATAAAATCAGGGCTTGAGTTCATATTTATCTGATTCCAAATCAATGAGATCATAATATCTTGCCTTCTTGTCTTCTTATATGTGGACTCATTCAAAGGGATTAATTTGGTCATCTATCCAGTCATGTCAAACATTTTTCAAATATCTTCTGTATTGAATAGTTTGTATAAACCATACAAGGTAAAAGGCCAGGAGAAATAAATAGGACATTCTTCATATTTATAAGGAGTTTTCTGGGCAATAATTTGAGTCATTTTTAATTTTATCTGTGAAATGGGACTGTAGATAATTATATACCTTTTTTTTTTTTTAACCTTCCTTAATGTATCAGTCAGCATAGTCTGGGCTATGCTGCAGTAACAAATAATCCCATAAATCAGTGATTTAAAGCAAAGTTAATTTATTACCCAAGATGTTCATCCCCTGGAGGAGGAAATGGCAATCCACTGCAGTATTCTTGCCTGGCGGTCTACAGTCCATAGGGTTGCGAAGAATCAGACATAGCTGACTGGCTGACTATGCACTTTCATCCCCTGAGGCTGGTGTAAGGGCTTTGTTCCACGTTGTCATCATTTTCACTTTGGGACACACCAGAACATTTATGGTCACTGTGGAAGAAGAAAACAAGAGCTCTATAGGGTCTCACTGGGTTGAGGAATTGCTTTAGCCAGAAAGTGATACACACATATATTCACCGCATATTGGACAGAGCTAGTCATATCCCACCACAGAGGAGCCAGGATGGGCAATCCTCCAGAAGGTGGAATTGCTGAGAAGGAGGAAGAATTAGAATATTTGGAAACCAGCACTAATGACTACCACATTTACAGTAATGTAAGAATTCATAGTCTAATATATGGTAGGACTTTAAAACCAGAGAACATTTTACGCCTGACATGTGTCATAGCTTTATCAGAGTCATGGAATTCTATTGAGAAATGCGGTAATTTCAAGATTGCCTTCAAATCCCTTCATCCAGGATCTCCTAAAGGGGAAAGAAGAAGTATTTAATGGAAAGATTATTTGAGTTTTTGTTTTTTAATCTTTAGAGAAGGGCTTCAGTCAGTTACTCTGAAGGGACAGCTTGAAACAAACCAGTACTACCATCAAGAACCAGGAAAAGCTGGATTATGTTGGCCTGTGTACATGCTTGTGCACTTGTGCATGCACACACACAGAGTGTAACTCTGAGTAAAGAGTTACTAAAACGAACTTGATCTGAGGGTCTAATATCTTGTAGAAAAGGACACTAGTTGAAGAGAATCTGACATTCATTATACAGCTGAAGGACAGTTTAGTTACTGGGAATATGTTGGCAGATAATTGTCAGACTAGAGCAGGGAGAAGACTATAAACAAGTGGTCTGTGATAAATTAAAGTGAACATAAACAAATGAAAGTAAATACAAAACAACTGATGATGTTAGGGAAGTAGACGTCTCACTATCACACACACACACACACACACACACACACAAAAGACAATTCTCCCCAAGCTGAACTTTTAGTTTGATATAATCTAAATGAAAATCACAGCAAATTTGTATTTAGTTGTGTAGAAATTGACAAGTTGACATGAAAATGTATGTAGAAATGCAAAAAGTCAAGATTAGCCAAGTTTTATATTCAAGAAGAACAAAAGTAGTGGACTTATATGGTTAGATTTCAAAACTTATTATAAAGCTACAGTTACTGAGGGCTTCCCTGGTGGCTCAGAGGTTAAAGCGTCTGCCTCCAATGCAGGAGACCTGGGTTCGATCCCTGGGTCAGGAAGATCCCCTGGAGAAGGAAATGGCAACCCACTCCAGTATTCTTGCCTGGAGAATCCCATGGACGGAGGAGCCTGGTAGGCTACAGTCCACAGGGTTGCAAAGAGTCGGACACGACTGAGGGACTTCACCTTGAGAGTTACTGAGACAATATGTATCAGTGCAAAAAAAAAAAAAGAAGTTATACAGTCTGAATTAGTACAGTCTCTTTTTGAAAATAGATGAACAGCCAAAAAGAAAAAAACACACAGAAAAGCACATTCAGTGGAATAACCTGTCAGAATGTGGTAAGCTGTAAAGTAAGAAAAAATACTTCTGATACTTTTATATCTTTATTTTGATGTGTCTCTTTGTTGAGTATAAATATAGAAACTAGAAAAGATAATTTAGGGGCTTTAAAGAAAAACTTCTGTTTGAACAATGTCATCAATTTTTTGAAATGCTTTTTCATTGCATGTTTCTGTACTAAATAATAATATTTATTATGTATTTTTTGTACAATACTTGTTATGTACTTTCTGCACAATATTTATTATGTACTTTATATACTAAATAATAATAATGACAACAGTAACTAATAATGCTAATTCTTTACAATGCCATGACACATTAGTGCTCAAAGCACATGGTCTCAATTTAATTTTGCCCTTCTACGTTAAGAACAAAAATGAGGCAATTCAATGTTGATCTGTTCTCAGAATAACTCTGTAAAGTAGGGCTGGAAAGACTGACTCTACTTCCTGTTAAGAGATGAGAAAACTGTGATGCAGGGGGCATTAACCTAGTTGTCGGTTATCACATATTTAGGAAAGTACAGACCAAGGGGTGAGAAGAAAGTATTGTGACATTGATGCTGGTGTTTCCCACTAACTTCATCTTCTTCCTCTCTGTCTTGATTTGGATTTAGAAAGCTTAGGATCATCAGTTTCAGGTCAGGCCTGGCAGAGAAAGAACACTAATAAAAAGAGTTGTGTAATGGGACAACGTCAAGCTGACGCGGCTGGAGAGCTGGATAGAGGCAAGACTGGGCTTCAGTTTCCAGAACCAAACCATAAGCCAAGAAATTGAAGATGGATAGTCATTGTACCTTAGTTGTTATTGATTTTTAAAAAAAAAACATGATATGAAGAAAATATGGAACAAGCTATTGAAAATGCAGTCTCAAAAGAACACATCTGTTTCTTAAACTTTCCACTGTTTTATGAAACCAAAACTGATAATCTTCTAACATTTCTCTGCTTCCCTTCTAGTCCTTTTCTCTGGGAAATTATTTGCAGAGCTGCACTGTGAACATTTTGTGTTTCCTTGAGCAGTAGCTGGAGGAAAAGGATCATGTGGAGGCAATTTCAACTCTGCATTGAAATCCAAGAGAGTCAGCGAAGACCCCTCAGACTTTCAAACGCCTGATCCTGGTGACTGCCCTCAAAGTGACTTGACGGCACAGATCTGAACTCATAATTTCCTCTCTCTCCATTTCATTGCCCTCTGCCTACACTTTAATGGGCTGGGCTAGGAAATGATGTGACAGTTAATCACATATCTTCCTTGAATCCACTGACTTGATGACCACAAGATGATCGAGTTGGGGGTACTCTGGGATCATTGCTGAGATACTCTGAGTTCATTCTCCATGGGTGAGAAAAACACTTTGACTGGTTGGACCTCCTTTTGCTCCCTCCCTCCCCAGTGGGTTCTTCCTCTCTCTAATCTCTGATTCTCATCATCACTCATTGGCTCCAGAGACTAGAATTGATCTTGTATCCCATCTCTGTAAACTTCCATTTCCCTACCAATTCCCATCTCAGAGATGGGATCACTTCCTACAGCCCAGAAGGGTCTTTCCTTCGTCCACATTCTTGAGATTTCCTGTCTTCTCGCCACCTCTCTGATGAGCCCTAGGAATGAGGGCTACATGTACAACCACGTAGATCATTGCTAAGTTCTTATGCTGAGACCTCTCATTGGACGTCGTGTTATCTGAATTGTGATGGCAAGGAACAAAAAGAAATGAATGGTGGCTCAGAAATACAGTCATTTAATTATCTTTCATAAAATTTGGAGGTAGATGATTTTATCTTTGGTGTAGCAGATGGTTTGTGTCCTCAAGGACTCAGATTCTTTCTCTCCTGCCTTCACTGAGATTTTTGGCCAGTTGGCTTTTTGTCTTCAGGCTTATCACCTCATGGTCATAAGATGGCTGCTATAGCTCCAGATGACACAATGTTGTTCCAGTTAGCCAGGCAGGAAGCAAAGTATTAACATGAAAAGCATTCTCCTCAAGAAGCTCTCTTTTGATTCAGAACATGAAGGTCCTCCGGTGTATTTCTCCTTGTGTCTCAAGGTGAAGAACAAAGGCAGGCTCCCATCTCTTGTTGATCACTGGTGAAGGGGATTAGAATTCTCATGATTGGTCTAGGCTAATAAAGATTCATGCTAAATTGAGAAATGGCCTCGCTTCCTGGGGATGAAGTTACCTCTGTTCAACATTTTGAAACAAGTTTGGGAGGAAGCAGCTACTGGGTCAAGTCTGGACCCAGTCTGAAGTTGGGCTTTGCATGCAGATGTCTGCTGCTAGAGGATGAATTCAACTCTGCCTTCTCCTTTGTCTTGACCACTGCCCACAGCTAGTACAAAATGAACATACAAAGCATGCATGTGTCATGCATGAATGAATGAACACATGAGTGAATGAATGAGTGAGTGATTGTGTGCTTCCTTTTCTTCTTATTCATGGAGGACTTACCAGAACCTTCCTCTTTATCCTAGTATTTGTCTCTACAAAGAGGCTATTTTGAGTTCCATTGTCATGACTAGTCTTGCATTTTATCATTCCGCCTTCTCTGTAATTCTTACCTCTCTGACTTCCAGGAAGCTTGTCTCTATCATGTTCCTTTTTCTTAAGCAGGCTTCCCCTCATCAAATCCTTTCCCTTTCTTCACTGCTCTTCCCTGTTGGCTGTGTTCTCCCTGACACTAGTCTAATGCTTCTCAATTTTTAAGGGTCAGGTGTGTTGACGTATAATTCAAATGTATTAAAATTCACCATTTTTTCGGTGTGCAATTTAATGAGTTTTGCCAAAAAAACCCTGCAATCACCACCACAAACTAGATTGTGGCTTCCCTGGTAACTCAGATGGTAAGAGTCTTCCTACAATGCGGGAAACCCGGGTTTGATCCCTGGGTTGGGAAGATAACTTGAAAAAGGAAATGGCAACCCACTCCAGTATTCTTGTCTGGAAAATCCCATGGATGGAACAGCCGGGCAGGCTACAGTCCATGGCGTTGCAAAGAGTCAGACACGACTGAGCAGCTAACACTTTCACTTCCATCAGACTCAGCAGTCTCCTTTTGCCCCATCTTGCTTCTTTGCAATCAATTCCTCTCCAGATACCCCAGCCCTTGGAAACCACTAGTGTGATCTCTCTTCCCATGCTGCTGCTGCTGCTGCTAAGTCGCTTCAGTCGTGTCCAACTCTGTGCGACCCCATAGACGGCAGCCCATCTGGTTCCCCCGTCACTGGGATTCTCCAGGCAAGAACACTGGAATGGGTTGCCATTTCCTTCTCCAATGCAGGAAAGTGAAAAGGGAAAGTGAAGTCCCTCAGTCGTATCTGACTCTTAGCGACCCCATGGACTGCAGCCTAACAGGCTCCTCCATCCATGGGATTTTCCAGGCAAGAGTACTGGAGTGGGGTGCCATTGCTTTCTCCACCTCTTCTCATAGTTTTGCCTTTTTTATAGTTTCATGTAAATGAAATAATTCAGCAAACGTATTCTCCCACTTTGTTTAGTGCTTGTGAGATATGTCCATGTTGTTGCATGTATCAGTAGTTTGGGGGTATTTTTTACTGTTGAATAGTATTTGCTTGAATGTATGTACCACAATTTGTCTATTCACTAGCTGATGAACATTTGTATTGTTTCCAGTTCTTGGCTGTTACAAAGAATGCTGCTATGAACATTTATGAACAAGTCTTTGTGTTGGCAAATATTCTCATCTCCCTTAGTAACTAGTAATGATGCTGGGTCATTTGTTAAGGTTATGGTTTGCTTTAGGGGAGAATGGATCAGTTCAGTTCAGTCGCTCAGTCGTGTCTAAGTCTTTGTGACCCCATGAATCGCAGCACGCCAGGCCTCCCTGTCCATCACCATCTCCCGGAGTTCGCTCAGACTCATGTCCATCAAGTCAGTGATGCCATCCAGCCATCTCATCCTCTGTCGTCCCCTTCTCCTCCTGCCCCCAAGCCCTCCCAGCATCAGAGTCTTTTCCAATGAGTCAACTCTTCGCATGAGGTGGCCAAAGTACTGGAGTTTCAGCTTTAGCATCATTCCTTCCAAAGAAATCCCAAGGTTGATCTCCTTCAGAAGGGACTGGTTGGATCTTCTTGCAGCCCAAGGGATCTCAAAAGTCTTCTCCAACACCACAGTTCAAAAGCATCAATTCTTTGGTGCTCAGCCTTCTTCACAGTCCAACTCTCACATCCATACATGACCACAGGAAAAACCATAGCCTTGACTAGATGGACCTTAGTCGGCAAAGTAATGTCTCTGCTTTTGAATATGCTATCTAGGTTGGTCATAACTTTTATTCCAAGGAGTGAGTGTCTTTTAATTTCATGGCTGTAGTCACCATCTGCAATGATTTTGGAGCCCCAAAAAATAAAGTCTGACACTGTTTCCACTGTTTCCCCATCTGTTTCCCATGAAGTGATGGGACTGGATGCCATGATCTTTGTTTTCTGAATGTTGAGCTTTAAGCCAACTTTTTCACTCTCCTCTTTTACTTTCATCAAGACACTTTGTAGCTCCTCTTCACTTTCTGCCATAAGGGTGGTGTCATCTGCATATCTGAGGTTATTGATATTTCTCCTGGCAATCTTGATTCCAGCTTGTGTTTCTTCCAGTCCAGCGTTTCTCATGATGTACTCTGCATAGAAGTTCAATAAGCAGGGTGACAATATATAGCCTTGACGTACTCCTTTTCCTATTTGGAACCAGTCTGTTGTTCCATGTCCAGTTCTAACTGTTGCTTCCTGGCCTGCATACAGATTTCTTAAGAGGCAGGTCAGGTGGTCTGGTATTCCCATCTGTTTCAGATTTTTCCACAGTTTATTGTGATCCACACAGTCAAAGGCGTTGGCATAGTCAATAAAGCAGAAATAGATGTTTTTCTGGAACTCTCTTGCTTTTTCCATGATCCAGGGGATGTTGGTAATTTGATCTCTGGTTCCTCTGCCTTTTCTAAAACCAGCTTGAACATCAGGGAGTTCACAGTTCACGTATTGCTGAATCCTGGCTTGGAGAATTTTGAGCATTACTTTACTAGCATGTGAGATGAATGCAATTGTGTGGTAGTTTGAGCATTCTTTGGCATTGTCTTTCTTTGGGAGTGGAATAAAAACTGACCTTTTCCAGTCCTGTGGCCACTGCTGAGTTTTCCAAATTTGCTGGCATATTGAGTGCAGCACTTTCATAGCATCATCTTCAGGATTTGAAAAAGCTCAACTGGAATGCCATCACTTCCACTAGCTTTGTTCGTAGTGATGCTTTCCAAGGCCCACTTGACTTCACATTCCCAGATGTCTGGCTCTAGATTAGTGATCACATCATCATGATTATCTGGGTCATGAAGATCTTTTTTGTACAGTTCTTCCATGTATTTTTGCCACCTCTTCTTAATATCTTCTGCTTCTGTTAGGTCCATACCATTTCTGTCCTTTATCGAGCCCATCTTTGCAAGAAATGTTCCCTTGGTGTCTCTAATTTTCTTGAAGAGATCTCTAGTCTTTCCCATTCTGTTCTTTTCCTCTGTTTCTTTGCATTGATCACTGAAGAAGGCTTTCTTATCTCTTCTTGCTATTCTTTGGAACTCCGCATTCAGATGCCTATTATCTTTCCTTTTCTCCTTTGCTTTTTGCCTCTCTTCTTTTCATAGCTATTTGTAAGGCCTCCCCAGACAGCCATTTTGCTTTTTTGCATTTCTTTTCCATGGGGATGGTCTTGATCCCTGTCTCCTGTGCAGTGTCACAAACTTCATTCCATAGTTCATCAGGCACTCTATCTATCAGATCTAGGCCCTTAAATTTATTTCTCACTTCCACTGTATAATCATAAGGGATTTGATTGAGGTCATACCTGAATGGTCTAGCAGTTTTCCCTACTTTCTTCGATTTAAGTCTGAATTTGGCAATAAGGAGTTCATGATTTGAGCCACAGTCAGCTCCTGGTCTTCTTTTTGTTGACTGTATAGAGCTTCTCCATCTTTGGCTGCATAGAATATAATCAATCTGATTTCAGTGTTGACCATCTGGTGATGTCCATGTGTACATGTATATATATGGCTGAGTCCCTTTGTTGTCCACCTGAAACTATCACATTGTCAATTTGCTATACTCCAATAAAAATAAGAAAATGCCATGGGAAGTGGGAGGGGGGTTCAGGATTTGGAACTCATTTACACCCGTGGCTGATTCATGTCAATGTATGGCAAAACCAATACAGCATTGAAAAGCAAAATAAAGTAAAAATAAAAATAAATAAATAAAATAAAATTTTAATGAACTCAAAAAAAAAAAAAAAGACAATGCCAAACCGTTTGAAAATTGGAGGGTCTAATTTACATTCCTACCATAAAACATGAGGATTCCAGTTTCTTTTTGCTTACATTTATATTTGTCTTTCTTTTTTATTATAAGTATGCTAGTGGATGTTATTTTATTGTGGTTTTGTTTTGTGTTTCTCTAATGATGTTGAGCATCTTTTTATGTACTTGTTAATCATTTGTATGTCAGCTTTGGTGAAATGCCCATTTTTAAACTGAGCTTTTAATATTCAAGTTATAACTTTCATGAGTTTGTTGTATATTTTGGATACAAGTATTTTATTACATATGTGATTTGCAAATATGTTCAGGCAATCTGTGTGGCATGTCTTTCTGTTTTCATTGTAATATCTTAAGTGTGAAAGATTTTTTCATTTCTTTTTAAAATGTATTTACTTTTAATTGGAAGAGAATTGCTTTGCAATATTGTGTTGGTTTCTGCCATATATCAACATGAATTAGCCACAGGCATACATATGCCCCCCCCCTCGAACCTCCCTCCCACCTCACACCCCACCCCACCCCACCCCTCTAGGTCATCACAGAGCACTGGGTTTGAGCTTCCTGAGTCATACAGCAAACTCCCACCGGCTATCTATTTTACATATGGTAATATATATGTTTCAATGCTACTCTTTCAATTCGTCCCTTCCTCTCCCTCCCCCACTGTTTCCACAAGTCTGTTCTATATGTCTGCATCTCCAAGCTGTTCTGCAAACAGAATCATCAGTACCATCTTTCTAGATTCCATATATATGTGTTAATATATATTTGTTTTTCTCTTTCTGGCTTACTTTGCTCTGTACAATAGGCTCTAGATTCATCCACTTCATTAGAACTGACTCAAATGTGTTCCTTTTCATGGCTGAATAATATCCCATTATATATATATATGTACCACAGTTCTTTATCCATTCATCAGTCAACGGACATCTAGGTGGCATCCATGTCTTAGCTACTCTAAGTAGTGCTGCAATGAACATTGGGGTACATGTGCCTTTTACAATTATGGTTTCCTAGGGGTACAGATACTGTTCATGGGGTTCTCAAGGCAAGAATACTGAAGTGGTTTGCCATTCCCTTCTCCAGTGGACCACATTCTGTCAGACCTCTCCACCATGACCCGGCTGTCTTGGCTTGCCCCGCAGGCATGGCTTAGTTTCATTGAGTTAGACAAGGCTGTGGTCCTAGTGTGATTAGATTGACTAGTTTTCTGTGAGTATGGTTTCAGTGTGTCTGCCTTCTGATGCCCTCTTGCAATACCTACCATCTTACTTGGGTTTCTCTTACCTTGGGCGTGGGGTATCTCTTCATGGCTGCTCCAGCAAAGCACAGCCACTGCTCCTTACCTTGGATGAGGGGTGTCTCCTCACTGCCACCGTTCCTGACCTTCAACATGGGATAGCTCCTCTAGGCCCTCCTGCGCGTGCGCAGCCACAGTTCCTTGGGCGTGGGGTTGCTCCTCTCGGCCATTCCTGCACCGTCGCAGCCTGGCACTCTCGGCAGCTGCCCCTGATCTCAGACGTGGGTAACTCCTCTTGGCTGTGGCCCTTCAGCATGGGGTCCTCCCGGCTTCTGCCCCTGACCTCGGATGTGGGGTAGTTCCTCTCAGCCGCGCTTAGTGCGCCAGTCGGTAGCAGCTGCCTGAAAAAAGGCAAAATGATAGGATACTGAAAGAGGAACTCCCCAGGACGGTAGGTGCCCAATATGCTACTGGAGATCAGTGGAGAAATAACTCCAGAAAGAATGAAGGGATGGAGCCAAAGCAAAAACAATACCCAGGTGTGAATGTGACTGGTGATAGAAGCAAGGTCTGATGCTGTAAAGAGCAATATTGCATAGGAACTTGGAATGTCAGGTCCATGAATCAAGGCAAATTGGAAGTGGTCAAACAAGAGATGGCAACAGTGAATGTCGACATTCTAGGAATCAGCGAACTAAAATGGACTGGAATGGGTGAATTTAACTCAGATAACCATTATATCTACTACTGTGGGCAGGAATCCCTCAGAAGAAATGGAGTAGCCATCATGGTCAACAAAAGAGTCCGAAATGCAGTGTGCTTGGATGCAATCTCAAAAACGACAGAATGATCTCTGTTCGTTTCCAAGGCAAACCATTCCATATCACGGTAGTCCAAGTCTATGTCCCAAACAGTAATGCTGAAGAAGCTGAAGTTGAACGGTGCTATGAAGACCTACAAGACCTTTTAGAACTAACACCCCAAAAAGATGTCCTTTTCATTATAGGGGACTGGAATGCAAAAGTAGGAAGTCAAGAAACACCTGGAGTAAGGCAAATTTGGCCTTGGAATGCGGAATGAAGCAGGGCAAAGCCTAATAGAGTTTTGCCAAGAAAATGCACTGGTCATAGGAAACACCCTCTTCCAACAACACAAGAGAAGACTCTACACATGGACATCACCAGATGGTCAATATCGAAAGCAGATTGGTTATATTCCTTGCAGCCAAAGATGGAGAAGCTCTATACAGTCAACATAAACAAGACCTGGAGCTGACTGTGGCTCAGATCATGAACTCCTTATTACCAAATTCAGACTCAAATTGAAGAAAGTAGGGAAAACTGCTAGACCATTCAGATATGATCTAAATCAAATCCCTTATGATTATCCAGTGGACGTGAGAAATAGATTTAAGGGCCTAGATCTGATAGATAGAGTGCCTGATGAACTATGGAATGAGGTTCCTGATTGTACAGGAGACAGGGATCAAGACCATCCCCATGGAAAAGAAACGCAAAAAAGCAAAATGGCTGTCTGGGGAGGCCTTACAATTAGCTGTGAAAAGAAGAGAAGTGAAAAGCAAAGGAGAAAAGGAAAGATATAGCATCAGAATGCAGAATTCCAAAGAATAGCAAGAAGAGTTAAGAAAGCCTTCTTCAGCGATCAATGCAAAGAAACAGAGGAAAAGAACAAAATGGGAAAGACTAGAGATCTCTTCAAGAAAATTAGAGATACCAAGGGAATATTTCATGCAAAGATGGGCTCAATAAAGGACAGAAATGGTATGGACCTAACAAAAGCAGAAGATATTAAGAAGAGGTGGCAAAAATACACGGAAGAACTGTACAAAAAAGATCTTCATGACCAAGATAATCACAATGGTGTGATCACTAATCTAGAGCCAGACATCTGGGAATGTGAAGTCAAGTGGGCCTTAGAAAGCATCACTACAAACAAAGCTAGTGGAAGTGATGGCATTCCAGTTGAGCTATTTCAAATCCTGAAGATGATGCTGTGAAAGTGTTGCACTCAATATGCCAGCAAATTTGGAAAACTCAGCAGTGGCCACAGGACTGGAAAAGGTCAGTTTTCATTCCAAACCCAAAGAAAGGCAATGGCAAAGAATACTCAAACTACTGAACAGTTGCATTCATCTCACATGCTAGTAAAGTAATGCTCAAAATTCTCCAAGCCAGGCTTCAGCAATACGTGAACCGTGAACTTCCTGATGTTCAAGCTGGTTTTAGAAAAGGCAGAGGAACCAGAGATCAAATTGCCAACATCTGCTGGATCATGGAAAAAGCAAGAGAGTTCCAGAAAAACATCTACTTCTGCTTTATTGACTATGCCAACGCCTTTGACTGTGTGGATCACAATACACTGTGGAAAATTCTGAAAGAGATGGGAATACCAGACCACCTAACCTGCCTCTTGAGAAATCTGTATGCAGGTCAGGAAGCAACAGTTAGAACTGGACATGAAACAACAGACTGGTTCCAAATAAGAGGAGTACGTCAAGGCTATATATTGTCACCCTGCTTATTGAACTTCTATGCAGAGTACATCATGAGAAACGCTGGACTGGAAGAAACACAAGCTGGAATCAAGATTGCCAGGAGAAATATCAATAACCTCAGATATGCAGATGACACCACCCTTATGGCAGAAAGTGAAGAGGAACTACAAAGTGTCTTGATGAAAGTGAAAGAGGAGAGCGAAAAAGTTGGCTTAAAGCTCAACATTCAGAAAACGAAGATCATGGCATCCGGTCCCATCACTTCATGGGAAACAGATGGGGAAACAGTGGAAACAGTGTCAGACTTTATTTTTTGGGGCTCCAAAATCACTGCAGATGGTGACTGCAGCCATGAAATTAGAAGACGCTTACTCCTTGGAAGAAAAGTGATGACCAACCTAGATAGTATATTCAAAAGCAGAGACATTACTTTGCCGACTAAGGTCCGTCTAGTCAAGGCTATGGTTTTTCCTGTGGTCATGTATAGATGTGAGAGTTGGACTGTGAAGAAAGCTGAGCACTGAAGAATTGATGCTTTTGAACTGTGGTGTTGGAGAAGACTCTTGAGATCCCTTGGGCTGCAAGGAGATCCAACCAGTCCATTCTGAAGGAGATCAGCCCTGGGATTTCTTTGGAAGGAATGATGCTAAAGCTGAAACGCCTACTTTGGCCACCTCATGTGAAGAGTTGACTCATTGGAAAAGACCCTGATGCTGGGAGGGATTAGAGGCAAGAGGAGAAGGGGATGACCGAGGATGAGATGGCTGGATGGCATCACTGACTCTATGGACATGAGTCTGAGTGAACTCTGGGAGTTGGTAATGGACAGGGAGCCCTGGCGTGCTGCAATTCATGGGGTCGCAAAGAGTTGGACACGACTGTGCAACTGAACTGAACTGAGGGGTACAGAAACATGAATGTTTTTAATTCTCTTTGGAGGAGAGGATTCTGGCTGAGAAATGAGAGATATTTCTCCCTCTCTCTAAATTCTGGGGCAATTCTAGGAGAGGCTGCATCTCCCCTGGGATTCTGGCTCCCAGCTCTGGCAACTCTACTGCTTCCCTTTCTTCCTACAACCCTTCTTTTTGCTCGTCTCTGGGTAGCCCTGTCATCACTTGGGATGTTCACCCCTTTCAAAGTCTTTGTAGCTAAGTCCCCTTATTAAAACTACCTGTTGTGGGCTCTATTTTTCTCACTGCATCCTGGTTGAAACAGCATTGGTGTTAGACATGCCATCTTAAAACATTTGCAGTGCCTCACACTGTCTGAAATCTTTTATTGACTCCACAATAAAAGAATAAATAAAAGGCTCTTAATCTGACTGTAGATAAACTGAGGGATCACTATTTAGCTCACCTCCTCTGACCAGAGGTACTTGTACTTTTAGTGTATATCCTACCGTTACTTGACTCATCCCCCCTCTAGCTCCAAGCCAAGTACATGGGATTTGGATCACACAGTAGAAGACTGCTTGGTGATGACAACATCAGAAACTCAAGGTCTGGCTGGTGGAGAATGGCCAGTCTGAGATTAGGCCTCAGGCAGTCAGTGATTCTCCCTGAAGGATGTTAGAATAGTCTTTGCCTCGTCAGAGCACAGGGATCCTGATGCTGGCAGAAACATCACGAAGAGCTTCAGTGCTCTGAGCATCGGGCATTTGTCATGAATGAGATGTGGAACTTTTTTGCTACTCTTGCTTTATTCAGCATCTTCCTCCCTATTTCTCCATTCACCCTTTACACACGCACACACACGCACACATGCACATGCGCACACACACTCTCTTTTCTGCCTAGAAAATCCTACTTAAACTCCTAAAAATTCAGTCTTTAGGTTATTTTTTTTTTTTTCTGGAAAGTCCAACCAAACGAAATCAATAGGTCCTTCTTCTGGGTTCCGCTAAGACTACAGGCACATTTCTCACAAGCACTTGTCACATTGAATGTAATTAGGTGTTTGTATGTCCCTCTCCCTCACCAGACAGATGGTCCGTTTCGTTCATGACTGACCCCCAGTCTGGCACAGAGGACTCTTAGCACACACTTGATGAGTCAGTAAATGCAATTCCTTTCAGTTTGCTATACTTTTCACATAGAGATGTTGTGGTGAAAACCAGAAGTAAGAGATTAGCATCTGAACTTGGTTCTGTGCTGGCTATTATCCAGTTGTACTGGAAGTGTGAGGTGAACCCGGTCATAGTGCCCCAATTCAGCTCATCTTTTGGACCAGGGAGATAATTTCCCAACTGTCTGTGGCTTGCCCTACTGTTTTCATTAGTCATATGAACCTTCTCAACCCTTACACATCTACATGTTGTGATTGCCGCCCTCCAAGTTTTATTTTGAGAAAAAATTTCTTCGAGAACTTTATGCAGTCATCTAAAAATGCTTTAATTTAGAAATTCCATGTTCTGGAAAATTCTTCTCCATAGTTACAATAAAAATAATTCTGAATAATATTAGACGTTTCTTTTTTTACAGTTTCACTTAACTGCTTCTTTTGGGTCTTTGTTACCCACTGCAATACCCATCAAGAGTTCTTCCTTCAGTTCAGTTCAGTCGCTCAGTCGTGTCTGACTCTTTGCAACCCCATGCATCGCAGCACGCCAGGCCTCCCTATCCATCACCAACTCCCGGAGTTCACTCAGACTCAGGTTCAACTAAATCCTCAGACTCACACGTTATCATAGGATACCCTTGACATCCACTTATTCAGAGGATGTGGGGTGGGAGTCACAGTTTGCCAACAAATGTCCAATACTCATAACGTTCTATGATAGTTGTCTATGCAGCAGCTAGATGACATGTAGGGAAGCTGCCCTGGTTTCAAAGCCTCCTACTCTCAACGTTCACCAGCATGAACGTGTTAGTTGCTCAGTCGTGTCCAACTCTTTCACAATCCTGTGGACTGTAGCAGGCTAGGCTCCTCTCTCCATGGGATTTCCCAGGCAAGTATATTGAAGTGGGTTGCCATTTCCTTCTCCAGGGGATCTTCCTGATGCAGGATATCTTGTAACAATTGCAGAGGTGGAGCCGCCAGGCCATGGCTAATTATAAGCGTTACCAGGCTCAGGGAAACCCCCAAATGGGGCACCCTAACTGGGTTCATTGATGGTTCCTCTCAGTCCAGATGTGAGCTGCATCAGGCTCACTTTCACCATAACAAATGCTTCCTAGGCACATAGTTGACATTTTTTATTTTATCAAGTGTCACAAGAACAGAACTAATCAAAGGTTGGATTCTTACACAGAAGGCAACACAGTTTGGCCACAGCCACATAACCTAAAAGCCAAATTCCTTAGTACAGGATTCAAAGGCATCCCTGGCCACCACGGAGGGGATCTTTCCAGGTTTATTCACCTTCCTCCTGGGTCTTAAGCATCAGCCACATCTCACGTTTCACAGTTTTCTGGAAACACCCTGCACTTTCATATGGTCTAAACTTCTCCCCCTGAAAGGTTTCCCCACTTAACACCCCTCCTTCCATACCCATCTTCACCCTCTTTCTCTTCTGATTCATGTTCTCCTGTGAAGATGTAGACCCAGTGTGATCCCTTCTATTAAATGTTTCCCTGACATGACTCTCTAGATAGATTCAGTCTCTCTCGTCTCTGTCCCCACAAGGTTTTATTCACGCCATTACTTAAAGTAAAAGTGACAGAAAGATATAGAGGTTGTCCCTTTCCATTTCAGTGAATTCCACTTGTATCTTCAGTCAGACTGGCAGCCCTCGCACATGGGCAGCCCTCATCTTTGAGTCTCTGGACCTAGCAAAGGTCATGCCCCAGAAATATTGTGGAGAATTAAATGAGATCACATCAATGCCCTTTAATCCCTACATCTTAAAGTTCAACAGCAGTGATGATGTAGGCTAGATCCTCCTTTTCCCCAAACACAATTTGTGTCTAAAAGCATCACATAACATGTATAGCATGCAGAGCATGAAAAGAATTATGACATGTTCCCAAAGGGTCAATGAGTTACGTGTAAATTGATACAAAATATGTTTATGTGCTTCAGTGTGTGTTGGCTGGAGTTTCACACAGATTCTCGGAATTGACATGGAACCAAGTGTTCATCCAGTCCTCTAGCTTTGCTAAGTAAGAGAAAGATGCTAACGATGTCTTGGTTCGAGTGCAATGAGGTCACCTCTTATCACAGATATTTCATCTCAGTATTGACTCATAGGTGCTTCCTGTCAAGTCCAATACCCAAACCATCCTCACAAATCCCATTAAGCCACAGCTCCCCGTTGTGCTTTATACTCCCTCAAAGTTTTATGCTCAGTCTTCTCACCCTCAATTTCCTAAAGTCCCTCCAGACCTTGGTTCCTCCATTTTCCTTCCACCCAACAGGATCTATCAGGCTTGACTTCTCTCCTTCTCTAGTTCAGGCTCCTTGGTTTACTGGAAATGGTTGTCAGTTCAGTCACTCAGTTGTGTCTGACTCTTTGAGACCCCATGAACCACAGCACACCAGGCCTCCCTGTCCATCACCAACTCCCGGAGTTGACTCAAACTCATGTCCATTGAGTAGGTGATGCCATCCAACCATCTCATCCTTTGTCAGACCCTTCTCCTTGTGCCTTCAATCTTTCCCAGCATCAGGGTCTTTTCAAACGAGTCAGTTCTTTGCATCTGGTGGCCAAAATATTGGAGTTTCAGTTTCAACAAGAGTCCTTCCAATGAACACCCAGGACTGATCTCCCTTAGGATGGACTGGTTGGATCTCGTTGCAGTCCACAGGATTCACAAGAGTCTTCTCCAACACCACAGCTCAAAAGCATCAATTCTTCGGTGTTCAGCTTTCTTTATAGTCCAACTCTCACATCCATACTTGACCACTGGAAAAACCATAGCCTTGACTAGACAGACCTTTGTTGGCAAAGTAATGTCTCTGCTTTTGAATATGCTATCTAGGTTGGTCATAACGTTTCTTCCAAGGAGCAAGCGTCTTTTAATTTCATGGCTGTGGTCACCATCTGCAGTGATTTTGCCCCCCCCCCAAAAAAATAAAGTCAGCCACTGTTTCCACTGTTTCCCCATCTATTTTCCATGAAGTGATGGGACCGAATGCCATGATCTTCGTTTTCTAAATGCTGAGCTTTAAGCCAAACTTTCCACTCCACTAGCAATCGCCTGTTCACTCTGTCTTCTTGTCATCCAGACCTGACCAGATGCCAACTATCCCTCCTTCACTGATCCTATCTGTGCTCAAGCCTGGGAGGCAGCACAAAGATGGAGGAAATCACTAAGATTCTTCAACCAGTCACACCAAGAAGCTAGTGTGGCTATTCCAAACCTTCACCTCCTTTCTCCATGCCTTTGCCTGCCTAACTTCCTCTATCACAGCAGAGGGCCTGGCCTCTGAGGACAACCAGCCCCTCAACTTCTTGCCTCACAGGCCTAGAGGCATGTATCACATGCACAGACTCACCTTTAACTTCTGCCCCTTCTTTCAGCTCTTTGCAGCCAATCCCAGCAGCTGGGCTCTGGTTTGCACTCTCTCTCATCTCCTCCAGACCTTTACCACTCAACCATCTCCCCTCTCAGCTGCCTGCTTCCATCTCCCTCTCTTCCAGATCCTTCTCCTTAGCACAGAAACATGCTTAAGTTGTTTCCTTGTGTAAGAGCAAACCAATATAGTGATGAGTTGTTTTTTTTTTTTTTTTTTTTAGTTTCCATTCAACTCTTTTCTTGACATTCTCAATGTTATTGATTTTCACCTTCCCTCACTCTAGAGACATTTCCAGGCCTGTGCCCTGGATCTTCTTATAACCTGGAATTCTTTCTTCTGCGAAGACTTACACCCATTCCTCCCTTCGTCTGCCCACAATATTGTATTATTCTTTCTTTCATACTGCTATATACCTACTGTGTTTGTTCTTTTGACTCTGGGCTGATCTGTTGGCTCTTCATCTCTTACTAGTCTCACTTTGAGCACTAAGCAACCTAGATCTCATGACCCACCACTTCAACCCCTCTCTTGTCTCCATCTTCCATTTCTAGGTATTCCTATCCCTCCAATACCCTTGCTTGACAAGCCCCATCCCTGGATCCATGTGACCATCTACTTTTCTGCACCTGGACTACTGGTAAAACTTGGATACCATGTAGATTGAGGTCCTGTACACCCATAGTCTCCAGCTTGAGTTGGGATCTCAACTCTACCAAATTCTCTTTCCACAAATCCCTAGTTCTCTCTTCATTCTCCTAAGGGAATGGAGACTGCCACTTCCCTCCAGTCTTCACATACCCTGGGACCGTCTCCCTTCCCCCTCTTAGAGGATGCCGTCTTTCTTAATTCTCTAAAAATGGAGACCACAAGATATAATACCTTCGTGTTCTGCCACAGGCAGTGAAGGTAAGTGGATCTGCTTTTAGGGCCCCAAAATTTCCATGGAGAAGCTGATGTCCTCACCTTGCAGTTAATGTCCTCACATGGCCTTCAACTCCTACACCCTATCTGTTTCCTCCAGAGTCTTTCCTTATCAATTACCTCCTCTCTATCTTCCATTTCCAGTGACTTTTGTTCTACTTTCTCTTCTCTCTGAACATGTGGTTATGTTGAAGTGTTCCCCCATGGATAAACAGAAAAAAATTTTAAATGAGCATGAAGCATAAATTCATCTTTGATCTTATATCTTCCTATGGTGAACACTTTCTTTTTTTACTCTCCTAACAGGCAAACTTTTGGAAAGAGTGGCGCCCTCTGTGTCATCTCACAGACCTTCTAGGGACCTTGCTTCTGTCCCACCATGCCACCAAAAGCATGCTTAAATCACTAGGACCTTCCCATCAGTGGGCATATCATTCAGTCTCTGTTGGGACTTCGTGGTTGGCAATTCTCTCCAGCCCAGATTGCTCTGATAGTCCTGTCCACGCTCTCTGTATTTTTCTGACCATTTCTTCTCATTGTCCTCTTCAGATTCCTCCTCCTCTGCTTTCCCTTAAAGTATTAGCATTTCCCAACTCATAGTCCCTACCCCAGCGTCCTTCAAAACCCACCTTTTCATTCCTCTCCTTGGTGTAATATTTCCTAACTGAAGCCCTTAACACTATGGAAACTTACCATCCTGATGTAAAATCTAGTGATTTGTATACTTTCTTTTTCCGGTCTGTGAGCTCCTGGTAGTGGCTTTTTACACAGAAAACAGTAAATGCTTGTTTAATTGAACTGATTTGTTAACCTTCTTCTCTGTTGTCTGTTTATATTACCAGCTGCCCTTCCAGAAGGTCTACCCTGTCCTTGTTTTTTTTATTGACCCTCATTTCAGACTTAGCGTATTTTTTTCAAACCTCTTCAAAGCACAAGACTTCTTGACACTATTCCTTACTCTCATTTATATTCATTTTTTTAACAAGTGTTTTTACATTTGACTTTACAAACAATTTCTTGTTTGGTCTCCTCTTTAACTGCTTCCTCATTTTCTTCCTGGGCAGGATTATGCTATTAACAAGAGATTTCTATTCTTTTAAAAGGAACCTGTTATTCCACCAAAGCTTAGAGTCCCACTGGTCTTTGCTCTCAACTTTTAGAACCCTGCCTTCTTGAAACCAGGCCGTTCATCTGACAATACCCAGCTCACTCATTGGTGGCTGTCTCTGGAGTAACCGGCTTTTTTTTTCCAGGGCCCCTTCACTTCCGTGTTGGTTAGAAGAGACCCAGAGAAGCAGCTCTGCGTTGCTTCCCCTTTTGGTAAGTCGATTTCTAGCAGATGTCCCACGGTTCTCCTACCCCGCGTCCTCCCTCTGCCATCACCCAACTCCTCTCGCTGCATCTGTGTCTGTTGTTTGATCCATGCCTGGAAAACATCATTGCTTCCGCCATCTGGGTGGGTGGTCTCAGCGTATTCCCACTCTGCTTCTTTCCTTTAATCTTCAACCAAACTCTGTCCTGCACAACCTCATCTTCCCAGTCACATGTTTCACCTCAGGTGTTCATGACCCTGACTGGCTTAACATCGAACCTGATTTCTCTTGAACAGACATCTCATAAACTACAGTGTCTTCAGCCAGTCAAGGGTCTGTTTCTTTACATCCTGGGGATGGCAAGTAGTGATGCTTATCTTCCCTTGCTCAAATCCATTTTACCTTTTTATTTGTTAAACTATATTTTATGCCTACCCAATTGGGATATAGACATAAGCACTAATTTAGGCTTCTGGCAAATGATTCTTGAAATTATTACTCTCTCAGTCATATTATTATATGATATTATTTTCCCTGTTTTCACATAAATTTTCCCAGTATTTATTTGATGTTACTCTTGTTGCCCAGATAACCAGGATGATGTGATCACTCACCTAGAGCCAGACATCCTGGAATGTGAAGTCAAGTGGGCCTTAGGAAGCATCACTACTCAATAATTCCAGTTGAGGTATTTCAAATTATATTGATTATGCCAAAGCCTTTGACTGTGTGGATCACAGCAAACTGTGGAAAATTCTTAAAGAGATAAGAATACCAGATCACCTTACCAGCCTCCTGAGAAATCTGTATGCAAGTCAGGAAGCAATAGTTCAAACCAGACATGGAACAATGGACTGGTTCCAAATTGGGAAAGGAGTATGTCAAGGCTGTATATTATCTTGTACAAGATGTACAAGAGTACATCTTGTGAAATGCCGGGCTGGGTGAAGCACAAGCTGGAATCAAGATTGCCGGGAGAAACATCAATAACCTCAGATATGCAGATGATGGCAGAAAGTGAAGAGGAACTACAAAGTGTCTTGATGAAAGTGAAAGAGGAGAGTGAAAAAGTTGCCTTAAAGCTCAACATTCAAAAAACTAAGATCATGGCATCCGGTCCCATCATGGCAAATAGATGGGGTAACAAAGGTAACAGTGACAGACTTTATTATCCTGGGTTCCAAAATCACTGAAGATGGTAATAGCAGCCATGAAATTAAAGGATACTTGCTCCTTAAAAGCTTTGACAAACCTAGGCAGCATATTAAAAAGCAGAAACATTACTTTGCCAACAAAGATCCGTCTAGTCAAAGCTATGTTTTTTCCAGTAGTCTTGTATGGTTGTGAGAGTTGGACCATAAAGAAAGCTGAGTGCCAAAGAACTGATGATTTTGAACTGTGGTGTTGGAGAAGACTCTTGAGAGTCCCTTCACTGTAAGGAGATCAAACCAGTCCATCCTAAAGGAAGTTAGTCCTGAATATTCATTGGAAGGACTGATGCTAAAGCTGAAACTCCAATACTTTGGCAACCTGTTGCAAAGAACTGACTCATTGGAAAAGACCCTGATGCTGGGAAAGATTGAAGGTGGGAGGAGAAGGGGACAACAAAGGATGAGATGGTTGGATGGTATCACTGACTTGATGGACATGAGTTTGAGAAAGCTCTGGGAGTTGGTGATGGACAGAGAAGCCTGGCAAGCTGCAGTCCATGGGGTTGCAAAGAGTTGGACACGACTGAGAAACTGAACTGAACTGAGCTCTTTTTGTAGAACAAAGCCTTGATTATCTTCTTTAATTTTTTTTTTTAGTTTTGACTTAAAATTTTTTAACTTCTATTTCATTTTGTATAGAACAACATTGTTTTTTATTACTATGATTTAAACTGGACTTATCTTCATAAGATACAATTTCTAACCAATAATTCATATTTCATTATAATAATTCCAAAACCAAAGTCTGACAATAATTATATTAGTAGTTATAATAGGAGTAGAAGTAACAGTTACCATTCATTCAACAAGTATTTATTAAGCACTACTGTGTGCCAAGCAGCATGCTATAAATGAGAACAAAATTGAGAAAGTCTCACACTGTCCCTGGCCCCATGAACACTGCTGTCTACAAATGATAACCAAATATTCACACAAATAAAAATCAGCCCCAAAATGCAGGAATGACAGAGACTACTGATCATCAACCATCATCTAACTTCTCTCTTGACCTTTGGTGGTGGAATGTCTGAGTTAGCCAGACTCTTGGGTGCCCAGACAGAAACAAGGAGACCACATCCTCCTTCTAATAAAGAGAGTCTTCTATTTACTAAGCACTTATGTAACACTCCCTGAGTGCTAGCTGCTCTTCTAGTCCCTTACACATACATGCTGATTTTTAACCCTTTTTGGGTACAGACTATTATTCTCTTCCTATACAGTTGAATGTTTAAAGGTCATGTACCTCTTAAGAGCAGAACTGGGTTACAAATCTGGTCAGTCTAGCTTCAGAGCCAATGCTTTTAATCATTCACTAGGGTTTCTGTATAAAGATCTCCATTATTGTACATGTGTATGTACGTCTGATCTATGTGTGTAAATGTAAACCTGAAAGTGTACGTGTCTGTGTATATGTGTGTGTCTCTGTGTATGTCTATGTGTCCATGTGTGTCTGTGTGTCTACAGAAGTCCATTATCTCACTTAGATCAACACCAGTCCCTTAACAATACTGCAAATCTAATCCTTCCTCCTTACCCTATAGGATAAACTCAGTGGACATCTTCATTTGTTAGCTATTGACACCAGTTGACCAAATGCATAGATTGGGAAATGGATTATACTCCATTTAAAGTTATACTGGCTATAGTCCCTGTGCACTACACTATATCTTTGTATCTTATTTATTTTATGTTTACCAGTTTGTACTTAATTTCTCTTGAAAAACTAACTCAGCCATAGGTTATTCAGATGATCATGACTATTCAGATTACATGGTCCCAGTTTTCAAAGGAACCTGTGATATCTCATAACTTCAGCTGCTCCTGCAAACAGGACCCTCATGCTATTTTTGATACCCGAGGACACTAAAAATCTCAATACAAACCCAACTGTGATGATTTTAGAAAGATACTTTTCTTACTGCTGTTAATTGAAATACACAGTTCTATAGAGGATACATATGGGGGAGAAAAAGTTTTTTTCTACCACCTGATCCTCATTTGTTGGTCATCTGTGCTGAGTTGGACTTGAGCATAGCCTTCAGTGGAGTAAGTGCTGGCAGATAAGTGGGATCACATGTGGACTGCAAGATAAGACCTCAGCAGCCCTGTGCAATTGTGAACAACGCTTTTCTAAGTGGTCTTCTGAGAAAAAAAAAGCGCTTTTATCATCAGCATCGTTCACACATATTAACAGCTTTCCTTGGAGTTTTCAACATGTTGGTTCTTTGAACCTTGAATTATTTGCCAGGGAAGAAACTCATCCCCAGACCAACCAGCAGTGATTAGTGTGGCTCGTGGCTCTCCAAGCAGTTCCCAGTGTTGTCAGCACAGCAGAAAGGTGCCTGTCCCTAGATAGCCACTGCCTGGAGCCAGCCCAACCTTGCCTAGTGGGCCAGGCAAGGGGCAGCAGCCAAGGCTTTTGAAAAAACCTACAGTAAGCCTCTCAGAGGTGTGTTAGGTCTAGTGGGATGCTACAGGGAGAAAGTAAGAGGTATAAATCACTAGGTATAAAATATATAAGATATAAAGATGTAACATATAGCACAGGGAATATAGTCAGTGTTTTATAGTAACTCTAAATGGAGTATAGCTTATAAAAACATTGAATCACTATGGTGTACGGCTGAAACTCATATGATGTTGTAAATCAACTATACTTTAATAAAAAATAAATAATAAATCAGAGAAAGACAAATATCATATAATATCACTTATCTGGAGAATTCTATGGACAGAGGAGCCTGGGGGGCTACCATGCATGGGATCACAAAGAGTCAGACACAATGGAGAGACTAACACTTTCACTTTGGGGCTTCCTTGGTGGTGGTAAAGAATTTTCTTACCATGCACGGGACCCAGGTTTGATCCCTGGGAGGAAGATCCCCTGGAGAAGGAAATGGTTACCCACTCCAGTATTCTTGCCTGGGGAATTCCATGGACAGACGAGCCTGGCAGGCTACAGTCCACTGGGTTGCAAAGATCCTGACCCAGGGATGGAACCTCTTCTGCACTGCAGGCAGATTTTTACTATCTGAGCCACCAGAGAAGCCCCCCAACACACACATATGTAGAATCTAAAAAAATGGTGAAATAAACTTTATGAAACAGAGATAGACTCACAGACATGGAAAACATGGCTACCAAGGGGATAGTGAAGGTAAGGGGAGAGATACTCCAGGAGTTTGGAATTAACATATACACGCTACCATATGTAAAATACATAAATAACAAGGACTTATTGTACAACACAGGGAACTATATTCAATATCTTGTAAAAACCTATAATGGAAATATATATATATATAGCCTCACACATATATACACATATACATGTATATATATAATGGAATCACTTTGCTTTATACCTGAAACAAACACAACCTTGTAAATTAACTATACTTCAATTTTAAAAGATGGTTGAAAATCAATTTTTAAAAAGCAAAAAAAAAAATCAAGCGGACTAAAACATGCAGTTTGCTTCTTTTCCATGTTTTGCTTTTCCCTTTTAATGGGTCAATATACACATGGTCTTTTCACTATCTAGAAGGGGCCTTAAAGTTCTACAGGACATTTTAGTTCTGGTACATTAGATTCCTAATTTGAGACAGATGGAGTATTCCACTTTGCACTTTTAGCTCTGCAAGGATGGGTGCCACCATAATTTCTTTGTTACTCTCCAAGTTGCCAGCATGCCCAGTACAGTCAGTGTCAAAAAAAAAAAAGAAAAAAAGAAACTGTTAAAGTGAATGAAGACACAAAATTCCACCACTTCTTGTCATCCAGTGATAAATGTTTGAGAGTAATTCTATAGTGCTTCCCATAGATGTCCTGGAGACATTTATAGAGCTATTTTGAGGGACTAAATATGTAAATGTTGACACTGGAGAGAGAGAGAAAAACTCTGAGATAAATCTTCCATTTGATAATCAGGGAAAGGTGTGGAGAAGTGTCAGGACCTCTGTTTTCAGTCTCTGGACCAAGTTTTCTTCACTGTGTTTCCTGACTCATTAATTCATTCATAGACTTTGGAGTCAGACAGGTCAGGGCAAACTCACTGTAGTTTGCACTTGATGGGTACTGTTGGGCAAATATCTGGTATTACTAAACCTCAGTATCCTACAAAATGTGAAATTAATTTATTAAGTCAAGAGATGGTTGGGGACCCCTCCTAGGTTCCATGCACAGGACAGAGGAAAGAAGAGAGACATTGTTCCTACTTTCCTGGAGCAGTTAATGTCAAAATAGCAAATTAGAATATAGATTTGAAGAAATGTGGAATTCTGCCCACAGAGAGAAGATGGAAACTGTGACAGGGAAATTGAAATAAGAAGGACTCATCAAAATTTCCAGGAGATACTTGAGAGAGAAGAAATGTTGACGATATCAAGGCTGATGATTTTTCAGACATCATGAAAGATAGACTTCTCAGATTTAAAGAGCAAGTGGAATTAAAAAAAAGGAAATTGGTATCTAGGCAACATTACAGTGATAGTATAGAACTTCAAAATGAAACTTTGACCCAAATATTTCAAAGTTGCCATAGAGAGAAGGCAGTTATTTCAACGAGCAGTAATCAGATAAACAGCAGAATTCTCAACAATAATGAATATCCAAAGACAGGGAAATAAATGCAAAGAGAACTTTTCCCAGCTAAACTATCTTTCAAGAATGAGGGTAAGCACATTTTCATACAAGATACAAGGAGTCTTACTTCTAAAGAAGCCTCACATAAAGAGCTTGTAAAAGATATATGATTGACACTTGACCAGCGGGTGTTATGATCATCAACCCCATGCAGTCAAAAATCTACATATAATTTTTGACTCCTCCAGAGCTTAACCACTAATAGTCTATTGTTGGGCTTCCCAGGAGGCACTAGTAGTAAAGAACCTGTCTGCCAGGGCAGAAGATGTTAAAGATGTGGGTTTGATATCTGGGTTGGGAAGATCCCCTGGAGGAGGGCAGGGCAACCCATTCCGGTATTCTTGCCTGAAAACTCCCATGGACAGAGGAGCCTAGTGGGTTATAGTCTACAAGGTCACAAAGAGTCAGACACAACTGAAGTGACTCAGCACAACCTATTGTTGACCTGAAGCCATGCTGATAACATAAGCAATCAATATCATTTTGGACATTATATATACTGTGTTCTTATAGTAAACTAGAGAAAAGAAAATACTATTATAAAATCATAAGGAAGAGAAAATACATTTACAATACTGAACTGTATTTATTGATAACATAAGTTTACACTGTCTACAAGAAAAATTCTGTTAGTACCTATACCAATGTTGTTTTATATGATACAAAACACAATAAATGTTATATTATTACTAATATTAGGAATAAAACATGAAAATATAGTGTGAAAAAGAATTTTATATCTATTTACAGGTACTCATGTACTGAGAGGGCCTCCCATATGGCACCAGTGGTAAAGAACCTGACTGCCGAGGCAGGAGACATCAGAGACACAGGTTCGATCTCGGGGTTGGGAAGGTCCTCTGGAGGAGGGCATGACAACCCACTCCAGTATTGCCTGGGTAATCCCATGGACAGAGGAGCCTGGCAGGCTACAGTCCATAGGGTTCCACAGAGTCAGGAAACAACTGAAGTGACTTAACATACATGCATCCTCTATATAATAAAGCATTTTTTAAGACAAAGTTATAAAATAATAAGAAAACTAACACATTGTTAATTTTACATGCAGTATCATTCATCTTATGCCTATGTAAAGACAGACATGTGTCTTATACATTCCGAATATACATAATTTTTCTTAATTTCTTGATATTTCTAGGCTATGTGATTCATCCATGAGGTTTTTCAAATTGCTGTATATCTCCAATTTTTTTTTCAATATATTTACTGAGAAAAAAATCTGTGTAAAAATGGATCTGTTCAATTCAGACCTATGCTGTTCAAGGGCAGACTGTACTTCAGAAAAACAGAACATCAACATAAAAGCAATATCTTGGATCTCAGATGTGCTTAGGAATGTTAGCAAAGAGAAACTGGGAACTATGGGAAAAAAATCAAACATATTTTGACTGTATAGACCAAAAAGAGTAATTATGATGACTTACAACATAAAGAACACTGCAGAATTAAAACTCAGTACAGGAAAAGCATCATATACAAGACAGGATGTAGCGTGATAAGAATTAGAGCAGTATTGATTTTCTCTTAATTATTCAGGAGGAGGAGGAAATATTGATTAATATTTTTTAAAGTAATTGCTATTAAAAATTCTAATTAGTTTGGAATTAAGAAAGTATAAAAATTGAATATCTATCTTCCAAACAAGTAGCAGTAAAAAGAGAACTGAACTCAGTAGAGTACTATAATATGAAGAGTTCTTTAGAAAGAAATGATAATGAAATGGAGGTAGAATTGGATGAGAAAGTAGAGGCAGGGAGAATTAGTAATGAAGTGAAGTATAAGCTTTCTGTCCAGAATTATGTTGGAACCAGCTCATGGAATAGTAGATAAGGCTGGACCTTATCATGGCAGGACCTGAATGACAGGATGTGGAGTTTGGGCATTATTGGAAAGATGGTTAAGACGTTTTTGATCAGATCTGTAGTTGAGTTAGAGCAATGTGGAGTTAGATTCAGTGGGAAAACACTAGTGGTGGTATATCAGGAATGCTTTCAGCTGAAAGTCAGGATACTTCTCAAAGGAGCTGATAAAAGCGTAGCTGTGTCTGTCACATAGCTCAAGCTGTGCTGGTTGGGGTCCGATGTTCATCCTCCTCCAGAGGATCTCCCCTTCCCAGGGATTGAACCTGTGTCTCCTGCATTGCAAGCAGATTCTTTACCTGCTGAGCCACCAGGGAAGCCATCATTATATCTACAAAGGACCCCAACTCTTTCTGCTGCTTTGCTCTGCCCTGCTTAGCACACATTATGGGCTTCAAGCTTCACAGCCACAGTGTGACTGCCAGCTTCATGCAGCATAACCTCAAACGAGAGCGGAAATCAGGGGTGTAACTAGGGCAAAGGGAAACTTCTCCTTGTGTTGCTCTCGCCTTTAATTGGTCTATTAATTTGCCAGGGCTGCCTTAACATAGTGCCACAAACCGGTGGCTTAAAATAACAGCAACGTGCTCTCTTACAGTTCAGAGAAGTCTGAAACCAAGGCTTTGGTAAAGCCGCGCTCCCTCTCAAGGCTCTGGAGAGCGTTCTTTCTTCCCTCTTCCTAACTTCCGGAGGTCGACAGCAATCCTCGGCACTCCTTCGCTTGTAGCTACCTCACTCCAATCTCTGCCTCTGTCGTCACTTGCCCTTCTTCCCTGAGTGTCTCTCCTCTGTGTCTGGATGTCAGAATCTCCCTCTCCTTTCTCCTTATAAAGGCACCCATCACTGGATTTAGGACCCTCTCTGACCTAAAGTGACCTCATCTTAACTTGATAATCTGCAAAGACTGTACCTCCAAATGAGGTCACAGTCACACATACTGATATTAGGACTTGAATATAACTTTTTGAGGGAGACAATTCACTCATCATAATCCAGGGATCAAAATATTTTTCTCAGAAGTGCCCAGCAAGCAGCTCTTCACATCTTGTGGCCAGTTCTGGGTCACAGACCCATCCTTCACCAGGGGTGTGCACTTCTATGGATATCAACAGCTTTCTGGTTGATACCTAATAAAAATCTGAATTAGAATAACAAAGGAGAAGAGAAGTGGGTCTTCCAGGGTCTATTATATAAGGAAACAAGTTGGGAAGCTGTATATAATGAAAGACAAGGGACTGTAACTTAAAAAGAGGCATAATATATGAGCAATGTATGCAGCTGATGGATTCAATACATCCTGGAGACTACAATTACAAGCACAAGAGAAACCATGTGGAAGGATGAGAGCAACCTAGGCTCTGGAATACAAGAGACTCTGTGAACTTGACATTGAGTGAGTAGAGGGGGATTTGGAAAAGGTGAGTGATAACCAAGCTATGGGCTTCCCTGGTGGCTCAGACCATAAAGAATCTGCTGCAATGCAGGAGACCCAGGTTTGATCCCTGGGTCAGAAAGATCCCCCTGAAGAAGCTAATGGCTACCCACTTCAGTATTCTTGCCTGGAGACTTCCATGGACAGAGGAGCCTGGCAGGCTATAGCCCATGGAGTCACGAAAAGTGGACAGAACTGAGTGACAAACACTTTCACATCTTTCAACCAAGCTGTGGAGAGATGTGAGCACCAATTAAGCCAAACTTCTCTTTCCTTTTATTTTTAACCTCCATCTCCAGTGCCCCATACCCACTCATCAGCCCAAAGTGGGAAGTGTATTTCCAGCTTCAACAAATGCCTGGAACGAGCAGCTCTTTAAGAAGATATGCAGCACATACCACAGGGACTGGAAGGTTTCTGGATGATGCGTTGCTTTTGTTTGGGGACGAACATCAAGAGTGCCTGAGAAACAACAGGGGGAACCGCCACATTCTCGTCCTGACTGTATTTGGACACAGTACTGTGACCAATTCCTAAGGCCCTATCTCCGTCTACCTGAGTGGCTGCAATGAAATGTACACACTGGGTTTTTCTGTTAGTCACTGACTTGGTTGGCCTCCAGTTGGAAGGAGTAAGGACGATGTTGGAAGCTGAAGTCATCCTTTGGATTCTGGTAACCTGGCTGGAGAGTCTGCACACTTGGAAACTAGCACATTCATTTCCAGAAAGTCAAGGTTGGTAAATCAGTTCCTCATCTATTTCATTCTCAAATCCCCATCATGACAGCTTATATGAAGTTGAAGGAAAAACTTTCCAAGTCTTTCATTTAAAACATATTGTAGATTTTATATTAGCACTGAGAAATGGTCTATGTAACTCCATTTCCTTCTCTTTTCTTTGACCTCTGGTTCTCTTCCTGCATGTTTCATCCACACTAAACTTTCTACCAAGTTTTCCTTGAGACTTGAGCTGGAGGAAACGATACATGGTGACCTGACTCATTTTACTGGCCTTGTTTATATCAGAAATTCTCTAGCTGACTCAGAGGCCTTAGTAGCCTTATGTCCTTGTTGTTCAGTTGCTAAGCCATGTCTGACTCTTTGTGACCCCAAGGACTGCAGCATGCCAGGCTTCTCTGTCCTTCATCATCTCCCAGAGCTTTTTTAGTATATGTGCTGCTGAAGGGAGCACATATCTCCCTGAGTTTGCTCAAACTCATGTCCATTGAGTTGATGATGTCATCCAACCATCTCATCCTCTGTCAGCCCCTTCTCCTCCTGCCCTCAATCTTTCCCAGCATCAGAGTCTTTCCCAATGAGTCAGCTCTTGGCATCAGGTGGCCAAAGCAGTGGAGCTTCAGTTTCAGCATGATTCCTCCCAGTGACTGATTTCATTCCAGGTGAAATCATTCCAGGACTGATTTCCTTTAGGATGAACTGGCTGGATCTCCTTGCAGTTCAAGAGACTCTCAAGAGTCTTCTCCAGCACCACCTTAGTAGAAGATAAAAGAACAAAGGGCCAATTATTCCCATTTTTCACATACAAAGACTGAATTTTAGACAAAGGAATCTGAAAACTTGACTGGGTTGCCCAATTTTTGGTGTGCAGTCTAGGGGATAATTTACCCATCCTTCCAGTCTCTGAGATGAAGGGATAGACTTTAGCTTTCCTGTGGGTGGACATAAGCCTTGAGGAAGAGAATTCAAAATGTTAACCAATTTAGGGGCTTCCCTGGTGGCTCAGCGGTAAAGGTTAGTTGGATCCCTGGTCCAGGAAGATCCCACATTCTTCTGAGCAACCAAGCCCATGAGCCACAACTACTGAGCCTGTGCTCTAGAACCGGGGCTCCACAGTGAGAGAAACCACTGCGATGAGAAGGCTGGGCACCACAACTAGAGAAAAGTCCATGGGCAGCAAGGAAGACCCAGCACAATAAATAAATGCATAAATAAAATTATTCTTAAAAGTTAACTGATTTAAAATGCACATACATTGAATTGAAATATGTTATCTGAAAGCACTGAATGCATATCTGCCATGTGGAACACGATCTATTAATACTATAAAATTTAACTTTCTACCTCCCAATCCCTATAGTCAAAGCTAAGGTTTTTTCAGTAGTCATGTATGGATGTGAGAGTTGGTCCATAAAAAAAGGCTAAGCACCAAATGATTGATGCTTTTGAACTATGGCATTGGAGAAGACTCTTGAGAGTCCCTTGGACTGCAAGGAGATCCAACCAGTCAATCCTGAAGGGAAATCAACCCTGAATATTCATTAGAAGGACTGATGCTGAAGCTGAGGCTACAATACTTTGGCCACCTGATGCAAAGCGTCAACTCACTGGAAAAGACACTGATGCTGGGAAAGACTGAGGGCAGGAGGAGAAGGGGGCGACAGAGGATGAGATGGTTGGATGGCATCACCGACTCAATGGACTTGAGTCTGAACAAACTCCAGGAGATGGCGAAGGACAGGGAAGCCTGGAGTGCTGCAGTCCATGGGGTCACAAAGAGCTGGACACGACTGAGTGACGGAACAACTTCCCCATCATGACCTAAGTGCAGATTTTTATATTAATATTTAGATGCAGAACTTTCACACACTGGAGTTTAGATGCAGTCGTGTGACACTATTGTCTGAGCTAGAAATGATTTTCTCCTCTCCTGAGCTGCTGTGAACCTTCCTTCCCTTCTCTGATTGTTGGCGATTTGTGTGTGAGGAAGTTCTCATGAGCTCAGCCTTCTCATCTTCATTCCCTGAGAAAATTTTGAATCTGTGTTTGAAAACTTTGTGTACTCTAGTGTGCAAGGAAATACAAGTGAACTGAAATCTGAGGAACTGAGTTAATAATTCATTTTATCATCTAGGAAGATTGATTCTTGCGTTTGGTACCACTCTCCTTGGGGTCCCTGGTAGAGCATGTCACGCTTCTGAATCTGTCCTCCAGTTATTATGGTGGAACTCAAGATTATTAAGATGGAGAATCTCTAGGTTTCTTTTCCAGCTACAGAGATGGTTGTTGGCTGAATTATGTCCCCTCAAAACTCATACGTTGAAATCCTAACCCCTGAAACTTCAGAATGTGATCATCTCTGAAGATAGGAGCTTTACAGAGGCAATCAAGATAAAATGAGAAGATGAAGCTGGATCTTAATCCAATATGACTCATGTCCCTATGAAAAGAGGATATCTGGACACAGAGAAATGCAAAGAAGGAATAGCATGTGAAGATACAGAGAACAAACTGTCATCTGCAAGCCAAGGATACTGGCCTTAGAAGGAGCCAGTGCTGTTGATGACACCTTGATTTCTGACATCTGGCCTTTAGATCTGTGACCCCGTACATTTCCGTTGTTTCAGCTGCCCAGCCTGTGGTACCTTGTTCTGGCAGTGTTAGCAAACCATACAGTGTTCTATGAGTCCACTCTGTTTAATTACATCATTGCAAATTTAATACTAATGAATAACATTTTTGTCAATGCTGTCATATCCTAGACTTACTGAATCCTGGCTGTTGTGTGAGATGAGGATCATTCTCCTAGTCTCTGGGTGGTTAGACACTCACCCCAATTTAAAGATGAGGAAAGATAGGCTCAGGAGGGACTAGACCAGTCACCCACTGTCGTGGGACAATTTTGGGTCACAAACACATAGCCTGCTTCCAAGATTCATGTTCTAACTTCTCCTTCACGCTCCCCTGTGAAGGATGATAAGAACTCACTTTATAATTATTATTAGCAAATCCATACTTTAGAAAAATAGGGATCGTATATTTGTATAATGAAATACTGTTCAGTCATAAAACGGAATGAAAGAATGCCATTTGCAGCAACACTGATGGACCTAGAGATGATCATACTGAGTGAAGCAAGTCAGAAAGAGCAAGGCAAACATCAGAAGATATTGCTTATATGTGGAATCTAAAAGAATAATATAGATTAAGTTATTAACAAAACAGACCCAGAGACGTAAAAAGCAAATTTAGGATTACCAAAGGGGAAAGGGGAGGGGGAGGGATAAATGGACTGTTTGAGGTTAACATATACACACTACCATATATAAAACAAATAATCAACAGGGACTGACTATACAGCCAGGGAACAATACTCAGCATTTTGTAATAAACTATAAGGGAAAAGAATCTGAAAAAGAATATGTATTAATATATGTATATAAAATTGAATCACTTTACTATGCACTTAAACTAACACAACATTGCAAATCAGGTATAAGTTGAGTTAAAAAAAAATAGGGATCACAAAAGTTAAGGTAGCTGTTCTGGGAACTTACATAAACACTAAGCAAAGAAAGTTAGGGTTGACTATACGGCAGTTGTACTTGAACAGAGAAAATATGGCAAGAATGTTTGCCCTATCAGTGTATCTCATTTGCTTGCCTCTTCAGTCCAAGTTGGCTGAAAAGATGGTCATAGCTTCCAAAAACTGCAATTTGAAGGAAGGCACAGATCTCGCAGGAAAAAAAAAAAGAAATTCTGAGTAAAATACCCCTAATCGGTTCCAAACTGGTAAGTGCACAGCTGGGGGACCACCCTTTAATGCACGAAGACAGATGTTTCCTGCCCTCACAATGAGGACAGAAGGGCGAACGTGGTGCTGGAGGGGCTTCTGGTTGGTATGAACTCCTGGACAACAATTTGGTAGCACATCTCAAAGACCTCTATCACCTTTGACCCCAGTTCTACTTCTAGGAGTTTATCCTGTCCTGTCGAAGATGGGACAAAATGTGTGTATGAAAATGTTCTTAGTATCTTAGGTTACCGCTTTGGAGGGGGAATAGTAGACATTGTCTCGTGGGAAACTTGATAAACTGGGAGCTAACATTGAGGGCTGCAGACCAGGCGTTGGTTACCATACAATCGTGGTGAAAGTTGTTGTGATAATCTGTTTATCTAAAAACATGCAAAGATGTCCATGACACAGCTTAACTAAAAATAAAAGAAGCATATACACACTAGTAGGATATATAACCTGATCCCACGTATACACACGTATGTTGTCATTGTTGTTGTCCAGTTGCTAAGTTGTGTCTGACTGTTTGCAACCCCATTGACTGGAGCACTCCAGGCTTTCCTGTCCTTCACTGTCTCCTGGAGTTTGCTCAAACTCATGTCCATTGAGTCGGTGATGCTATCTAACCATCTCATCCTCTGCCACCCTCTTCTTGTTTTGCCTTCACTCTTTCCCAGCATGAGGATCTTTTTCAGTAAGTTGGCTCTTCACATCAGGTAGGCAAAGCACTGGAGCTTCAGCTTCAGCAACAGTGTTTCCAATGAATATTCAGGGTTGATATCCTTTAGGATTCACTGGCTTGATCTCCCTGCAGTCCAAGGGACTCTCAAGAGTCCTCTCCAGCACCACGATTTGAAAGCTTCAATTCTTTGGTGCTCAGTCTTCTTTATGGTCCAACTCTCTCATCCATACGTGATTACTGGAAAAACTATAGTTTTGACCATAAGGACTTGCATCTTCATGTGAAAAGTAATATCTTTGCTTTCTAATATGTTGCCTAGGTTTGTCGTAACTTTCCTTCCAAGGATCAAATATTTTTTTTAATTTCATGTCAGCAGTCACCATCTGCAGTGATTTTGGAGCCCATGAAAATAAAATCAGTTGCTGTTTCCATTGTTTCCCCATCTATTTGCCATGCAGTGATGGGATCAGATGCCATGATCTTCACTTTTTGAATGTTGAGTTTTAAGCCAACTTTTTCAGTCTCCTCCATCATCAAGAGGTTCTTTGGTTCCTCTTCACTTTCTGCCATAAGAGTGGTGTCATCTGCACATCTGAGGTTATTGATATTTCTCCCAGAAATCTTGATTCCAGCTTGTGCTTCCTCTAGCCCAGCATTTCACATGATGTACTCTGCATATAAGTTAAATAAGCAGGGTGACAATATACAGCCTTGATCTACTCCTTTTCCAATTTGGAACCAGTCTGTTGTTTCATTTCTAGTTCTAACTGTTGCTGCTTGACCTGCATGCTTCCACTCACAGCCTAGCTCTGGAAAAAGAGTGACTCTCTCAAGGCAGCACTGGGGCCAGGAATGGCGCAGCACTCAGGGGCTAGGAGGAGTGCATGCGCTTTGGAGCAGGACTCCAGAGATGCTGGGAGAGAGGAAAGATCCAGAAGCCAAGGAATCTGGGGTCTTGTCAACTTGCAAACTGGGAAAGTGTTGGTTTCCCAATCAGGGGGTAGATTGCAGACCTGGGGGATCAAATAGGACTCAGGACTGGAGTGTGGGGCTGCGGTCACAGGGACACCTATTCATGGACAGTTGGGTCCAAGGGGGAGGGTGGAGCAAGACAGGGGGTGCAGGGGGCAGGGGAAGGGCTCAGACGCATTATGGCAGAATTGAGGTCCATACCTAGCCCAGAGGTTCTCAAATGTGATTTTGCAACGTCTGGAGACATTTGGGGGCATTGTATTGTAGAGAGGGGTCTACTGGCATCTAGTCAGTAGATCAAATGCTTAGTTGTTCAGTTGTGTCCAACTCTTTGCAACCCTATGGATTGTAGCCCACCAGGCTCCTCTGTCCATGGAGAATCTCCAGGTAAGAATACTGGAGTGGGTTGCTATTTCCTTCTTCCCAACCCAGGGATCGATCCCAGGTCCTTGCATTGTAGGTGGATTCTTTACTGCCTGAGCCACCAGGGTAGAGATCAAGGGTGCTGATAAAATCCTATGTGCCCAATATCAACCATGTATAGTATTTATGTGTACACACACACACACACACACTCACGCTGGCTTCCCAGGTGGTGCTAGTGGTAAAGAACCCACCTGCCAACGCAAGAGACCTAAGATACCCTGCAGGAGGGCATGGGAACCCACGGCAGTGTTATTGCCTAAAGAATCTCCATGGACAGAGGAGTGTGGTGGGCTATGGTCCAAAAGGTGCAAAGAGGTGGACACGACTGAAGTGACTGAGCACGCACAAGTGTGCACACATACACACACACACACAAAGTGTGCCCACACAGACCAGGAGCATGGAGGCTTGTAGACTGGAATAGCAAAGATTGGAGGAAGAGAGCTTAGAGGGGGAGCAGAGTGTGTGGTGGGGGGAGAGTTTAGAGGGGTGGGAGCTGAGCTGGGGGCAACACGGGGCCTGGGAGCCACCACCAAGGGCTGCAGGCTTGGCCCAAAGGGCAGGAAAAGGGAGGTGACTGGCAGGAGCCCACTGCTGATAAGGAGCTTGTATTTGAAGGCCGGGTCTGAGGGTGCTTCTTACCAAGATCCACTGAACTCAGTGGAGGGAGAAGAATGTGAAGATGTAGCCCCCACCTCAGGCAGGAAGGACTCAGGGTTGGGGGCCATGCTAAAATATGGGATGTCATCTGGGGACCCATTTAGAAAAGTTAAAGGCGAGGGTAATGAAGCAAAGGCACAGACCCTTGAAAGCCCAGAGAGGGAATATGTGAAAACTTATGCACAAGACCCATTTCAGGGGCTTTCTCTTGACCTCCAGCCATCCTCTCCTCTTTGTGCACAGGCTCTCCTGCAGGGAACAGACCCTGGTGGCAAAGAGCATCCACTTTCCAGCTACCCTGCCTGGGTATTAGCAACCTCCCTCTACCACTTTGCTAGCTGAGTTGATTTTCAGCAATCCAGTTGACCTCTCTGTGCCTCAGTTTTCTCATCTGTAAAGTGGGCACAGTAAAAGGACACTCATCTCAGAGAAATAACAAGAGTTAAGTGAGATGTTATTTGTAACACCGAGGACTCTTGGTGACACCTGCTTCCCTTCATGTCTCAAAATAGATCTTTTATTTTCCATCTTCCAAAATTCAGCCTCATAAAATTGAAACTGGGAAGGTGAGAGAGACAGAGACAGAATGGGAGAAAACGAAGTTCTTAGCCTCTACTGTTCTTTCCTCACTGATCCCAGATGGCCAGGGCTGTGAGATTTAGGGTCAGTCACATCTTCTTTGCAGGGACTAACATGAAGAGGGATGCTGGTTGGGCTGTTTCATGGGTAAGGAGCCCCTAGAGTAAGTAACATGGAGAGGACACTTTCCCTTGGGGATATAAAAACATCTGCCAAAATTATTTTTTTATTTTATTGAATATATTCAACATATAGCACTGTGTACCTTTAAGGTGTACCACATGTTAATTTGATACATTTATATATTGCAATGCAATTGCCATTGTAGCTATATTTATCGCTTCTATTACACTGTATCATTATAGTACAATATGGTTGTCTGTGTTCATTGTCTATGTTATGTTGTACCTCAGATCTCTGTCTCATTTACTACTCTTTGCATCTGGGTACCCTTAGGCAATGTTTTGCTCCCCAAACATTCCCAAAGTACAGGTCATCAGAGTGCGGATTTACAACAGAGCGGGTGGGAACTATCTCAAGGCAGCAGAGAGCTACCATGTCTTGTACAGGGCAACTTATCCAAAGGCCCACAGATCACATCTCTGCACCCCAAACATGGCAATGCCACTGAATCTTGCGTCTAAAATATTAAAAGATGAGAGAAAATGAAACAAGCTGAGATTTTTTTTTAATGTTTGCTAAAGGATAAACACACACAAGGGAAGGTTTTTATTAAGTAGTCTTTAATGTGCATAGAGGTATTTACACATTTCACCAACTGTCTCACTAAAGCATGCCAGAATAAGAAAAGTTTTGTGTTTCCTTGCTGAACTTTTTTTTTTTTCCTCCATAAGCTTTTCTGCTGCGATTCTGCTTATTGTAAAGGTACAAGATAGATTTGGTTGACCAGGTTGAACACTGGACCCTTGGATTGCATGTGATGACTTTTACTGCTAGTTCTGGCTGGATTAAACTGGGTATCTAGAAAGTGAATATGGAATAGAGAATGGCATAGAGTCAGATAGGTGATTTAAGACAGCTGCAAGTTCTTACTTCCCCCTGAGATTCATAGCACTCAGGACACTCGTGAATATCAGGGGCTTTGTTGAAAAGGGACAGCCCTGGGCACGAAATCACAAATGACTCCTGGTACCTCTCTCATCCCTGTGAACTTGGGAAGAAGGTTTTCAATCAGGAAATCCTTAGGCTAATACCAATATGCACAAGACATGGTGCTGGTTTTTCCTTTATGATTTACACCACAATGCTAGGAGCTGGGTTTGAACTTCACTGCCCACGTGGTTTCGTTTTAAGAGGAGCTGAGAGCCACTGAATTTACGTCCTTGTCCGAGCTTCCACCAGTCTGGGTCTAGGCCAGCCCTGATCACAGGACTGGTGGTTCTTACTTCTGGGCTCCTTCCGCCACGCTGGGTGGGTCCCTTCCTGTAGAGACATCTGCTCTGAAACATTTGTGCTTTAAGAGTGAAGTGACAAGTTTCAGCATCAATTACTCTCTGGAAACTGGCATGCACTGTCGTTCTTCACTTGGTACCAGCGAGTCTTCATTTCCAACTTTGCTTTAACTCAAACCTCATGCAGTGTTTCCAAATGCTATCTCGGTCCATGTGGACTTTCAACATTGCTAACACCAAGCGAGGGTTAACTAGGATTCTCTTTTCAATTTGCTCCTGGGGAAATGGACAAAAATTAATTCTCAGGCTCCTCTTCTCCAGTCCATGTTTACAGCTAGACAGGCAGGTAGAGCCCACCCAACTCACTTTCTTTGTGACCATCTTTCCTAATCTCAGCTTAGTTGTCCATGGTGATTGCAAGAAACACACCACTGCGGTTTTTTCCAAGCCTGCAAAGTTTTAGAGATTAGTCGGTTGTTTCTACCTTTGATACTCTTGAGTGTGAATACAGCCTAAATCTTGCCTTCCGTGAGCTAACAAATGAGAAAGATGAAAAAACACTGGCATGTCTGAAAAGGTGTAAGAATGAGTAAATAGTACTATTAAAGCAACAGTGGGTTGGGAAAGTAGTGTGTGCACTTATTTGCAGAGAATATTGGGTGCTAATTCATAGAAAATGTTGAATTTCAGGGCCTGGGGGAGGATCCATGGCTTCAGTTTACAAGAATAACTGTCAGAAAAAGTGAACTTTAATGCTAGTTCTGCCGATTACAGGCACTGTGAATAATCCATTTAGTTTCTCTGCATGTTTCTTATATCTATAGAATGGAAAGAAGAATTTCCTGATCATTCAATCTGGTTTTTTTTTCAAATATAAGAATATATATCAAACTACTGCTTTTTACTATTGAAATATTACTTATTGATATTGGTGTCAGTAATGAGGGACTTCTATAGTGACAAAATTGAAAACCATCTATTTGCATACCACCTTGAGGTAACTGCTACTGATGTTAATGTATTTCTCTCTTTTGATGTATTTTTTTAAAATATAATTGAAGTCACGCTAAAAAAAATTAAAAGAACACCTCTTTCTTGAGCGCCTGCTGTGCCATCTCCTCTCTCTCCGTCGGCCGTCTGTCACCCATGGTGATGCAGCCTGTGACTGGAGTCGTCGGTATCATCCATCCTGTTTCCTTTCTTAACACTTAGCCAAATCTTTATCATGAGGACAAGAAAAGAATGTGTGAATGAACTTAACCCCACCTAACCCCTGAACATGGTTAAAATGGTAAATTTTATGTTCTGTATATCTGAACACAATAAAAAAGAAATACATGATTTTAGAAAGGAAAAAAATATGTTAAAAAATAAACATAATTTTAGCTGCAGGTAAAATGTAAACTTATGATGAAAATAAGTTGAGCTGGAATCATGGTGGATCTGAGCTTCTAAGTCCTTAATAGGTGTTTTACTTCCTGGAAGTTGTATTGGGGGTGGCTCTTAAAATTACCTATGTATATTACAGTCGCTGAGTTGTGTCCAAGACTTTGTAACCCGATGGCCTATATGGTCCATGGAATTCTCTAGGCCAGAATACTGGAGTGGTAGCCTTTTCCTTCTCCAGGGGATCTTCCCAACCCAGGGATCAAACCGAGGTCTCCTGCCTTGCAGGCAGATTCTTTACCAGCTGAGCCGCTTGGTAATATAAGTAACCTTCTACTGATGGATCTCATTAAGTGGGGGAGGTATTCAGCTGGAGCAAGAGGCCCGGTGCCAAGGAATTCAATTGCTTCATTGCCACTTGTTGCTATTTATTGTGTGAAAATGACACAGATTTATCCTGCCATCCAGAATTTAAAACAAAAACAAATAACTTTCATGAAAAATGCCTCATTTTCTGTCTGGCTTTCTCCTGGGAGCGAAGCCTTGCTTTTTTTAAGTGGGATGAATTTTGCACTTCATTAAATGTCCTGATCTTTTCATCACGTTAGCCTTTAAGGCAATAACATAATCTTAGATCATCTAGATTAATGATTACAATAAAACTATGGGTATAAATCTTAAGAGGGCTGTGAAAATGAACAGCTGGAGAGGCTAAAGTCTGATTTCTAAAATTTCAGAAAGATTTATCGTTATTGATGGTGATCTTTTTTTTTTTTTTGGTCTAATTAGATGAAATAATTTTTTGTTATGTTTCTTTCCTAGAGAAAACTTATCAAACCTTCCAACTTATCAAACTTCCAGTTGAAGAGTTGAAGAAGTCTTCAAGGTGTAATATACCCCTGGACAAAATGTTCAACTCAAATCCTTCTGAAATGATTTAATTACAGTCTTGACATTTTCACAGGAACCCTGACAGTACAAGCAAGGAATGCTATCTACACTTGAAATGGCATTCACCAAGATTCCCTGCAGCTCAAGATTGGTGCCATGAATTTATGACAGAATGATGAAAACTTTTCCAAATGCTAGAAGAGGCTCTGGTCAATGCTCTGATCTGTATTGATCGTCCTCTTGGTCTTCACACCAGCAGGAGTGATGGTCTCAGGTCTCCAGGCTTCCAACGAAAATGGTAGTGAACCGAAGCTATGGCACTTCTACGTGTGTATTGGCCAAGGAATTCCAAACTCTTCTTGAAACTTTGTCTCAACACATCGGTTAAGGTTCCTTAACAAGGCAGGGAAAGAGAGACCTGGAGAAAGTTGGAGCTTTGTTGATTCTTCTGCATAAGGTACATCTTGTGATTCTATCAGGAGGTCCATTCAGATTGTTCTGGAACACTCAATGGCTCCAGAGGTACAAGGCACAAATTGTGTGACTATTCTTTGAGATAAAGTTTGAAGATGCTTATGTGCCCCTATGCTAAGTAGCTTCAGTCATGTCCGACTCTGTGCGGCCCTATGGATTGTAGTCCACCAGGCTCCTCTGTCCATGGACTTCTCCAGACAAAAGTACTGGAGTGGGTTGCCATGCCCTCCTCCAGGGAATCTTCCTGACCCAGGGTCGAACCCACATCTCTTCTGTCTCCTGAATTGGTAGATGGGTTCTTCACCACTAACGCAACCTGGGAAGGGCAGTGCTTATATGACAGAGCATAAAATAATCGTATGCCTTAGAGATACCAGTGTCTTTACCCTCATGATATCAAACACCTAGAGGTCCAAGTAACAAAATCCAAGTCAGTGTTTGACTTTTTCATTTTTCATCCCCTTGAATCATGGGCTAAGCATGCCACTAGTGATTATGTTGTGAGTGCCTAGTTGGGAAGCCGAAGGAGGGCAGACCTCAATGTGGGCAAAGTCCATGCAAACCAGACAGCTCAGTTGAGTTCAGTTCAGTCACTCAGTCATGTCCAGTCCTTTGTGACCCCGTGGACCACAGCACGCCAGGCCTCCCTGTCCATCACCAACTCCCAGAGCTTACTCAAACTCATGTCCATTGAGTCGGTGATGTCATCCAACCATCTCATCCTCTGTCATCTCCTTAGCTCTTTGTATCAGGTGGCCAAAGTATTGGAGTTTCAGCTTCACCATCAGTCCCACCAGTGAATATTCAAGACTGATCTCCTTAAGGATGGACTGGTTGGATCTCCTTGTAGTCCAAGGGAGTCTCTAGAGTCTTCTCCAACACCACAGTTTAAAAGCATCAATTCTTTGGCACACAGCTTTCTTTATAGTTCAACTCTCACATCCATACATGACTACTGGAAAAAACATAGCTTTGACTAGACGGACCTTTGTTGGCAAAGTAATGTCTCTGCTTTTTAATAAGCTGGAGCAAGCGTCTTTTAATGTCATGGCTGCAGTCACCATCTGCAGTGATTTTGGAGCCCCCCAAAATAAAGTCTGTCACTGTTTCCATTGTTACCCTATTTGCCATGACGTGATGGGACCGGATGCCATGATTTCTTGAATGAGCCTTTGCATTGCCCATTCTTAAGTTATTCTCATTCAAGGGGGTCTGTCATTATCGGCTCTGGCCAAGATCAGAAGTCTGGCTCCAAGATGTGGTTACAGACAGCAGCAGGTCAGGGTACCAAGGGCTGCCAGCTGTCCTCAGAAAGGGGAGATGGATGAGCCATAAACAGGTGACCCACATCTGCCTTAGTGAACGATCTTCCCAAGTCCTTTTCCAAATGCAATGGCTTAAGGTAAGCCAATTTGTCAAATACCTGCCACAGAGGAAATACATATCCGAAGATATGTTATCCAGAAACTGGGCAGCATTTGGCAAAGCATAAAAGGAAATAATTTCTTTAGTGAAAAATTAAATGCAGAATCACACAGTTAAACTTCAAACCAAGAATCTCCTTTGGGGGGGAGATCTGGCTATTTTGCAATATTGCAATTTTGCAGCTACTTGGCTTGGGATTGGTGATGGGAAAGTTCCTGATTGTTTCTGCCTTGTCTTTGTTGACCCAAGATCATGTTGGTACCCTGCTGAACTATTCTGAAGATAAATTTGCAATACTCAAGATGGCTTTACTAATGGCTGTGAGACTAGATAAGAAAAAGAGAAACAGAATGTCACAAACAGTGGGAACGTGAGTGACAGGGTCCAATCCCTGTGCCTGAAGCCCAGCAAACCTCCAGCTTGTCTGCTATTTTCCCAGTTGTCTCAGAGTTCACCTACTGTGTCCTTATACTGCAGCACAGGAAGGGATTTATTTACCCCACATGGTTCCCTTAAACACCATTCCATGTAAGAGAGATGGCACCATCTCCCACTTCCATGGAGCCTGCCTTCTATCTGCCTCCGTGTCATTGAGAGAGTCAGTTCCTAGGTAGGTTGATAAGAAGTCCAGGGTTCCCAAGGAGGAGAAAGGGTTCTGGAGCCCTTGATAAGGAGAAAGGGGTCTGGGGCTCTCAAAGAGAAAAGGACAAACGTTCTTTTCTACATTGCTTTGTCTTAGTCAATATAGCATTATATCTTGCTCAAGGACATTTTCTCCTTAACAAGAACCTTCTGACTAATCCTGTCATCTTAAAATTTATATTATGGGAGTGGGTCTGGTCAGTTCAGTTTTGTCTGACTCTTTGTGACCCCATGGACTGCAGCACACCAGGCCTCCCTGTCCATTACCAACTCCCAGAGTTTATTCAAATGCATGTCCATTGAGTCAGTAATGCCCTCCAACCATCTCATCCTCTGTCGTCCCCTTCTCCTCCTGCCTTCAGTCTTTTCCAGCATCAGGGTCTTTTCCAAAGAGTCAGCTCTTTGTATCAGGTGGCCAAAGTATTGGAGTTTCAGCTTCACCATCAGTCCCACCAGTGAATATTCAAGACTGATTTCCTTTAGGATGGACTGGTTGGATCTCTTTGCAAGTCCAAGGGAGTCTCTAGAGTCTTCTCCAACACCACAGTTCAAAAGCATCAGTTCTTCGATGCTCAACTTTCTTTGGGTGGGTCTGGTAAGATCTTTCTATTGTTCATTCTAATCTTATTAATTTAAAATGTATGTTGCGGGAGTGGGTCTGAAAAAAGTATATAAGGCCTTGATAAGACTCCCTAGGGAGGCATTCTCCGTCCCCCTTCTGATGTCTATGTCAGAAGCTTTCTCTGTTACTTTCCTTACTTTAATAAAACTCTGCTACACAAAAGCTCTTGAATGATCAAGCCTAGTCTCTGGTCCCAAAGCTAAATCTTCTTTGGAGATCACGAATCCGACATTGTTCACCATAAGCTCTCAGCATCCTCTGGGAATTGAAGCCAGAAATGGTCTTTCTGGCCAGGGGGAAGCTCTGTTTTCTACCCACTGGGGTGCCAACGTCCCTTTGCATCAAGAACAGAATCATAATTCCTTATGTGCTCAGTCGATTAGTCGTGTCCGACTCTTTATGGCCCCATGGACAACAGCCCACCAGGCTCATCTGTCCATGGGATTCTCTAGGCAAGAATATCGGAGTGGGTTGCCATGCCCTCCTCCAGGGACTCTTCCCAGCCCAGGGATCGAGCCCAGGTTTCCCACATCACAGGCTGATTCTTTACCGTCTGAGCCACCAGGGAATGCCAACCTCCAAATCCAGGCAAATGAGATCTACCACAGACAAGCCAACTCACTTCTTTAGCTTCACAGAGATACTTCATGCTCTTATTTTCCCCCCATTTCTTTAAAATGTTCCCCCCACAGATAAGATGTTCTTCTGGAATTCCTCTTTGGGTTAGGTCTTCTGCTGTATCACTTAGGAAAGGAAACTTCGGAAGCCTTCCCTGGCGGTGGTGGCAGAGTGAGGGAGTGAGAACAGGGATCAGAGAATGTCATAAGAGGCAGGACCTGTAAATCTTGGTGACTGATAGACGACAGTTGATTAAACTCCTAGTGTGTCCAAGACAAATGGGTTTCCCAGGACACGGTGTCACCGAGACGGGAACTATTGCCAGAGAGGCTGTCAGGCTGCCTCCCTCCTCACTCACAAGCAGCACCCCTCCAAACACTGCTCACGCCCCCACCCCATCTGCTCAGGACCAGACAGAAGTTATCTTCAGTTTTTCAATGACTTACATGAGTTTTGATCTCTTTTCATTGCTCTTGCAAACTTGTACTGCAGTGTGTTTATTCTGCATTAGAGCTTCAGAGCATTAACTTTTTAAGTAGCATCCCTGGGGGTAAATTGTCTGAGACTGCAGATCATTGCTTGTCCTACTTAGTACCTGGTCTAACTGCCTTCTGCTCTCAACTTTCACCTTCAAATTTCCACACCTGGAAGAGATGCAATGTGGACTGTGAGAGACGGGGGAGTAAGGTCAGTCCTTAGCGAGGTCCCCTAAAAAGGCAGAATGGAGGGACGGTGCTCTGTGGAAAGAGTGAATGGCTGTCAGCCTCCGGCTTAGACACGCCCCTCTTCCATCCCTGCAGCCCACCTCTATCTCCTTCACTGTCTGCAAGATCTCCTGTGATTTGTCCTCTCCCTTGTGAAATACACAGAGTATTTTTCTCTGCATGATCCCTCAATACTCCACAAGGCTCGTGAGGCCATAATACCAAACTTCTAAATATTGTGTGTGTGTGTGTGTGTGTGTGTGTGAGTGTTGGTGGAAGTGGGTGGCGGTGTGTGTGTGTGTGTATTGGTGGAAGTGGGCGTGTGCAAAGGGGCTTGAAGGCAAGAATCTGTATGATTACTCATCATAATGATATAAGTATTATAAATATGTGCTTACTAAATATATATTGCTTTGGATTATTTCTCTATCACATGGATGGGTGGCTCTGGAAAGAAATTAGTCTTGGGTCAAATGCATTTTGTGATGATGGCTCCCAGTCCAGGGAAGGGACCTGCACCCTCCCACCCTCCATGAGGGCTTAGAGTGAAGTGTTGTTTTTCAGTGGCTAAGCTGTGTCTGACTCTTTGCAACTCCATGGGCTACAGCCCGCCAGGCTCCTCTGTCCTCCACTGTCTCCCAGAGTTTGCTCAACTTCATGCCCATTGAGTTGGTGATACTATCTCATCTTCTGTCGCCCCTTTCTTCTCCTGCCCTCAATCTTTCCCAGCATCAAGGTCTTTTCCAATGAGTTGGCCGTTTGAATCACATGGCCAAAGTATTGGAGCTTCATCTTCAGGATCAGCCTTTCCAATGAATATTCTGGGTTGATTTCCTTTAGGATTGACTGGTTTGATCTCCTTGAAGTCCAAGGGGCTCTCAAGAGTCTTCTCTAGCACCACAGTTGAGAAGCATCAATTCTTTGGTGCTCAGCCTTCGTTATGGTCCAATTCTGACATTCATACATAATTACTGGAAAAACCACAGTTTTGACTTCCCTGGTGGCTCAGATGATAAGGAGTATGCCTGCAAAGCAGGAGACCTGGGTTCAATCCCTGGGTTAGGAAGATCCCCTGGAGAAGGAAATGGCAACCCACTCCAGTATTCTTGCCTGGAGAATCCCATGGACGGAGGAGGCTATAGTCCATGAGGTCACAAAGAGTCAGATATGACTGAATGACTGAATAGAGAGAGAAGATTAAAAAGAGGAACTGTTTCCTTATTGGTAGAACTGAGAGCTCCTAAAGAAGGGATGTTGGGACTGTGTGGTTGTGTCTCTGTGAGTGTGTGTTGAGCAGGCACTAGTCAATACAGGCCAATATGGTGAAACAGAAGAACTTGGGTTTGAACGTTGGATGGCTGGCTTCTTGCACCAGCTCTGTGCCTTGGGGGAAATTTCTTTAACATATCTCAATGCTACACTTTTCTCATCTGTCCTTCATAGAGTTCTTGGAAGGACTAACTATCTCAACACACATAAAAACACTTAGCACCGAGCCCAGCATATAGTAAACACTCAATAAACATCAGCTATTACTATTATTAGGGCTGACCTCGAGCATAGATGAGAAACTTCTAAGGCCTCAATAAATCCTCATGAGGATGTGCCAAGAGGAACCTGGGCTGTGCTGGCTTGAGTTTTTTGGAACTGTCTTAATATATTTGAAATTTATACTGAAATCCAATGTGCTGAGGTCTCCTGATAAAAACAGGAAAAAAAAAAAGTGGAAGCATATGGTGGTCTGAGTCTTAAAGAAGAATGACTTCTATTATAGAAACAGGCTGATGGAGAAATATGTCTTTTCAGCCCCGTCAGTCACAAACCGTTTCCAAATGTTGACATTACGCATGATATTAATATATGATAAAGGATCCGTGGAAAAGTGGAAAAGCACAAGCGCGCCATGCAAAGCCTGAGCCCGCTAATGCCCCTAATGGATGAGAAGCAACAGATCTCAGCTTGTTTTAAGTATTTGCAGTGGCTGGTGTCAGGATGCTGACACTTAATCCCCATCTAAGGACGTGGCCAAATCTGGATTTTTCTAAATCAAAGGAAGCGTGTTCTCATATAAGGTGTTGTTAAGGTTTTATTTTACTTTATTTCATTATCAAGGACTTTTTCTTTTTTTTCCTTTTTGGATCCCTCCTTCGTTTGGGAGGTAAATTCTTATTTAGTACAAAGGTTCATTTTTTTTTTTTTTACCCCCTAAACTTGGAGGAGCTACTCAGGCAGAGAATAACCTTTGAAGTTAAGAGAAACTGAGCTATCAAGCCAGGATACAAAACAGAATCAGAAAGGGGGCTCCTAATGCATTATGGAATACAACGCAGAATGTGCCCGAAGGTGATGCTAATTTCTACTCTGGTCAATGAAAACCAGACTTCGGGATGACTTGCTCTGTATTTATCTGAATCCTCGGGACTCTGAGTTGCCACATGGTGATAGAGTAAAGCTAGTGGGCCTGGTGGGTGAGGGGGGAGCCCTGTGATGGGGCAAGAGCTGGCTCCTTTATTTTCTTTGGCATGGCTTATGGAAAAGACAGAGAAAACGAATTTCAAATGATGGGTCAAAACTCAAGATTTGAAACACATTTCTTCCATCCTGTAGGTCTTCTGCATCCATGGAAATGATTTTTATAACTTTAATTCCATTGTCAGTTGCAGGTATGTTGTTCATAGAGTTCTAGATACCACCCCGACCCCAGTCTCTTTATTTCAGTCATTTACCATGCAATGACTCTTTCTCAAGCCCGTAAAATCATGGAAAAAAGTTCAAATTGGCTGTAAATGATTCCATGAATTTCCTGTTTTCTTTCCATTTCTTTTCTCCTTTGCCTTTTAAAATCGTCCCTTTCTCCTGTGGCATATTTTACATCAAAACTGTGGAGAGGACAGAAGACCCACATTAAGGCAGCAGCTGGGATGGGCCGTCGCTCAGGCAACTTGCTCCCTCACTCTGTAATTTTTGTCCACATCGTAAAAATGTTTCAAACGCTCAACAAATGTCGGCGTGCTAAATGAAAATGTGGAAATAACAAAATGCCGTTTGGTGAGGAATTTTAAGAGATTAGACAGAAGCATGAAAGTGCTGATGAGCAAAGGAGAGGTGATTGTTTTCTAAAGACATCTTGAACTTCCTGAAAAGTGGGAGAGGCCGATGTTAGAAGCAGAAGGAAGAATATAATCAGCAGCATCTCTTCTCACTGCTCCTTTTGGTTAACTTGGTTCAGCTTCTGAAAAGGGTCACACGCATGTGTATTTTGGAGTAAAACGAAATTATGATGAAAGTGAAAATTTGTGGCTCAGACGGTGAAGAATCTGCCAGCAATGCGGGAGAGCCAGGTTCTTTTCCTGGGTCAGGAAGATCCCCTGGAGAAGGGAATGGCAACCCACTCCAGTATTCTTGCCTGGAGAATCCCATGGACAGAGGAGCCTGGCGGGCTACAGTCCATGGGGTTGCAGAGTCAGACACGACTTCCACTTTCACTTTCTTTCCACCGCCCACCACCAGTCTGAGCTGAGGGAACACCTTGTCTTCCCTGTATGTCTGGCACAGGACACCCGCAGAGAATGGCAGACTCTGACCTTGACCTTGGGGGGCCCCTGATGCTGCAGGGTTGTAGTGTCCTCTTCCTCTCCTAGCCCCATGGCCCACTGCCCCTCACCCTATCCCTGTTGATTGATCAAGCCTTCCTTCCCTTGCACTCAGCTCTGTCTGCACACAGGCCCATAAGCACAGCGGACTGAGGATCCCCAGGACCCAGCTGCACAAAAGACCCCAGCCTGCAAGAAGGCTCAGAGCAACCTCTGCCTTCAGCCCACAATGGAGCATTGGGAGGGAGGGATGGCCCTGTTTCTTCCCGTCCAGAGGGTCGGCAGGGAGGAAAGCTTGCTCCGAGTTGGGAGTGCAGCAGCGTTTCCCTGGGGTGAGGGTAGATGAAGAAATGGAGGTCTGGGTCTAATTTAGGGGGTGTTGCTGTTCAATCACTGAGGCGTGTCTGACTCTGCAGCCTCATGGACTGCAGCACCCCAGGCTCCTCTGTCCTCCACTGTCTCCCAGAGTTTGCCGAAATTCATGTCCACTGAGTCAGCGATGCTATCAAACCATCTCATCGTCTGCCACCCCCTTCTCCTCTCTCCTTCAATCTTTCCCAGCATCAGGGTCTTTTCCAATGAATCGGCACTTCGCCATCAGGTGGCCAAAGTATTGGAGCTTCAGCTTCAGCATCAGTTCTTCCAAGGAATATTCAGGGTTGATTTCCTTTAGGGTTAACTGATTTGATTTCCTTGCAGTCCAGTTGAGGGGGTACTGAAGATATAAAACTGCCCAAAGAGAGATCTGGACTCTGCCCTCAGATTCTGGGAGGTAATCGCTAAGCCCTTGGAATGTCAGGCCTGATAGTAGTGTCTTTGTTTGCCTCCGGGCCTTGGACCAGACAGATAATAACAGCAGGACTTCGGGTGGAGACTGTGAGACAGAGCCGCTTGCTTTAGAGTGGGGGCTCTGGGCCTCCTGTGTCAGCTCTGCCCCTCAACCCCATCTGCATGACGGAGCCCCAGGAAAGCCTGGACCCTGAGGCTCTGTGACTTGCTGGCTGGCAACGCTCTGTGTGTACATCCCCCTTTACTCCCAGGAGGATAACTGTCCTGAGGGCACCAGGAGGCCCCCTGCAACCTCAGTGTCTGGTGCCCCCTCTCTCCTCCTTCCTTGGCTGATTTTAACCTGCGTTCTTTGCCTTGAACAAATGCAAGTGGAGGATAACAGGTTCCAGTGAGCTCTGCGTGTCTCTCTAGCGAATTATTGAAACTGAGGTGCTTTCAGAACCCCTGAACCTGTAATTGGTGTGGAAAGTGAAGGTGGTGATCTTCCAGACACCCTCCCTCTAACTGGACAGTTAGTGGGAGCTCTCACTTGGGATCCTTTTCCTTTTTTTTTTTTTTTTACATTTTCCTAATTTATATATTTGTATATAATGGAAAAAATTAAATATACCTAATGGCAATTTTTCAACTCCATCACTCCCTCTACACTTGCCATCTGGAAATTACAGGTCTATGGTAAGCAAGAGCCTTCTCTCTCTCACCAGGGGTCTTCTTTCTGAAGTGAGGACCTGAGGGTGTGCACGCTGAGCCTTCTAGAAACTTCTCACTTTCCCACTTCTTAACAGCCACTTACTCTCCTTCCCTCTTCTTGATCTCACTTTATCCACCTGCAGTATTTTCATTTGAGCCACTTGTCATCAAACTAGCAATTACTTCTAGTAGTCAGCTGATAGAGTTTTTTAAAGCGATGCCATCCAGGTGAAAGGAAAATTACTCTTGGAAGAATTAAAAGACTCCCTCTCCAAATCTGCAGGCTCAATACGATGTATAGATTCACTGGGGATGGTGAAAGTTAGACCAAATGACACAACATAGCCTCTCAATAAATCCCAGTTCCCACCCACATGGATTTCCTGTGTGTGTGTGTGTGTGTGTGTGTGTGTGTGTGTGTGTGTGTGTGTGCACATGAGCATGCGCAGGCACGAGCTCAGTCACCCAGTCGTGTCCGACTCTTTGTGATCCTATGGACACTGTAGCCTTGCCAGGCTCCTCTCCCTGTGGAATTTTTTCCCCGGCAAGAATACTAGAGTGGGTTGCCACTTCCGGCTCCAGGGGATCTTCCCAACACAGGATTTCCCTGCGCTGCCTTAATGAAGTATTGTAAACTGGGTGGCTGAAATCAATAGAAATTCATTGTCTCTTAGTTGTGGGGACTGGAAGTTTGCAGTTAGTAATAAAGGCTCAGTAGGACCTTGCCCTGCCTTTGAAACGTGTAGGGAAAGCCTTCCAGCCTCTGCTGGTTTGCTGGCACCTCTCAGCCTCCCTTGGCTTGTAGCTCCATTCCCTCACTCCTCCATTTCATATGAGTTTCTTCCTGTGTCTCTGTCTCTTCACGTGGACTTCTGTCTATGAGTAGTATTGGATGAGGGGCCTAACCACATCCATTATGACCTCATCTTAATTAATTACCTCTGCAATGACCCCATCTCCAAATAAGGTCACATTCCTGGTACTAGCAGTCAGGACGTAAGAACCTCTTTTTTACACAGATACAGTTCCATCTCTGACACCATCCTCTTTCTGAGGACGAGAGCCAAGCACGTGGGCTGCCAAAGTCTCCGTTTCTTCACCCGGGAAATGAGAAGTGTTACGTCACCTCTTCCCATTCTAGGAAGAGATCAAAGAGACCAAAGACTCACATGGCCTGCACACACATCCATGGATGGGCTTGATAGCTCAGGTGGTGGAGAAATGATCCCTCCTGTCACTGAGAGCGGTGACTCCAAGAAGGATGTTTTCTGATGCGTTTACAGCCGTTAGAGTCTGAGATGAGCAACGGCTTCTTGCCTCACCTGTTCTTTCTTGTCCCGCTGCCACCAGGTGCCTGGGGAGTGAAGAGGAGCCCAGACCGAGGGGGCATTGTTTCCCAAGGAACCTCATTCATCAACTCCGTTTGGACAGCCAGCACAGCACGCTCAGACAGTCCCTGGCTACACCTTACCTTCTCCCGTGTCTTGACTTCAAGCTTATCTGAGAGCCTTTTGTTCAGGCTCATAATTAGTCAGTGACTAAGTATCCCACAAGCATTACCCAGGAGCCAGACAAGACCAGCAAGCTCTGAGGACCACCTGTTCCAAGTCGTTTCCTGTGTGGGCGGCAACTTCACAGGCCTGCAAATGTGAGTTACGGTAAAAATGGCTTCAGCCCTGGCACACGGTGCTGTTGAAACTAGATGAAATCTCGCCTGACTATGTTCTGGCCAGACACATTTCATTATCATCCTTTGCATATATATTAAAAACTCTTACTCCTTTATAAACAAATGTTCTCCAGGGGGAGACAACACGCCCTGGCTGTCAGAAGGAAAACACATGAGCGTTTTATCTCCTGGGTCTACCCTGCAAGCACATGAGCTACTTAGAAGGGATGGTGAAGGAGGTGGCCTGTTTGCTCCTGAGGGACCATGACCCCTGGGGGTTCAAGAATGTTCTCAGTCAATGTTAAGCTACGCTCTGCACTAAACTGGAGTTTTGGAAACAGTAATCAAATCTTCTGTTTGCAGAATTCTTAAATTGGCCGATGGAGTGGAAAAAAAAAAAAAAGCTCAAACAGTTATTTATGTCATGTAGACAAAACATTGGGTGGGTTGACTGATTATTTCCACTGTATAGTGAGCCATCACTGCCATTTTCACTCTGAATTTAACTGCCACGTTTTTCCATGAATAAAACTGTTCCCTCATGAAGAAGGTTCATTTTTAACCTTATTGCCCCTCATCTTCTGTCTGTCTGATCATGAATCTAGATTGTCCAGTTCTTGGTTCATGAAGCAACCTTAAAAGTCACTTCTTTTTATTTTTTCTGATTAGAAAAGTAATTCAAGCTCACACAGCACATTTCAAAATGGAGATATGGATGAAGAAAAGGAAAACCAGCTACAGGTCCACAAGACCGAAAAAAGTAGCATCAGATTTATTTAACCAGTCTTTTGCATTGAGCATTTGATGGTTTTAATAGGTATTTATTATTAAAAGTTAATATTCTATTAGTATTGGATACAAATAATGCTTTGATGATCATAGTGCAGAATTAGTTTTGAAGTTAAAATATATTTTTAAAATGCTATTGTTTTATTTTTCAGACTTTCATTGCTTTGCCCTTCAGCAAAGAGGGCAGTTTAAATAGGGCTGCAAATTTATCCATCATAAAACTGAAATCAGAACAGAGTACACAGGGATCACAGTAGCATGCAGGTCAAGGTGGAGGTAAGAGGTGAGATTCTGCCCCAATCATGACTGCTCCAGCTTTGATACTGAAACAACTCATTTTTAAGAACAACGTTGACACTGTTCCATTAAACCAGCTCTTACATTGTCCCCGGAAACCAGCCGCCAAGACTAGTGAACTGAAAGTTCACTAACGAAGGTCGAGTGAACTACTAAGTGTCGTGTGCTTGTTATGTGTGTGAGGTCGTGCTGAAAGACCAGGTTTTTCAGCTCCATACATAACCTTTTGTGTGTGTATGTGTACATTTGTTCCAAGTATTGCTTATAGTGAAAAATGACTTGTTCTTTATCTAAAATCAAAGTTACCTTGAGGTCCTGTATTTTATCTGGGAAACCTGTGCAGAGAACTGATGGTTTTACAAGCAGCATTTATGTCTACTGGTTGGTCTGTGCCTGTGAGCTGTTAAATGTTTTGACCATCAGCCCCCTGCAAAAACATCAAGTCACTTTGCATTCAAGAAGACTTTTTATTTATAACTAAAGAAATAATCTAGAAGAAAGTCCTCTTAAGTTCATGGGGCCAGAAGACACTGTGATATCTCAGAAAGAAGGGACTTGGGAACCTGATTTGACTTGAGTCGAGACTCAGCTGTGTGACTTTGTGTTAGTTACTTAACCTCTCTCAGCCTTGACTGCTTGTGCTTCAAAAAGGGGCTAATCATATCTACTTCCCAGGGTTTTTGGTGATGATGAATGAGAGAATGTATATTATCTATTATAAATATTAACTCTTAAGGGGATATTTTGGCTAAAATGTATAATTTAGTCAAAACAACTAAAAATGCTGAGTACTCCAGCCTCCAATCCTTACCTCCTGTCCACCACAGTGGCTAGTATTAAAGCTGGCATCACATATATTTTGAAAGGTAGAAGTAGATAGAGTTGGGAATGGAAAAATATCAATAATATGCCCAGGAAAACCTGAAGTTCCCGGAGTAAAGGGTGCAAATCTCAAGTACAAACTATTCTTTGTGCTTATAAAAGTGCCCTTGTTGGCTTCACTCAGTGATTAGCCTTGCCTTTTGACCGAGATCATTAATTTACACACTCACGCATTTATATCTTTAAAAAATAAATCCCCGGGGTAGACAGCATGCTAGGCTCTGGGGAATATGAGACCATTGGACCTGGTGCAGTCCTCATAGCAGCCCATGGTTTTGTGGGGTAGGTGGACACACAGCAAATCCTCAGGCAGGTAAGCATTTAGCACAAGTTCTGATTAGCATTGTTAAAGCAAGGTGCCCAGTGGCATGGTAAGTGAAATAGGCAAAGGTGGTTTAGAATATGGCTTTGTCATCTCCACACTCTCCTCTGGCTCCCAACCAGGGAAATGCACTGTTGAGGCAACACTGAAGAAAAATTAATGGGTAAAAGGAATCCGGGGATATAAAAAGTGGAATAAAGGGGGTACTTCGTTTTTACTGTTGTTTCTGCATGTTTATGTAAAAAAGGCCTTTCAACATTTACAGAGCTTTAAAGTGTAATATGAAAAATAGTACTTTGTACTCATTACAGTGCCTTTCATCTACGTCGCTGCCGAGTCCCACAGACATTACCTCACCCGCCTTCAGAACACTCCTCAAAGCTGGTACAGAGACACTCTCACCCCCATTTCACAGATGAAGAGTCTGAGGCAACAGGAGGTGAGATCAGGGCCCAGGGTGCCTGAGTCCTAGCTCTGGTTTTTTCACTCAATATCTGAGTGACTTTGTATGCCTTCGCTCAGGTTTTTTAGGGGTTTGGAATGGAAAATCGCCGATGTCTCACACAACGTTAATCATCTGTGATGGTGTCAAGCAAATGGACAAGTGTGAGAGTGCTCATTTCCAGGATATAACTTAAGTCTTCACTGATAACTTCAGCTTCGAAATAACATCTCTGCAAGGAGACCATCCAGAAAGATTGTTCGAATAACTGAATGTTATTAAAAAGAAGAATTGTGGAAAAACTTGCTAATCACACTGATTCTTGGGACCCAAGGCAGGCTTACTATAGCCACTAAACCCTACTTTTAAGGTTTCTTCTTCAATTTCTTTAGAGTACCTATCTATCATATTCATAATGCAAAAGAAAAAGCCATTTCTAGTAGAAATAATCCCAAGTCAGAGCCTGGTAAGCCATTAAAGAAATCATTAGGCAAGTTTAGAAAACACAGCATCTATCCAGATCTGTGAGCTTCCCGGTGGTTCAGCAGTAAAGAATCCACCTGCAATGCAGGGGCCACAGGAGACTCAGGTTTGATTCTTGGGTTGGGAAGATCCTCTGGAGGAGGGTGTGGCAACCCACTCCAGTATTCATGCCTGGAGAATCCCTTGGACAGAGGAGCCTGGTGGGCTCATAGGGTCACAAAGAATTGGACACGACCTCATGCGAAGAGTTGACTCATTGGAAAAGACTGATGCTGGGAGGGATTGGGGGCAGGAGGAGAAGGGGACGACAAAGGATGAGATGGCTGGATGGCATCACTGACTCGCTGGGCGTGAGTCTGAGTGAACTGAGTTGGTGATGGACAGGGAGGCCTGGCGTGCTGCGATTCATGGGGTCACAGAGAGTCGGACACGACTGAGCGACTGAACTGAACTGAACTGACTGAAGTGACTTAGTACATATGCATCCAGATCTGTGGTCTCAAGCTTGGCTGCACACTGGAAGCACCATGAAGCTTAGAAAAATGGGATGTCTGGGCCCCACTCTGGAGATTTTGATTTACATGGTTTTGGATATGTCCCGAGTGTCAGGTACGCTAACCTCTCCCCAGGTGACGACAGGGGCAGGCAAGGTTGAAAACCAAGTATTTCGTTGTGCAGGTAAAATGAAGAGGCTTGAGGAGACTAAGCTCACACTTGTGAAAACAGAGTCCAAAGCTCCTCACTGATTGGTGACGATAGAAGGCTGGATACTGAATCCCAGATTTCTGACTCCACTTCTCATCGTTCGTGCATTATACCAATTCCCATAATACCTGAAAGCAAAATTTTTGTTTAAAATACAAAAAGATTTTAGTTTTATTAGTTGAAAAACATATCAAAAATGGAATACTTGGGATTTCATAAAACATTTGTCTGTTCAGAAATCAAAATTTTCTGTACAGCCTCCATCACCACCACCTATTGGTGGCGAAGATAGTTAAAAGACAAACATTAACTTGCAAAAATAGCTGCAACATAGATGATGAAGGGTTATATGAAGCATCTTTTGAAATCAGTAAGATGAGTAAACCAATAGAATAATGAGAAAAACTTGTGAACAGAAAATTACACAAAAGGAGATTTAAATGTCCAATCAAAATGTAATAATGGCTTTGATCACCTTAATCATTAAAGTTGTTCTTATAAATTAAAATGATATCCACTTATCAAATTAAGGATGATTAAATGATTGATAATATCTGTTACTGGTGAGGATGTGATGGCTGTTGGTGAGGTAAATTGGCATAACCTTTTTGCAGAGCAATTTGGAAAAAGCCTTAAAGTATGTGCATGTTCCTTGACCTGATAATTCTATTTTAAACAAATTGTCCTAGGAGAAAAGTGTATTAAGATGTACATATAAGGATCTTTTCCATCATAGGGTTTCTTATGACATCAAACATTTGGCAATAATCCAAAATATCCATCAATAGAGAACTGGTGAAATAAATCTTGATAGATCCATACAATGGAATAATGTGCAACTATTAAAAATTATATTGTGTAATATATGCAAATGTTTTTATTGACACAGAAACATTTTAAGGTTTCTTCTTCTATATTTCTTTAGAGTACCTATCTATCATGTTCATAAAACAAAAAACCAACAAAGTCATTTCTACTAGAAGTATCCCATGTGTTAACTGGCATCTGTTTCCAGTACCGAGGAAACGGCGCTTAAAATTGTAAAGTGTTTCTGTAGAATGTCAATCACAGACATTTACAACAGAATAAGAGCTAAATCCAAGAAGTTCAAGAACAGGGCTGGGTCACAGACAATATCTCCCTGTATGACCAAAATACCTTAGACTGGACATGAAAATTGAATAAACAAAAATTTACTTTTTATTTTATGGAAATAGCAGCAAACACCCTGTATGGAGTCAGTAGAGATATTAGATTTGAATCTAGAATGATTTAGTTATTTTGGCTCCCAGATAAAAATAATGCAGCTTATGAACAATTTTCAAAGGGAGTACATTTTGTTTTTAAACGTTCATCTTGAAAGATTCAACATCAATAATTTTTACATAGCTTTGGTAAGGCTAAATAATGATGTCTTTCAAAGAGTCTTGGGTTGATGGTATTAGCTTACCAAGAGAAGAGTCCTAGTAACACATGATGTCTAGAGGGTCTTTAGAAGGAAGTTTCCCAGAAAAAGCTTTGGTTTAGGTGAAGCCTACAATTGGCTGGTTTTGGTTAGCGATGGTGCTGGGCAAGAAGTTGCCACGTGTCCCAAGGTATGAACCACAGCCTGGAAGGTGTGTTGGAATAAAACACACTCTTCTTAGAAATGTCAAAATTGTACATTTTGGCATGCATAAAATGGAAGGCTCTTTATGGTGGCTTTAACACACCTGTAGTGCTAACTTCCTCTAGGGCAAGCATCCTCGGTAATTTCTCACCTGTTGTGTATCATCTGTAGAAGCTAGTGGAGCCTGAGAAAAGCAAGCGAATTAAGAGGCTGTGCCCACCAAATACCTGGCTCCCATCTCTCCAGCAGAACCCCCAGCCATGCCCCGAAACTCTCACCTAAATACCGGATGCACTTTTGCATGTTACAACTTTTGAAATTTCCTTCTGAACATTGTAGTCTTTGTGCTCTGTTCTCCATTTCAGGAAAAAAGCAGAGACAGTCCCCGAATCACTGACAGTTCTGCCTTTGTAAACACCTTCACTTCCTTCTGTGTCTGGAAATCACACCTGGATTCCAAAACATCCTTCATAACTTTTGATGAGAAAGTCTGATGAGAGCGCATGGTTTGATTCACTGGTCAGGATTCCTGACAAGTTTTCACACGAGGATTCCTGTGGCAGTTTGACAAGTCATTTGGGGTGAAGGATGAGACTTAATGATCCTATTAAGCAGTGAATTTCCCCTTGTCTGTCTATTTCCCCAAATTTATTTTAATTAAGCAAAAACAGGTTTTCCTCCTGAATTTTTCTCTCCAGATTTACAATCCTCTCCCCTCTGGCAGAGAGCCTGCTTGGCAGCAGCCTCAGATCCCAGGCAGGGTTGCTGGAAACACAAATGTCCATGGCTAACGCACAGTTCCAGATCCTTCCTTTCTGAAATACTTTTTTAACCCAGAAAGATGAAAACACAAACTGAGTTTCTGAATATGGACAATTAAAATACTGTGTGTATTTTCTCTGGGTGCTTTGGAAAAATACATGCTAATCCAACTTTTGATGTTTAGTAGCTAATTCGTGTCTGACCCTTTGTGACCCCGTGGTCTGTAGTCCGCCAGGCTTCTCTGTCCATGAGATTTCCCAGGCAAGAATACTGGAGTGGGTTGCCATTTCCTTCTCCAGGGGATCTTCCCCATCCAGGGATTGAACCCAAGTCTCCTGCATTGGCGGGCAGGTTCTTTACCACTGAGCCACCAGGGAAGCTAATCCAAATGCCACTTCCTGAAATACTTCTATGGAATTATGATGGTTTGGGAATAAAACACTGAATAGAATGCTTATTGAAAACTTTGAACTCATTCTACTGTATTACCACCTTAGATTGCCAAACTCTAGCTATGTCCAAAAAAACACCAAGATGAACCCTCTAGTCCCTTCTCAACCAAATCTTTTTTTCCTTTTTAAATTTATTTATTTTAATTGGAAGCTAATTACTTTACAAAAATCAACCAAATATTTTAAATAGCAAAGTCGACTAAATTTGACTTCAACCATGGTCTTTGGTCTGTTGCTAACTGACTGCCGTGGACAGTGGACTTCAAGAGTCATTTTTCTAACAATCTATGTGTTTATGCATGACTTGATTTCTTCCTTTTGCTTCTTTTTTATTCTTTTCTTATCTTTATTCTTTCTTTCTTTTTTTAACAGACAATTGATTAGTCTGCTTAGGCTGCCATAACAAAGGCTATGTGACTGAAACCATAGAAATTTATTTCTCAAAGCTCTGGAGGCTGGTAAGTTCAAGGTCAAGGTGCTAGCAGATCTGGTTCCTGATGAGGCTTTCTTCTTGGCTTACAAGGCTGTTCTTCTCACCATGTCCTCACATGGCAGAGAGACAGAGTGAAACAGAGAGGGTACACTGTGGTGTCTCCTGTAAGAACATTCATCCTATAGGATGAGGACCCCACCCTATGACCTAACAATCTTAATTTCCTTCTTATAGACCCCATTCTTGAGTTACATACGTGGGCATTAAATCTTCAACATAGGATTTTGGGGAAGGACACAGGTCAGTCCAGACTTAACTGACCAAATAAGTGAAGATGGACTATTCCCTTTGGGAGAGCTGGTAGAGTCTGAATGTTTCTTGCTTTTTGGATGGAAAGGTTTGGTACAAAAGCCTTTATATAATAGCTGCAAAGCATTGATGATGAGGAAGACCATCACAGAATGAATAAAGACTCAAGAGATATCTAGACTCCCTTCTCCACTGTATTCCTTTTTGGTTATGTGACCATAAACACATACTGTAACATTTTATGACCTATTTTGTGGGAATAATTGTATTTATCTCAGATAATCATTGACTAATTTAACTTGGAATTTGCATGTACAATGCTTGGAAAGGGAACTGAGGCATAGTCGGTTCTCACTTTCAGCCACTATTACTATCATCACCATCATTATCACCACCATAATTATCATTTCCAAGCTAGTTAACAGAAGGATAAAGACTTACTAGTAGTCTTATCAACCCCCAAACTGATATGTTTAATAAATTAGCCCAGAAGCACAAATTTAAATACTTTTTTCTCAAAGCAAATCTTAAAGAATCCTGTTGATTGGTTGTGTCAGCACATCTCACTCTTCTGAGAAAAGCTGTTTAGACCCTCCCCCTCCAACCACTAATGCCCATGAAGATATTAGCCACTCAACAGAAGATGGACTTCCCTTGTGGCTCGGCTGGTAAAGAATCTGCTTGCAATGCGGGAGACCTGGGTTCAATCTCTGGGTTGGGAAGATTCCCTGGAGAAGGGAAAGGCTACCCACTCCAGTATTCTGGCCTGGAGAATTCCATGAACTGTATAGTCCATGAGGTCACAAAGAGTCAGACACGACTGAGTGACTTCCACTTTCACAAACAGAAGATTCCTTTAAAAGTCTGATTTCTTTTCCATCATAATGGTGACTCTGGTGATTTGCAAGAATCTCACCATAATACCAAGGCTGGAAGTATTTCCAAGATGAACCAAAACTCATAGAAAGACAAGAAAAAAAGATGTCACTTGAATGAAATTTCAATTCAATACAGTAAGTTTTCCTCAAACTCTTCAACATTTGTAATGCTTGAAAACACTTTCTCCAAAACCACTTCCAACCCACAACTCATAATGTTTTCATGATTAATCTTAGAGAGAGGAAAAAGTATAACCAGAACTATGTCACATTCCCACATCCAAACTTCTGATCTTTTTCCCCACTGGGGTGGGGAAGGGTGGGGGAGGATGGTGAAAGGATAGAGAGAGAAGGCCCTTTGTCTGGAGTGTTTAATTGCTGAGGGGTTTTCACCAAAGAAGCAATTTCTTTCACATACACTATGTCTCACCTTGAGCTCTTATCCACTGGGGACATAGTTGATCAATGATGTAATTCTCCAGTTATTTAAGGATAGTGATTCTTTTATTCTCACAAAAGGTTTGCAGAAAATTAAAAGAAGCCTGAAGTCATTTATTTTAATCTCTCAAGATTGTTTATTGTTTCTGCAAGTCAGGACAGCCTCATCTTTGGAAGGCATATTCCAAGGGAAAAGTCGATAAAATTATTGCATTGTTAGATGGGTGGGGTTTTTGCAAAATAGACTCATTGTTGATGGTCTTTCAATGCAATGTTTTATATTTTATCTCATGGTCTTTCAGAAATACATGGACGATCATTTGGTGTAAATAACAACATTAATTTACCTTGGAGAATTTTTTACCTTTGGAAAGTCAGTAAAGTTCTATAAATTATAAACTTCAATAATAGATTATTGGAAATGTTCATTCCCCATGGGACTCCTTCGCATACATTGCTGTAGAGCCTTGACTTTTACACCAGTATAAAATGAGGAGGAATATATGCACTCAATATGGTTTCTTTGAATATTATAAGTTTCTCCCTCTCAATATAATTCATCACTTTTCTGTGTGTAATGGAAACTGCAAGACATTTTCCCCCTTTTGGGTTATAAATATATGCCAAGGTTGTTAGATTTTGGTTTACAAATTCTTTGATCTGCTTCAAATATGAAAGGTGCAAGACCCCAAACTGGGTGGGTGGCCTCTAACCTATAGGGTGAGGAAAAAAGCTGTGAATTTTCCACCTTATTTTTTCATACCCATGAGTTTCTTATTTAGAGGAAAATTTAATACACAGTGGGTACCTTTATAGTTAACTCACCCAAATGTTACTTGTTTAAGAGGTATTTGGTGCCCAATATACCCCTTGTTTTTATTTTTTAAATAAGTCTTGTTAAAGCTCTTTTCCTAGAAAAAGGATATTACCTTTGGCCAAGGGCACATTATCCTCAATATCCAGCATTTCAGTCTATTTTCTGCAACTTAAAGTTTCCACATCTTAAATGGTCTCAGTTCTCCAAGCTACAACTAGGTAGGGTTAGGGAGGACTTCCTTTTCTTAGTAGTAGAGTCTTCTTGCCTAGGGAGCTGACAGGTCTCCCCCATTTGTTGGAAAAACCCATCATTAGGCACTAATGGAAGAATGGCAAGGCCTTCAAAGTCTTCCTGTTTAGATAAGCACCTTCCAACTTCCAAATCTGCTCTAAGCTACTATAATGTTTACCATGTTTAAAACTGATAAAAATACCTTACAAGGCAAATTGCCTGTGAGCCAACATTTTAAAAATGCTGTTATGATGATAAAACATCAGAGGAAAAGGACTCAATGAATTTTAAAGGGAGAACAGCTCACCTGTTATTACAGATGTGAATAAATTACATGAGTTAATTTTCTGAAATACAAGATCAGCCTTGTATCTATAGGAGAGATCGCCAATTAAAGCTTGACCCCAGCATCAGTATCCAACCCATTTTTTGAAGATGTATACAAAGGTGGTTTTGGAGAGAATGTGCCTGAGTAAGTGCTTTTTTTTTTTTTCCCCAATCCTGGCTGTGGTTCCTTAGGTTAAAATTACTTGGCTACATTTGCTATGCCAAACAGAGTGTTTCATTCTCTCCTAAACAACATAACTCCACTGGGAGATTTGATCAAGAGGAAGTCAGTCATATGGGATACTGTGCAGTGATGCACTACTCTGATCACCCCCAAACTCTGCCCATCCCAGGTGTCTCTACACTTAGACTACCCAGCACTCAAGGGGAGCTTAATAAAGCCTCCTGGACATTGGATGTTCTCCTGGGCCTCATACTAGGAAACTCAGCAGCTGTAAGGACTGGTATGAAAAGCTTCCTTGATCTACACTGGATGGCCTTGGGAAGTAATTTGAAAAAACGTGGTTGCAGAGATATATTAGGTCCCTTAGCACTCAGTATGGGCTTCAGGCAAAATGGTTGTCTGAGGAAGCCTTACGAATAGCTGATGAAAGAATAGAAGTAAAAGGCAAAAGGTGAAAAGGAAAGATATACCCATCTGAATGCAGAGTTCCATAGAATAGCAAAGAGAGATAAGAAAGCCTTCTGAAGTGAACAGTGCAAGGAATAGAGGAAAACAATAGAATGGGAAGGACTGGAGGTCTCTTCAAGAAAATTAGAGATACCAAGGGAGAATTTCATGCAAAGATGGGCTCAATAAAGGGCAGAAATGGTCTGGACCTAACAGAAGCAGAAGCTATAAAGAAGAGGTGGCAAGAATGCACAGAAGAACTGTACAAAAAAGATCTTCATAATCCAGATAACCAAGATGGTGTGATCACTCACCTAGAGCCAGACATCCTAGAGTGTGAAGTCAAGTAGGCCTTAGGAAGCATCGCTACGAACAAAGCTAGTAGAGGTGATGGAATTTCAGTTGAGCTATTTCAAATCCTGAAAGATGATGCTGTGAAAGTGCTGCACTCAATATGCCAGCAAATTTGGAAAACAGCAGTGGCCACAGGACTGGAAAAGGTCAATTTTCATTCCAAACCCAAAGAAAGGCAATGCCAAAGAATGCTCAAACTACCACACAATTGCACTCATCTCACACACTAGCAGAATTATGCTCAAACCTCCAAGCGAGCTTCAACAGTTCATGAACTGAGAACTTCCAGATGTACAAGCTGGTTTTAGAAAAGGCAGAGGAACCAGAAATCAAATTGCCAACATCTGTTGGATCATTGAAAAAGTGAGAATTTCAGAAAAATATCTACTTCTGCTTCATTGACTACACTAAAGACTTTGACTGTGTGGATCACAACAAACTGTGGAAAATTCTTCAAAAGATGAGAATAAAAGATCACCTTACCTACCTCCTGAGAAATCTGTATGCAGGTCAAGGAGCAACAGCTAGAACCAGACATGGAACAATGGACTGGTTCCAAATCGGGAAAGGCGTATGTCAAGGCTGTATATTATCACCCCGCTTATTTAACTTATAGGCAGAGTACATCATGTGAAATGCTGGGCTGGATGAAGCACAAGCTGGAATCTGGGCTGGATGAAGCACAAGCTGGAATCAAGATTGCCAGGAGAAACATCAATAACCTCAGCTATGCATATGATACAACCCTTATGGCAGAAAGTGAAGAGGAACTAAAGAGCCTCTTAATGAAAGTGAAAGAGGAGAGTGAAAAAGTTGGCTTAAAACCCAACATTCAAAAAACTAAAATCATGGCATCTGATCCCATTACTTCATGGCAAATAGATGGGGAAGCAATAGAAACAGTGACAGTCTTTATTTTCTTGGGTTCCAAAATCACTGAAGATGGTGATGGCAGCCATGAAATTAAAAGACACTTGCTCCTTGGAAGAAAAATTTTGACAAACCTGGACGGAGGAGCCTGGTGGGCTGCAGTCAGACACGACCAAGCGACTTCACTTTCACTTTTCACTTTCAGGCTCTGGAGAAGGAAATGGCAACCTACTCTAGTGTTCTTACCTGGAGAATCCCAGGGACAGGGAAGTCTGGTGGGCTACCGTCTATGGGGTCACACAGAGTTGGACATGACTGAAGTGACTTAGCAGCAACAGCAGCAGCAGACAGCATTTTAAAAAGCAGAGATATTACTTTGCTGACAAATGCCTATATAGTCAAAGCTATAGTTTTTCCCATAGCCATGCACAGATGTGAGAGTTGTACTATAAAAAAGCTGAGCACAGAAGAATTAATGCTTTTGAACTGTAGGTTGGAGAAGGCTCTTGAGAGTCCCTTGGACTGCAAGGAGATCCAACCAGTCAATCCTAAAGGACATCAATTCTGAATATTCATTGGAAGGACTGATGCTGAAGCTGAAGCTCCAATACTTTGGCCACCTGATATGAAGAGCCGACTCATTGGAAAAGACCCTGATGCTGGGAAAGATTGAAGGCGAGAGGAGAAGGGGATGACAGAGGATGAGATGGTTGGATGGCATAACCGACTCAATGGACATGAGTTTGAGCATGGTCCAGGAGTTGGTGATGGATAGGGAGGCCTGGCGCGCTGTAGTCCATGGGGTCACAAAGAGTTGGACATGACTGAGCAACTAAACAACAACAATGGGCTTCGCAAGTGGAGCTAGTGGTAAAGAACCCACCTGCCAATGCATGAGACATAAGAGAAGTGAGTTCGATCGCTAGGTTGGTAAGATCCCCTGGAGGAGGGCACTCCAGTATTCTTGCCTGGAGAATCCCATGGACAGAGGAGTCTGGCAGGCTACAGTCCATGGGGTTGCAAAGAGTTGGACAGTAATAAAGCAACTTAGCATGCCTGCACGTACTTAATCGGTACTCTAAAAAAGATACTTCAAGACTTCTTATGGGATGATACAAACCTCAGATTGCTAATGTCTGCTCTTGGACTTCCTTCATGAAATATTCCTGCCCTTGCCAGAAACATTCTCCACCACTGCAGAAAGCTATGGAATACTTATTAGTTTCATTCCTAAACTTGGTGACCTTTTAGGCAAACCCCTAAAGATGAGAGAAGATAAAGAAGAAAACTAGGAAATGTCGTAGACACAGTCACTGCATTCATTTCTTGTTTTTGAAGTCAACAACTCTTGAGCTAAGAGTTTAGAAATTCTACTCAGGCATTAGAAATTCTATTTAGACATTCTTTCAACAATAAGTATGTGAATGATTTCCAAGTGACCCACTCTGTAGTTTGTACTTAGTGCGATCATGCAGCAGTTGCTGTAGGCAAAGTCAAGAGCAATTTGATTTTCATATAACAAACTTCTGATTAAATACTCAGTGGATTGTGTTTATCCATCATGACCTTCAGCTGACCTGTTGTTCCAAACCAGTCAGGAAGCAAGGACTGGTCGTAGGAGAAACAAGGTCTGTTAAATGTAAGTCTGAACTAGAGGGTCAAGAATTTTGTCATTAATTCACTCATGACTTTTAGACAGTTTCTTGTCTTCTTTGTAAAAAAATAAAATAAAATAAAAAGGCAAAGGAAATAGAGCATCGATGTTGAGTCAAGTAAAAATATGATTACTGGGTAGACCCCTCAAGGATATTGTGCTTAGTGAAAAAAGTAAACCTCAAAAAGTTACATATTGGACTTCCCTGGTGGCTCAGTGGGATGAAAATCTGCCTGCCGATGCACGGGACATGGGTTCGATCCCTGGTCCGGGAAGATTCCACATGCCTTGGTGCAGCTAAGCCCATGCACCACAGCTACTGAGTCAGCAAGCTACAGCCTGTGAGCTGGAACCACTGAAGCCCATGTGTCCAGAGCCTGTGTTTCTTAACTGGAGAAGCCACTGCAGTAAGAAGCCCACATATGGCACCAAAGAGTACCTCCCGCTCGTCACAGTGAGGGAAAGCCAGCACAGAGCAACAGCAATCCAGCACAGCCAGAAAATATTGATAAGCTTCCCTGGTGGCTCAGAGGGTAAAGAATCTGCCTGCAATTCAGGAGACACAGGTTCAATCCCTGGGTCAGGAGGATCCCCTGGAGAAGGGAATAGCAAACCACTCCAGTATTCTTGCCAGGAGAATTCCATCGACAGAGGAGCCTAGTAGACTATAGCCCATGCGATCGCAGAGTCAGACATGACTGAGCAACTAACACTTTCTTTCAAACAAACAAACAAAAGTTTTTTAAAAGTTACAAGCTGTTTGATTCCATTTCTACAACATTCTTCAGTTTGGTTCAGTTCAGTTCAGTCTCTCAGCCATGTTCAACTCTTTGTGACCCCATGGACTGCAGCATGCCAGGCCTCCCTGTCCATCACCAACTCCTGGAGCTTACTCAAACTCATGTCCATTGAGTCCGTGATATCATCCAACCATCTCATCCTCTGTCATCCCCTTCTCCTCCTGCCTTCAATCTTTCCCAGCATCAGGGTCTTTTCCAGTGAGTCAGTTCTTCCCATCAGGTGACCAAAATATTGGAGTTTCAGCTTCAGCATCAGTCCTTCCAATGAATATTCAGGACTGATTTCCTTTGGGATGGACTAGTTGGATCTGCTTGAAGTCCAAGGGACTCTCAAGAGTCTTCTCCAAGACCACAGTTCAAAAGAATCAATTTTTCAGCTCTCAACTTTCTTTATAGTCCAACTCTCACATCCATACATGACTACTGGAAAAACCATAGTTTTGACTAGATGGATCTTTGTTGGCAGAGTAATGTCTCTGCTTTTAAATATGCTGTCTAGGTTGGTTGTAACTTTTCTTCCAAGGAGCAAGCATCCTTTAATTTCATGGATGCAGTCACCATTTGCAGCAATTTTGGAGCACAGAAAGATAAAGTCTGTCACTGTTTCATTTATTTGCCATGAAGTGATGGCACCAGATGCCATGATCTCAGTTTTCTGAATATCATTTTAAGGCAACTTTTTCACTCTCCTCTTTCACTTTCATCGAAAGGCTCTTTAGTTCTTCTTCACTCTCTGTCATAAGGGTGGTGTCATCTGCATATCTGAAGTTATTGATATTTCTTCTGGCAATCTTGATTCCAGCTTGTGCTTCTTCCAGTCCAGAATTTCTCATGATGTACTCTGCATATAAGTTAAATAAGCAGGGTGACAATATACAGCCTTGATGTACTCCTTTCCTGATTTGGAACGAGTCAATTGTTCCATATCCAGTTCTAAGTGTTGCTTCCTGACCTGCATACAGGTTTCCCAAGAAGCAGGTCAGGTGGTCTGGTATTCCCATCTCTTTCAAAATTTTCCACAGTTTATTGTGATCCACTCAGTCAAAGGCTTTGGCATAGTCAATCAAGCAGAAATAGATGTTTTTCTGGAACTCTCTTGCTTTTTCAATGATCCAGCAGATGTTGGCCTTTTGATTTCTATTTCCTCTGCCTTTTCTAAATCTAGCTTGAACATCTGGAAGTTCATGGTTTACGTACTGTTGAAGTCTGGCTTGGAGAATTTTGAGCATTATTCTGCTAGTGTGTGAGATGATTACAATTGTGCAGTAGTTTGAGCATTCTTTGGCATTGCCTTTCTTTGGGATTGGAATGAAAACTGCCCTTTTCCAGTTCTGTGGCCACTGCTGAGTTTTCCAAATTTGCTGGCATATTGAGTGCAGCACTTTCACAGCATCATCTTTTAGGATTTGAAATAGCCCAACTGGAATTCCATCACCTCTACTAACTTTGTTCATAGTGATGCTTCCTAAGGCCCACTTGAGTTCGCATTCCAGAATGTCTGGCTCTAGGTGAATGATTACACCATCGTGATTATCTGGGTCATTAAGATCTTTTGTGTACAGTTCACCATTCTTGAAAGAACAAAATTATAGAAATTGAGAGTAGATAGGTTGTTTCCAGTAGACAAGGATCGTGGGTATGGCTGTAAAAGAGTAGCAATAGGGAGTTTCTTTGTGATGATAAAACAGTTTTGTATCTTGCTTGTGTTTGGCAGTTACATGAATCTCTACACTAGAGAGCATTGTATAGAGTTACATGTTCACACACACACACAAATGAATGCATGTTAAAAAGTGGTGAAATTAATTAAGATTTGCAGGTCACTGGATAGTATTGTATCAGTGTCAATACTTGGTGTCAGCTTCCGGGTCTTGGTATTTTACTTTAGTTGTGTGAAATGTCATCAATGGGGAGAGCTAGATGAAGGTAGGACTTCCCAGGTGGCTCAGTGGTTAAAAAAAAAAAAATCTGCCTGCCAATGCAGGAGACACGGAGACAAAGATTCAATCCCTGTTTCAGGAAGATCCGCTGGAGGCAGAAATGGCTACCCACTCCAGTCTGCTTGCCTGGAAAATGCCGTGGACAGAGGAGCCTGGCGGGCTATACAGTCCATGGAGTCACAAAGAGTCCCACATGACTGCGCACACATGGATGAAGGTATTATTTCAAAATAAAACATGTTTAACAATGGCTTTACATACCTGTCCCAAAGTGCCTTTTAGAGCAGTCCTATGTTCTCTGTGTGTACAATTACAATGAAAATAAAAGTAGAAATAATTAAAACAAAAGAAAGTGGTGAAAGAATGACAGTTGTTACATGGAGTGGGATGAGTCACAACAAAACCATCAAACGGAATTCTTCTCTTGTAACTTAACTTTGCATAAACGTGAATACAATGGCTCCTTGTTGAACATCACTTTGAACTTAAGGCAAAGTTCTTAGGGACAGCCTTTTGAAATCTAAGCCTTTTGTAAGTTGAGATGCTGTGGAACATTTGTTCTATGGGCTGCTTCACAAAAATAAAGGCATTAGTAGAAAAATAAGTTAGGGAATTCTGAATTAAATATCTTTTTCTGGGTCTTTTTTTTCATAATAATAATAATTCAGAAGATCATACTTTTGAAAAGAGAAACTTTGGACTTCTACTTCTTGACATAGTAGACTAGGTGATCCAAATAATTTGGATCAGCTCTCTGCTGAAGACAATCCCAGATGGTTCAGTGGTAAAGAATCTGCCTGTAATGGAGAAGATGTGGGTTCAATCCCTGGATCAAGAAGATCCCCTGGAGAAGGAAATGGCAACCTACTCCAGTATTCTTGCCTGGAAAATTCCATGGACAGAGGAACCTGGCAGGCTGCAGTCCAGGCCATCGCAAGAGGCAGATAAGACTTACTGATTAAACAAAAACAACTGCTGAAGACAAAGAGAAAGTTAAATAAAACAACCCCGCCCCCACACATAGATACATGCACACCGTCTAATTGGAGTAACTGAAATCTTTGGAGAGTTGTCAGTGCAATGAAGAAATCCACGGCCAAGATCCAGAAGGAGACAGAAATACAGAAAGATGATCCCAGCATTTGGGATCATTTTTATTCTAAAGGTGAGTGGCATTCTGAAAGAGGGAGCTCAGAACTTGAAAATACAAAATGTGCTGATCTTTTGCCAACCTCACATGGTGAGCGTGAGAATAACAGAAGTTCAGGGCCCCCCACAAAGCAGGGCTTAGAAAACCTCTCATGCTTTGGTTTGAAACACCCAAGCCCTATATCCTAAGAGCCCAGTAAGTGGGAAATAGCACAGCCCTGTGGGAATGGAAGCACGTCTTAGGATCATCTCAATTCTGGAGCATGCTATGTTTAATTGCTATCATGGCTGACTCTTTGCAACCCTTTGAACTATAGCCCATCAGGCTCCTCCGACCATGGGATTTTTCAGCCAAGAAGTACTTTCCTGAAGTATTGCCTGGAGTGAGTTGCCATTGCCTCCTCCACTGAATCTTCCCAACCCAGGGATCGAACCTGACTCTCCTGTGTCTCCTGCATTGGCAGGTGGATTCTTTACCTGCTAAGAGGACTCAAGTGATAAAGAGTCTGCTGGTTGATAGAGGAGATGCAAAAGATACAAGTGCAATCCTTGGATTGTGAAAATCCCCTAGAGGAAGAAACGACAACCCATTCCAGTATTCTTGCCTGGAAAATTCTATGAAAAAATAAAGTAAATCAACATAATAAAATAAAATAGTGAAATTTCAAAATAAACACACAAATAAAATATAAGCTATAATAAAATGACATAAAATTTAGAACATAAAGAAAAATAGTAAAAGTAAAATGTGAAGTAAAACATAGACTAAAATAAAATGAAATAAATGAAATAAAAACAATATATGAAATTTTAACAAAGATAAAAATAAATAATAAAGTAATATAAAATAAAATAGAAAGTAGAGATAATAAAATCAATAATAAAATAAAATAGATAATAGAACCAGAATGTAATAAAAGGAAAATTTTCATAATACTGAAAACTAATTCCCAACTTAGAATTCTATACTGGATGAAAAAAAATTCTTTAAGAATGAAGATAAAATAACGAGATTTTCAGAAAAGCAAACGGCAGAGAGGACTTGTCACTAGTAAGCTTGCACTTACTAGAGCAATATTACAGGGCATAGTTTATACTGTTTTATACAGGGCATATTTATTTTATACAGGACATATTTTATACTATGCACATACTAGAGCGATATTACAGGGCTTCCCTTGTGGCTCAGCTAATAAAGAATCTGCCTGCAATGTGGGAGACCTGGGTTCGATCCCTGGGTTGGGAAGATCCCCTGGAGAAGGGAAAGGCTACCCAGTCCAGTATTCTGGCCTAGATAATTCCATGGACTGTGTAGTCTATGGAGTTGCAAAGAGTCAGACACGACTGAGTGACTTTCACTTTCAGTATAGGGCAGGAAATATAAAAGCCATTCTGCAGAAGGAAGGTGAATGATCCCAGATGGGATCTTAGAGATACAGAAAGGATGAAGAATAAGAAAAGGCATTTACGTCTGTAAACTGAAATGAATGTAGATTGTTCAAATCTATAATATTTTAATAGAATATGAATATGTATGCAATTAAAATAAATGACAACAAAAGCAAATAAGTTGAAAGGAAGGGAAAGCAGTTCTTTCAAGTTTGAATGAAGTGAGGTCTCAGTTTATGAGTCAAGCAGGTCTCAGGGATCTCTAGGTCAGCTATGAAAGAACAGTAACCCCCCCACAATGAGAGGTGAAAACAAGACAAAGTGGAAATACTCCATGAAACCAAAATAATGCAAGAACAGAGGGAAAATGATTATCAAAACAGGTAGGATAAGTAGAAAGCAAATAGTAGGAGGCAAATTTTGCCTCAAATATATTACTATTTACAAGACCACAGTTATTGTAAACTATGTTCTCAGTTACTGACAATAAAACTAATTTTGAAGTCATGCTATATGTTAAACCACTTAACATTCAGTAGCTCATTTAATCCTCATAGCATCCATGTGTTGTAAGTATTACTATTTAGTAAGTATTATTGTTTATCCCCACTTTTAAAATAAGTTAATTCAGGAACAGAGGAGTTGAATAACTGGCCCAAGTTTGTCCAGCAGGGAGGGGACGAAGCTGGGTTTGAACATGTGTGTTTAACTCCAAGCTGGTGTTTTTGACCTCAGTGCTGTGCTGTGTGACCCTACTCCTCATGTGCTAGCACTGAGAAAGTTCCAGCTTATTGGGCATGAAAAAAAAAAAATTGTTTGGGATTTTAGGGATTTCTCCTGAATTAGTTAATGAAGCCACTACTAAAACTTAAAATGGAAGACCACATTGAAAGTTTGGTCGCCATTTCTATGAAGAGCCTTAAGCAATTTCATTGTTTCATGCATGATTTGCACATCTAGGAAATCAGCCCAAAGACTAAGTAAAGGAAAAGATGGGTAGAAAGACATGTTTGTGGGAACCTTATCTGTGACAGAGAAAAGGCGAAACAGTGTGACTATGTCATTACTATGTTTAACGGATGAGCAAATATGTGACCATTGAAACAGTATTGATAAATAAAAGCATATGTGTATTAGGGTTAGACTTTTATATATATGTGCTTTTATTTATCAAATTTATTTTTATAGACATGAATTTAGTCTTATTATATACATATAAATTATACACATACAATTTATATAAACATACACACATACAATTTATATAAATATAATAACAAGCTTATATTAAATGATGGGGAAAAGAAACAAGATAGCATACGCTAGAATCATCACAAGTGTATACAATCCCCCTTTCCATGCTCCTTGACAAAAATGCCCATGGCGGGGGGTAAGGGGTAAGAAACTATTCAAAAGCGAATAAAATCTTGAATCAAATATGCTAAAATGTTAGTAATATGCATATCTGGATTGTAGAATTGGATACATATTTGTTCCTCTCTTTGTATTTTCTGTTTCTCCTTGGGGCTCACATTATAAGTAATTCATTAATTAATTCATATATGAATTCATTAACACAAAATATGGTTGTCTGAAGTGCGCATCTTGTCTAATGAGGGGGTACTGCACTCTCCTTGAGCAGATTAGGAAAGGATACACTAACCAAGGAGGGCAGAGCTCCTGATGGGAAGTTGCCTTGTTTTCATGCATGGAAACAGCACGAACATCAAGTGGTTTGGATGTATTCATCTTACCCTCTTTGCCCTTGGAATGGAGGGAATGGGCCGTAAGACCACCTGGCTTCCGGATGGTGATGCCAGACAGCCGCCAGAGCCAGCTGCTCTAAGGGAAGAGCCTGGGCATGCCTCTAAGATAGCATGAGAGGGGAGGGAAGAGGACGCTTTGTTGCTGTTCAGTCCCTCAGTTGTGTGCAATTCTTTGAGACCCCAAGGACTGCAGCATGCTAGGTTTCCCTGTCCATCACCAACTCCTGGAGTTTGCTCAAACTCAGGTCCACTGAGACAGTGATGCCATCCAACCTTCTCATCCTCTGTCATCCCCTTCTTCTCTTGCTTTCAATCTTTCCCAGCATCAGGGTCTTTTCTAATGAATCAGCTCTTCACATCAGGTGGCCAAAGTATTGGAGTTTCACTTCAATTCATTCCAATGAATATTCAGGGTTGATTTCCTTTAGTATGACTTGTTGGATCTCCTTGCAGTCCAAGGGACTCTCAAGAGCCTTCTCCAACACCACAGTTCAAAAGCATCAGTTCTTCAGGCTCAGCCTTCTTTATGTTCCAACTCTCACATCCATACATGACTACTGGAAAAAAGCAAGTAATGAAACAACTTGTGTGAGTCCACTGCTCTCTCTGCAACTTTAAGTGACACTCTTGTAAGTTCATCAATGCATCCATCAGTGATCTTTAATAAGTAATATTGTTAGGTAACATTGAGTGTCTGTTGCATGGAAGTACTATGCTGGGGACCCAGAGGGGCTAAAATAATTTGTGGAAGAGATTTAGATTTTTGTCCCCAAAGCCAATCATTCATGGAAAAGGAGACTTCACTCTCTCTCTCTCTCTGCCAGTCTCTCTCTCTTTTTTTTTTTTTTAAACCAAAGTCTACCTCAGTTGCCCTGTCTATGGCGCACATATTTTTCAGATGTTTGGTGTTTGGTTATCCTGAGAATCAAAGAGTCCAGTAAGTGTTTACTGTGTCCCTTTAAAGGTAGTTTCTCAAAGCATAGTTTATCCTAGGAAGGCATGAAGGGATGGTTGTTTTTATCTCAGAGTTTCTTTTCTTGGTCTCTATGGACCCTGAGAGAGTGAGGATCCTTATGAGATTGGTTACAACAAAAATTTGTCTTTATCTTTTTCTAATCTCTAACTCAAACATGGCATTTTCTTCAATCACAAATATAGAGAACAAATGGCAGTGGTTAAAAGAAGGACATACAATTTTCTCATCAATAGAAATCACAGATATTTTTAAACCACATTATAGTTATTGCAAATGTATTACAATATTGTATAAACTCATCACCACCTTGAAATTATAGTTATTCAGCTTGGCAATAGGTCTTATTCTTTTTTGCTGTTTAATTAGTTAATTAGTTAAAAAATTATTTTTGACTGTTTCAGGTCTTCCTTGACGTGCAGGGGCTACTCTTCTTTGTGGTGGCTTCTCACTGAGGTTTCCTCTTGTCGAGGAGCACAGGCTCTAGACTTCAGTAGTTGTGGCTTATGGGCTTAGTTGCTCCGAGGCCTGTGAATCTTCCTGGACCAGGGATCAAACCCCCGTCCACTGCACTGGCAGTCACATTCTTATCCACTGCACCACCAGGGAAGTCCAGGTCTTATTCTTTAATGTGTTGATAATGAAGCATAACTAATTCTATTATAATTTTAAAAAAAACTAGTTTGATAACTATTTTGAGATTAACTAGATTCTCTAGAGAAAACAGAATCAATGCTAAGTGTGTACCTATATTATAGGAAGATTTACTATAAGGAATTAGCTCACGCAATTATGGATGCTAAAATGTCCCAAGATCTTCAGTCAGCAAGCTGAAGGCTCAAGTGAAGTCAGTTTTCCCTTTGAAAGTCAGAATCAATCACCCTAGCCAGCACAGTAACTCCCTTCTTTGCCTGTTTATTCAGAAGAATGAGGAACCCAAAGGGGCCTAGTGGCTGTCTTAACTCTCAATTCAATGGAATCACTGTTGTGTCTCCGGGTGGAAGCTCTGTGCCCTTTGGAGCTGAGACCTCTGGACCGATAGAGCTTAAGGTCATGGGAACAGGAAGCAAAGTTTTGCTAGTGGGTCACTAAGGGAAATAGTGGGTGGTACCACTCCCCTTTCCACCACTGATTCCTGGACTTGGGAGTCTTGGATCTGGGAGAAACAGCACCATATATTGCATTCTGATTCAGAGTATATGGAGACTTCTGGAAAACCTTACATCAGCCTGACCAGGTATCAATGCCTAGCTGATGCTATTGAGTCCTCGAAAGACTATTCCGCTGTTCTATCAAGCCAGTTGCTTCAGGATACAGTTGCTTCAGAAATACAGTTAGAATTCCAGTGACTTCCATGAGATGGGTCTGTTATTGCACTTCATTTACCGTGAAGTGAGAGCCTGGGTCAGAAGCAATGTGTGGAATGCCATGGCAGTGGCCTAGGCATTCTGTAGGTCCAGGAGTGGCAGTTTTGGCAACAGCATTGCATGTAGGGTAAGCAAGTGCATATTCAGAGTGTCTCTCCAGCACGAAGAAAATGCTAACCCTCTGTGAAGGCAGAATCTAACGTCATCAGCCCGCCACCAGGTGGCTGGTGGTCATTCCTGGTTATGGTGCCATGTCGGGAGCCTTGGCTGCTGGTAGATTGGGCACTTGGGGCAGGCATGGCTGTGTGGACCTTGGTGACTGGAAGTCCCTGTGGCTGAGCCTGTGAATTACCTGCAACCCAGCGACCACGGCTTCTCTGTTCACGAGCCCGTTGGGCTGTGATGGCAGTGACTGGGGAAAACAGCCGACTGGTACCCACAGAACAGGCCATCCTATTTACTTGACTACTGAACCACCTCTCTGCTGAGATATCCTTTTGGTGAGCATTCACATGGGACACAACTATCTTCACTTTTTTTTTGCCCCACTCTGAGGGGTCTATCCACATCCTCTTCCCCAAATTTCCTTGTCATCAGTTTTCCAATCACCTGCTTTTCTGGACTCTCCTGACAGACCACTGGCCCCAGCGCCTGAAACATACACAGTCACACACCTGGCCATTTCCCTTCTAACCAAAGCGCAGCCAAGGGCAGGGCTCAGAGTTCTTCCCATTGGAAGGCAGAACCATGTGTAAACCAGGCCCTAGTCTTTTCTTACTTTGTCAACGGGATTACAGGGATCTCCTCTCGAGTCACAGGTGTGGCTGGGAGAGAAGGCAGAGTAGCAGGAGGCGGGGGCACCGTGGGCATTCGAGTCATTTCTTTGTGTACCTTATTTATGCCTTCAGGGCCTGCTCAGTCCTGCTCACCTAAGCATCACTTCCGTGTGACAACAGAGCATTGCTGTGCATGACCAGCTTTATGGTTTGTGGTCATGTGGTAACTTAGTGGCTCATGGTTAAGCATTCAGTCTCTGCTAAGGCCCTGGCTTCCCTGATAGCTCAGTTGGTAAAGAATCCACCCACAATGCAGGAGACTCTGGTTCAATTCCTGGGTTGAGAAGATCCCCTGGTGAAGGGATAGGCTACTTAATCCAGTACTCTTGCACTTCCCTTGTGGCTCAGCTGGTAAAGAATCCGCCTGCAATGTGGGAGACCTGGGTTTGATCCCTGGGTTGGGAAGAACTCCTGGAGAAGGGAAAGGCTACCCACTCCAGTCTTCTGGCCTGGAAAATTCCATGGACTTGATTTATGCTTTGCCTCATAAGGGATATATCAATCTGACTTGCCCCGCTGTGACTGACAGTTGCTCAGTCAGGCCCGACTCTTTGCAAGCCCATGGACTATACAGTCCATGGAATTCTCCAGGCTAGAATACTGGAGTGGGTAGCCTTTCCCTTCTCCAGGGGATCTTCCCAACCCAGGGATCAAACCCAGGCCTCCCACGTTGCAGGCAGATTCTTTACCAGCTGAGCGGCCAGGGAAGCTCCACTAGATTTGCCCCACTAGATGCCTAGAAATTTCCCTGAAGTAGAAGGACCCTGAGTTCTTGTTGGATTATTTCCCATACACTGACAAACAGCTGTCTTACCAGTAAGTCCAGAGTAGTTGCTGCTTCTTGTTCACTAAGTCCAATCAGCATAATGCTGCCAACATAATGACCAGTATAATAAGTATCTTATAGACTAGAAAAGCAATCCAGCTCTCTGCCAACTAAATGATGACATGGGGTTGGAGAGTTGATGCACCCTTTGAGGTAAGAGAGTAGAAGTGTATTGCTGGCTTTGCCAGCTTAAAAAAAAAAACCACTGTTTCTACTGGCCTTTATAAATATATTTCAAGAAAAAAGCATTTTTCAGATTAACAGATGCACGCTAGGTACCAGGTTCTCTGTTAGTTTCTCAGACAATGAAACCACAGCTGGCATTGCAGCTGTATTGGAGTCACCACCTGGTGAAGCTTACAATAATCCATTGTCATTGTCCAAGATCCATCTGCCTTTGGCACAGGCCAGATCAGCAAGTTGAATGGGAATGTTACGGGAATCACCATTCCTGTGTCTTTCAAGTTTATGTAGTCTCTAGCTGGTTTTAGAAAAGGCAGAGGAACCAGAGATCAAATTGCCAACATCCACTGGATCATGGAAAAAGCAAGAGAGTTCCACAAAAACATCTATTTCTGCTTTATTGACTATGCCAAAGCCTTTGACTGTGTGGATCACAGTAAGCTGTGGAAAATTCTGAAAGAGATGGGAATACCAGACCACCTAACCTGCCTCTTGAGAAATCTGTATGCAGGTCAGGAAGCAACAGTTAGAACTGGACATGGAACAACAGACTGGTTCCAAATAGGAAAAGGAGTACGTCAAGGCTATATATTGTCACCCTGCTTGTTTAACTTACATGCAGAGTACGTCATGAGAAACGCTGGACTGGAAGAAACAAGCTGGAATCAAGATTGCCAGGAGAAATATCAATAACCTCAGATATGCAGATGACACCACCCTTATGGCAGAAAGTGAAGAGGAGCTAAAAAGCCTCTTGATGAAAGTGAAAGAGGAGAGTTAAAAAGTTGGCTTAAAGCTCAACATTCAGAAAACAAAGATCATGGCATCTGGTCCCATCACTTCATGGGAAATAGATGGGGAAACAGTGGAAACAGTGTCAGACTTTATTTTGGGGGGCCCCAAATTCACTGCAGATGGTGACTGCAGCCATGAAATTAAAAGACGCTTACTCCTTGAAAGAAAAGTTATGACCAACCTAGATAGCATATTCAAAAGCAGAGACATTACTTTGCTGATTAAGGTCCGTCTAGTCAAGGCTATGGTTTTTCCTGTGGTCATGTATGGATGTGAGAGTTGAACTGTGAAGAAGGCTGAGTGCCGAAGAATTGATGCTTTTGAACTGTGGTGTTGCAGAAGACTCTTGAGAGTCCCTTGGATTGCAAGGAGATCCAACCAGTCCATTCTGAAGGAGATCAACCCTGCGATTTCTTTGGAAGGAATGATGCTAAAGCTGAAGCTCCAGTACTTTGGTCACCTCATGCGAAGAGTTGACTCATTGGAAAAGACTCTGATGCTGGGAGGGCTTGGGGGCAGGAGAAGAAGGGGACGACAAAGGATGAGATGGCTGGATGGCATCACAGACTCGATGGACGTGAGTCTGAGTGAACTCCGGGAGATGGTGATGGGCAGGGAGGCCTGGCTTGCTGCAATTCATGGGGTTGCCAAGAGTCAGACACGACTGAGTGACTGAACTGAGCTGAGGAATCTAGCACTGTCTATCCTGAAAATCAAAGAGTCCACTGGCTATTTATTGATGTCCTTCTAAAGGTAGCTTCTCAAAGGTTATTTATCCATGAAGAAGTCAAACAAACTAGTCTCTGTGCATCTCTAGAGTTTTTCTATGGTTAGCATTTTTGTGACCTACGTTATAATACATCTTTACTTTTACTAATCTCTCACTCAAATAGAGTATTTCCTTTAACCATGAAATACTTAAGATTTTCTCACCAATAGAAATCATAGGTATTTTCACACTGCATTATAGTTGTTACAAATGTATCAAAATATTGTGTATGCTCATCACTACTCTGAAATTAAAACCATTCATCTTGATATTTAATGAGTTAATAAAGAAGCATAATAGTTACTATTTCCTGTTATTTTTAAAAACCATTTTGATAACTATCTTTATATTTCAACATAATTGCATTGGACAGAGTAAAACCTTGATATAATACTGAGTGCCTTATGTCCCTGATCCCCTTCATAGCTTATTTGGTGTCAGGAAACATCTGTATTTTCTGTCTGTGTAGACAATCTGTAATAATCTTCCATGACACTGATGATACTATTTTATTTTTGTTTTTCCTCTCACTCAGCCATTTCCCAAGTTATTTTGGACCTGAGGCGCACAGTTTCTATGGAAATGTATATCTTCTTGTTTCTACTCCCCTAAGTGTTCCTTTGAATCTAGTTCAGTTGAAAGAATGATGCCCTCTGTTGTTGCATTCCAAACACGAGCCTTACTACGATCTCAGAGTTTTAGGAATGGCAAAATGAGAAAGAGTTTTCCATCAGAGATAATCACAGAGAATATTTAGTCATAGTTCCTTCTTTCAGCTAGTGTTTTTCAGAGACCAAATTGGATGTCAAGAATAATTCCAGGTTATTTAAAGCTTCAAGGATAGCTATGGCATGGTTGCAATGGTAAAAAAAAAAAAAAAAAGCTTAATTGAGCAAGATAGACAAGCAGGCAAAAGGCTTTAGGCACATAGACCATGGAGCTGGGGACTCTGTCTGTGCAAGAGAAGATGGCTTTGTGAGTGAAGGGATAGATTCAGTCTGTAAGAATGAAAAATCAGAAAGAGAAATTTAGGAAACAGTCCTATTCACCAATTTCAACAAAAAGAGTAAAATACTTCAGCATAAACTTACCTAAAGAGATAAAAGAGCTGTATGCAGAAAACTATAAGACAATGATGAAAGAAATTAAAGACAACACACACAGATGGAGAGATATACCATGTTCTTGGATCAGAAGACTCAATATTGTGAAAATGACTATACTACCCAAAGTAATATATGGATCCAATGCAAACCTTATTAAACTACCACTGGTATTTTTCATAGAACTAGAACAAATAATTTCACAATTTGTATGGAAACACTAAAGACCCTGGATAGTCAAAGCAATCTTGAGAAAGAAGAATGGAGCTGGAGGAATCAACCTTCCTGACTTCAGACTATTACCAAGCTAGTTATCAAGACAGTATGGCACTGGCATAAAAATAGAAATATAGACAATGGAACAAGATAGAAAGCCCTGAGATAAATCCACGCACCTATGGGCACCTTATCTTTGACAAAGGAGGCAAAAATATACAATGGAGATAAGACAGTCTCTTCAATAAGTAGTGCTGGGAAAACTGGACAGCTATGTGTAAAAGAATGAAATTAGAACACTTCCTAACACCACACACAAAAATAAACTCAAAATGAACTAAAGACCTAAACATAAGACCAGAAACTATAAAATTCTTAAAGGAAAACATAGGCAGAACACTTTGACATAAACCACAGCAAGACCCTCTATGACCCACCTCCTAGAGTAATGGAAATAAAAACAAAAATAAACAAATGGGAGCTAATTAAACTTAAAAGCTTTTGCACAATGAAAGAAACTATAATCAACGTGAAAAGACAATCCTCAGAATGGGAGAAAATAATAGTAAATGAAACAACGGACAAAGAGCTAATCTCTAAAATATACAAGGAGCTCATGAAGCTCAATACCAAAGAACAGACAACTCAGTCAAAAATTGGGCAGAAGACTTACACAGACATTTCTCCAAAGAAGACACAGAGATGGCTAATAAACACATGAAAGAATGCTCAGTATCGCTCATTATTAGAGAAATGCAGATCAAAACTACAATGAGGTATCAACTCGCACATTTCAGAATCGCCATCATCAAAAAGTCTATGAACAATAAATGCTGGAGAGAGTGTGGAGAAAAGGGAACCCTCTTTCACTGTTGGTGGGAATGCAAATGGATACAGTCACTATGGAGAACAGTATGGAGAGTTCTTAAAAAATTGGGAATAAAACTACCATATGGCCCAGCATTCCCACTGCTGGGTGTATACCCTAAAGAACTGTAATTTAAAAAGGCACATGTGCTCCAATGTTCATTGCCTCACTGTTTACAATAGCTAGGACCTGGAAGCAACCTAGATGTCCATTGACAGATGAGTGGATAAAGAAGTTGTGTTTCATACACACAATGGAATATGGTTGGTCCTCTGTGACAACATAAAGGGGTGAGATGGGGAGGGAGTTCAGATGGAGTTTTAAGAGGGAGGGTACATATGTATACCTATGGCAGAGGCTGATTCATGTCGATAGATGGCAGAAACCAGAACAATATTGTAAACAACTATCCTCCAATTAAAATAAAATTTTCAAAAAAGAGTATGGTTTGCATAGTAGAGAAGGGACAAAGGAGAAGGGTTGACGATGAAAGATTGGATTGCTGGTGGATCCGTTACAGTCAGAAGAAGCAAAAGAGGTAAAGGAACACAGATTTTAGGGAGCATAATTGGTGTTTGTGGGCCTGGAACATAGTTATCTGGATGGGAAAAGGGGAGAAGATGTTACTGGAAAGGCACCATGTATGGAAACTGGACTTGGGATTTCTCAACAGGTTAATTGAAAGCTGTTAATAATGTTTTAGTTTAATTTTTTTACTGGACTATAGTTGATTTACAGTGTTAGTTTGCTAGTTTCTGCTGTACAGCAAAGCGAGTCAGTTGTACATATATGTATATGCATTCTTTTTTAGATTCTACTCCCATATAGGTCATTAGAGAGTATTGAAAAAAGTTTCTTGTGCTATAAAGTAGGTTCTTATTCATTTTCCACTTTTTATATAGCAGTGTTAATAACTTTCAAGTAGGAAGATAGCACTGTCAAATGTAAGCATCAGAAAACTGACTCAGGAGATGACACACTGAAGGAAGACAGTGGTGTTCAAAAGATCCTGTGAACCGTCTGAAGAAAAAGAGTAAAGAGCCAAAGGTGTCTTTCTGGCTTAGGTGAGAGGTGTGGTGGTGATATCCTTCACTGGGGAAAGGTCAAGTTAGGGGCAGAAAGCAAAGTTCTGGAGCTCGTGAGCGGTACTGAGAGTCTGGGAAAATGAATGTATGAGTCACGGGCATGGAAGTGATTGTTAAAGCTCTGGGAACAAACGCGCCTTCCTAGGCGGGTGTCTAGACTTGAGATGTGAAGAGCTTTGAGTACCAAACCCCGGGGAGCACTAGTGAAAGAGTGGAGCCAAGAAAGATGAGTCAGGGAAGTGAAGCGAAGGGCAGGAGTCAGAGGCTCCTTTGGAGAATCTGGAAGCACCATATGAGGCAGACGCAGGCTTGGGGGGTGGGTGGGGAGGATCTCAGTAAGGATTTCCAAAGTAGCCACCGAGACTGAGATCAAAGATGAATGTCCCAGAGGTGCAGTGGCATTATCCACATAAGGATGACATCTGGGGGAGGAGAGCTTGCAGTAGTCTACTACAGCTCACAAGCGTATGCCACAGACCAGGGGGCAGGAACAACAGAAGTTTATTTCCTCTCCATTCTGAAGGCTGGAGTCCGACATCAAGGTGCCGTCAGATCTGGTCTCTGCTGAGGCCTCTCTTTGTTATGCAGACGGCCACCTTCTAGTTGTGGCCTCGCATATCCTTTTCTCTGTGCATGGACCCTCTTGGTACCTTTTCCCCTTATAAAAGCATCACCCCTATTGGAATAGGCCCCCATCTTGGGACTTCATTTAGCCTTAATTGCCTCTTTAAATGTGTTGCCTCTTCATACAATCGCATTGAGCGTGAGGCTTCAGCAGATGAATTTGGAGAGGACACAGTTCAGAAGCTGTGGTGGGAAATGGTGACATGGGATGAACTTGAAAATACCCAGTATTTCAGAGTTATAGAGCAAATCACCCTGGAGAAGGAAATGGCAAACCACTCCAGTATTCTTGCCTGGAGAATTCCATGGACAGAGGAGCCTGGACACAAACTCATGTCCACTGAGTCAATGGTGCCATCCAACCATCTCATCCTTTGTCACTCCCTTTTCCTCTTGCCTTCCATATTTCCCAGCATCAGGGTCTTTTCCAGTGAGTACCCCCTGAGGCTGTGACATAGTTGAGCAAGGGAGGGGTCACACACCCAGGTACCATAAGTATGAATCCCCTGGGTTGTGCCTGAACCAACCCAAAGCCTCAGCCTCGTACCACTGAGCTGTTAGGTTGCTAAGAAACTGCCTTTTCCAGATGCCTTTCCCCTAAGAAGCTACTTTCTCTGGGCACTACCACTGCTGACTCAGCAACTTTGGAGTTGGTGCTTGGCAGCCAAGAAGGTCATTTCTTGCCATGGTCGGATGCTTGGGGACACTCATGAGTATGAGGCGCTCTCCCTTCCTAAGACAGATGTCCCACAAAAGCGGTTCTGCCCCTGCTCTCACCTCCTTTTGAACCACCCAAGTTCCTGCTGCCCACCAGCCAAAGGTCCCTTTGGAATGAAATTTACTTTGAATTACTCTCAAGCTTAAAATGCTCCAACAGATTTCCATCACATCTAGAATAAAGTCCAGTGGCTCAGATGGTACAGACTTTGTTTGCAATGCGGGAGACCTGGATTGGATCCCTGGGCCAGGAAGATCCCCTGGAGAAGGAAATGGCAACCCACTCCAGTATTCTTGCTTGGAGATTTCCACAGACCAAGGAGCCTGGTGGGCTATAGTTCATGGGGTCACAAAGAGTTGGACACAACTGAGTGACTAACACTATCACTATCGAGGATCATTACCAATATCTATTCTTTTTTTTTTTTTTGCTAGAGTGTGAGATGTTACACAGTAGCAAATGCTCAAAATTCTCCAACCCAGGCTTCAACAGTACCTGAACCAAGAACTTCCACATGTTCAAGCTGGATTTAGAAAAGGCAGAGGAACCAGAGATCGAATTGCCAATATCTGTTGGATCATAGAAAAAGCAGGAAAATTCCAGAAAAACATCTACTTCTGCTTCCTTAACTATGCTAAAGGCTTTGAGTGTGTGGATCACAACAAACTGTGGGAAATTCTTCAAGAGACGGGAATACCAGACCACCTAACCTGCCTCCTGAGAAATCTGTATGCAGGTCAAGAACACTTAGAACATGGAACTACAGACTGGTTCCAAGTAGGAAAAGGTGTATGTCAAGGCTGTATATTGTCACCCTGCTTATTTAATTTATATGCAGAGTACATCATGAGAAATGCCAAATTGGATGAAGTACAAGCTAGAATCAAGATCTCCAGGAAAAATATCAATAATCTCAGATACGCAGATGACACCACCCTTATGGCAGAAAATGAAAAAGAACTAAAGAGGCTCTTGATGAAAGTGAAAGAAGAGAGTGGAAAAGCTGGCTTAAAACTCAACCAAAAAATGAAGATCATGGCATTCGGTCCCATCACTTCATGGCAAATAGATGGGGAAACAATGGAAACAGTGACAGACTTTATTTTTTGGGGCTCCAAAATCACTGTATATGGTGACTACAGCCATGAAATTAAGACACTTGCTTCTTTTTTGGGGGGGAGGGATGCAGCAAATGCAGTTCTTTTTTTTTTTCTTTCTTTCTTTCTTTTTTATTTTACTTTACAATTCTTGGAAGAAAAGCTATGACTAACCAAGAACGTATACTAAAAAGCAGGGATATTACTTTGTGGACAAAGGTCCCTCTAGTCAAAGCTATGGTTTTTCCAGTAGTCATGTATGGATGTGAGAGTTGGACCATAAAGAAAGTTGAACACTGAAGAAGAACTGTTGCTTCTGAACTGTGGTACTAGAGAAGTCTTTTGAGAGTCCCTTGGGCTGAAAGGAGATTAAACAGGAAATCAATCCTAAATATTCATTGGAAGGACCAATACTGAAGCTCCAATACTTTAGCCACCTAATGTGAAGAGCTGACTTATTAGAAAAGACCCTGATGTTGGGAAAGATTGAAGGCAGGAGGAGAAGGGGATGACAGAAGATGAGATGGTTGGATGGTATCACCAACTCAATGAACATGAGTTTGAACAAGCTCTAGAAGTTGGTGATGGACAGGGAAGCCTGATGTGTTGCAGTCCATGGGGTCACAAAGAGTTGGGCATGACTGAGTGACTGAGCTAAACTGAACTTATTCATTTTTTAAAAATTGGGATATAGTTGTTTTACAATATTTTAGTTTCTGCTGTACAGCCACATGAATCAGCTGTATGTACACATATATCCTCTCCCTCTTGACACCCACCCCACACCTCCCATCCCACCCCTCTAGGTCATCACAGAGCACTAAGCTGAGCTCCCTAGCTAAATACTGTAGCTTTCCCCTAGCTATCTCTTTTACACGTGATCGTGTATATTGTGAAAAAGTGAAAGTCGCTCAGTCTGTCCAACTCTCTGTGACTCCATGGACTGTAGCCTGCCAGCCGTCTCAGTCCATGGAATTCTCTAGGCAAGAATACGGGAGTAGGTCGTGTATATATGCCAAGACTTATTCTTCCCATAACCTACAAGAGTGATTTTGCATGCACCCACACCCACACACACGCACACCCCGCCCAGTGCTGGGACACTTGGCAATGTCTGGGAACTTTAGGGTAGTCACAACTTTTGGAGGTGCTAACAGCATCTGCTGAGTAAAGCCTGGGGATAAGTTAAACATCCTGGTGTGGGTAGGCTCTGACCTCCCTCCTTCCACCATGACAAAGAACTCTGCAGCCCCAGAGGTGAAGAGTACTGAACCGGAGAGGCCCTCCAGGTCCCCAGGCTCTGGCCCTGTCTACGCTGTCCACCTTTCTGGTATTCCTCTCCGTCCCCCTTCTCCTGTACAGTCATGGCTTTCCCAGACACACCCTAGTCCCCTTAGGACACTTGCATTCAGTCCTCCTTCTGGTCTCTCTCCTGATTGTTTTCAGGGCTTGCCCCTTCCTAAGACTTTCTCGAATCTTAGGAACTAAAGAATTTCCCATTCCGTTCTTTCTTCATAGCACTTCCACTCACGGACAGGTACAGTACTATTGACCTCTCTTCATATGTCTTCCTTGCATGGAGGTGACCGCTATGATAGCATGGGCTTTGTCCCCTTTCCTGCCGTGTATCCCATCTCCAAAGTAAGGGCCAGCACACAGTGGACACTCAATGAATCACTGTCAAAGGAGCTAAGGAGGGAATGAAGACCTGTCCTGAGAGGAAGAGAAGGTTCCAGAGGTCCCCTGCTGGATGTGTGATCCCCTCACTCTCTCAATACTCATCAAAAGAAACCTCTTCCCTTTAAATTTGGAAGCTGCTTGGCTCCACGAGTGCCCAGCACCCACCCAACATGATGAGAGAGTCAATGGAGTCAAAGGGTTAAAAGTCATGGAGGTAAATGCCACGCATGGGCTTGCTTTGGTGAAATGACCTTCACTTCATTCTCCTTTTATTCTGGACTCTAGGTTTTTACAATAATGGGCTGGACAGGTTGACCAGCAACCTCAAATTCAAGTGCAATTTCCAACACTGTTTGCATTGTGTCAAATAAACCACTTATTTGCATATAAGTATGTGCACATTCACAGGCTTGTTGTCATAAGGGTCCAATTGTGAGTCACTCAGTTGGGTCCAATTCTTTGTGACCCCATGGACTGCAGCCTGCCAGGAGATTTTCCAGGCAAGAATACTAGAGTAGCTTCTCCAGGGGATCTTTCTGACCCAGGGATTGAACCCAGGTCTTCTGTATTGCTGGCAGATTCTTTACAGGCTGAGCCACCAGGAAAGTCCCCATAAGGGGCCGAGGTTCTCTTCTGATGGGTCAACCAATTAGTGTTGGTCAAATGGTTTCTATGAGAACATAGATTCAACTCAAACCAAAGTAAGTCTCTGAAGACTGAGAGTTGGGGAAGGAGAGTCAGCCAGAAACTCTTCAAAATGTTCTCTGACAACTTTATGTTCCTGAATAGGGAACTCTGGGAGTTCCATTAATTCACTGATGGTGGAAACACTTTATAGCATTGTGTGAAATAGTCTTCTGGAAAATAATTTCAGAACTCACTCATCTTCAGGACTCCTGATTTCCTGTCAACAGCAGTTTTTGCTTTTCTTTTTTCTTTCTCTCTCTCTCTCTCTCTCTTTTTTTTTTTTTTTTTTTTTGAGAGCTTTCCCCAGGGAAAAAGTAAAAACAGCTTTTCCTGGAAGAGTTCCTGCTACCCTCATTTACCTTTTGCATAACAAAAGCCCAGACTATAATTCTGAATGGCTGTTTTGTGTAGTTGAACCAGGTGTCCTGCTTGGAGAGACTGAACATTAGAAGTCAAAGAAATGCCAATTTGCTCTGTTTCAAAACACTTTGTTTCAATTGCTGCCAAAGCCTCAGGGCAAAATGCTATAATCTATTTTCAGTTCCAGCTTTTTAGTTGGCTCAGCCTCTTTTTCTTTCTTTTTTTTTTAAACTTATTAACATGCCCAAGTGACTGTATCACTTATTAACCTTATTGATCTGGGAAGCCTTTTATTAACTACAAAAGATATTCATTATTTGAAATTAGTTCTAGTTAACTTCTTGGCAAGAGAACATCAAAAGTGTGAAAGAGGAAAACTAATTCATAAATAAGACAAACATGCTGGTTAAAATACATCAGCAATATATCTGTTTGTAGATTAAATAATCAGACAATAGTAAGTTACATTGAGAAAGCTATGGCCACCCAACTTGAAGAAGGATACTGACATGTTTGATGAGGGCATATTTTCAATTTAAAGGGTCACCATTGGAGTTCCATCACATCTGCAAGATCTGGTCACTTTTTCTCCTGGCTGAACTACAGGGCAAAGAAAGATGCTAAAGAAAAGGCAATATATGGGTTGCTAGCTGCCAGAGACACAAAAGGTCCCAGGTGAATGCATAAGACTCATTCATTCAAATATTTTCTGAGCATGTACTATGGGCTGGATATCATTTTAGACTTTAAGTTTGCAAAATAAACATATATGTGTGTTAACAGAATGTTAAATGTCTGATACTCTGAGCTGGGATTTCCCCATAATTCTTAATCAGTATCTGGACCAGTTCATACACGATAGACTTGCAGTTTTTCTCTCCAAAATATTAGTAGCTCAGTTGTGTCCAACTCTTTGTGACCCCAAGGACTGTAGCCAGCCAGACCCCTCTGTCCATGGAATTCTCCAGGCAAGAATACTAGAATGGGTTGCTATTTCCCTCTTCAGGGGATCTTCCTGACTCAGGGACTGAACCCAGGTCTCCTACATTGCGGGAAGATTCTTTGCTGTCTGAGTCACTGATACTAAAGACCTGAGAAGTTAAGTTTAAACAATGGAAAGAAATGGGACTTTCAAAGATATGGAGTCAAATTCTAACACTGAGATGGACAAGTGATTTTAAGTCTTTGAATCTCAGGATTTTTCTTTATAAAATAACCCGACCTCATCAAATCAGTATCATGGGCTACGTAAGATAATGTACAGGCATTGCTGGCAGAAATGTAAAAGGATACAGCTGCTGTGGAAAACAATTTGGAGGGTTCTCAAAAAGTTAAAATCACCACATGATTCAGCAATTCCATGCTGATGTATATACCAAAAAAAAAAAAAATTAAAAACAGGTATTCTAACAAATACATATAAATGCATGCTCATAGCAGCACTATTTACGATAGCCAACAGGTAAAAATAGCCCAAATGTCCATCAATGGATGGATAAATAAACAAATGATGATATCTACAGACAATGGAATATTATCCACCACCCCCCCCACAAAAAAAGAATGAAGTACAGATACAACATGGATCTACTTCAAAAACATCATGTTAAGTGAAAGAAGCCAGACACAAAAGATCACACATTGTATGATTTCGTGTGTGTGCGCTCAGTCTTGTCTGACTCTTTGTGACCCCATGAACTGTATAGCCTGCCAGGCTTCTCTGTTAATGGGATTTCTTGAGCAAAAATACTGGAGTGGGTAGCCATTCTGTTTTCCAGGGGATCTTCCTGATACAGGGATCGAACTCAGGTCTCCTTCCTTGCAGGCAGATTCTTTACCATCTGAGCCACCAGGGAAAGCCCTGAAAAGCCAATACTGCTGTCTAAACATAAGTTGTAGGAAATGCTGAGCTCCCCCGCAGAGATTCAGAAATACTTTACAAAACTAAAGTATCATCAAGGAGGAGATTAAAAAATATTGTCCACTGTCTGCAAAATTGTGACTGCTTTAAGAAACCCTAACTTTCAGAGACACTTCTACAAAAGACACTAGAGTGAGAGATGACTTGGGAGGCTGTGGATGAGAGGTGGAAGGAGCCCTTGGACAGGAGGACCTGGAGGGAGTCTGGGCTCAGAACTCCTAGTAAGACTGGACTTATCCTGCATGAACTGAAGCGTCCTTGAGCTTCAGTTTTAATCTGTGAAACAAAGAAAGCAATACCGTCCTCATAGGGAACTTGAAGGAATTATACTCAAGGTGGAAAAATGCTTCACAGTCTTTTGTTGTATGGAAAGCATTGACTGAATTCTTTAGACAATCATGCCGCAAGGACACACAGCTTACTTTATGATACTGCTGTACTGATAACCTCAGATATGCAGATGACACCACCCTTATGGCGGAAAGTGAAGAGGAACCAAAAAGCCTCTTGATGAAAGTAAAAGAGGAGACCGAAAAAGTTGGCTTAAAGCTCAACAGTCAGAAAACGAAGATCATGGCATCCAGTCCCATCACTCCATGGGAAATAGATGGAGAAACAATGGAAACAGTGGCAGACTTTATTTTGGGGGGCTCCAAAATCACTGCAGATGGTGATTGCAGCCATGAAATTAAAAGACGCTTACTCCTTGAAAGAAAAGTTATGACCAACCTAGATAGCATATTGAAAAGCGGAGACATTACTTTGCTGACTAAGGTCCATCTAGTCAAGGCTATGGTTTTTCCAGTAGTCATGTATGGATGTGAGAGTTGGACTGTGAAGAAGGCTGAGCACCAAAGAATTGATGGTTTTGAACTGTGGTGTTGGAGAAGACTCTTGAGAGTCCCTTGGACTGCAAGGAGATCTAACCAGTCCATTCTGAAGGAGATCAGCCCTGGGATTCCTTTGGAAGGAATGATGCTAAAGCTGAAACTCCAGTACTTTGGCCACCTCATGAGAAGAGTTGACTCACTGGAAAAGACTCTGATGCTGGGAGGGATTGGGGGCAGGAGGAGAAGGGGACGACTGAGGATGAGATGGCTGGATGGCATCACTGACTCGATGGATGCGAGTCTGAGTGAACTCCGGGAGTTGGTGATGGACAGGGAGGCCTGGTGTGCTGCAATTCATGGGGTCGCAAAGAGTCGGACATGACTGAGTGACTGAACTGAACTGAACTGAACTGTACTTTTGTATCATGTGTCAATATCTTGAAGGATTTGAAACAGTTTAAACATGGTAGATGAATGAATGAATGAAGCATTAACATGCCTAACTGGAAGGAGAGGTTCTGATTGGCTAGTGAGCTCCTCAAAATCACCCCAATGCAAAAAAAAAAAAAAATTCCCCAATGAAGCACCCACCATTGGTTTCCCACCAGCCTGCTTCCCTCATTAGAATCTCCAATTCATACACCATAGACCTGGATTAAAAGCATTCCCTATGGTATGCATTTCTAGGCTTCTTACTGTTAGGACAGGACACATAATTTGGGGGACCCAGTGCAAAATCAAGACCCCTTTTTAAAAAGTTTTTAACAGTCTCAAGACACAGATCAAACAAGTCAACCCTAAAGGAAATCAATCCTGAATATGCATTGGAAGGACTGATGCTGAAGCCGAAGCTCCAATATTTTGGCCAGCTGATGTGAAATGCATTGGAAAAGACCCTGGAAATGAACACGCATTTACATGAATGCCGTTATGAACATGCATTTACATGTATCATTGGAAAAGACTCTGATGCTGGGGAAGATTGAAGGCAGGAGAAGAAGGGGGCAACAGAGGATGAGATGTTTGGATGACATCACCAATGCAATGAACATGAACTTGGGGAAACCTCAGTAGACGCTGAGGGACAGGGAGGCCTGGCATGCTGCAGTCCATGGAGTCACAAAGAGTCGGACATGACTTGTAGGTTGAACAACAAGAAACTGACAGGTGAGCATTTGTTGAAGTTGAGGGCTTTCTAAGCACAAAATATTGTCTGATGGTCCAGATCACATGGTCATGAACCCTGCCCCACTTATCACCTACAAGTGAGATATTCAAATGCCTTAGCACATTATATAAGGCTTCCATCCTCTCCCCTAGGGTCCCAGGTACTTAGGATTTATCTCATGGCACTTAAGTCACATTTGTTTTACACCTGGGTATCCCTACAAGAAAGTGAGCTCCTTGAGTTCAGGGAACATATCTTATTTCCTTCTGTGTTTCTAGCTCCCAGCCCAGTGTCCGGCACATGGATGGTTCCAAGTCAATGGGAATGGCCACCTGCCTGGATTACAGCCACCCTGGACCATTCATTCTCTGATGTGGCTCTGGCTGGGACCTCTGAATCTTATCCTGTGCCTGTTCAGGTTTTGGCTTTGACTCTTGACCTTGCCCCCAGTTGATGGGACAATAAGTCTTTTCTTGGACTCCTAGTACCTCTTTCCTCTCTCCTTTGATTCTGAGCCTCAGGGATGGTGCTAGCACTCAGACTCGTCATTCATATTTCTGAAGCAGCGTGACCTAGGGTGAAGTTTCTCTAAAGCAGATTCCAACACAAGGGTTTGGGCCAAGAATTTTATCTGGGCCAAGAACTGATGCTGAAACCAAAGGTCCAATAATCTGGCCACCAGATGCAAAGAGCTGATTCACTGGACAAGACCCTGATGCTGGGAAAAATTGAAGGCAAAAAGAGAAGAGGGCAGCAGAGGATGAGATGATTAGAGAGTATCACCGACTCACTGGACATGAATCTGAGCAAACTCTGGGAGACAGTGAAGGACAGGGAAGCCTGGTGTGCTGCAGTCCATGGGGTCACAAAGAGTTGGACACGACTTAGCCACTGAACAACAGCAACAGCATTTTATTTGCATGCTGAAAGACTGGGGAAGTGAGAAAGTGGAGGACCCAAAGCCAAGACGAGATACCTTAATTAGTAGGTTTCATTATGGGCAACCTGAGCTCAAGCTGCTGAGGACCTTCTAAAAAGTTGTGTTGAACCCAACTCTAAGTGGACATATCAGGGTTATTTATTCACCGCTGTTGCCTCTCCTTGATTGACAGTCACTCTGGGAACTTCCTGGCACGTCAGCCTGTTTTGTATGTGGGTGTGTATACCCATGGTAGGAGGATGCTCTTAGCCAGGAGATGCGGGAAGCCATCAGCATCGCTGCAGGTAGCGTCTGGGATAGGGGTGTGTGTATGTATGGTAGGAAAATGTGAGCCACTGATGACTTCAGTTACATAGAGAAATGCTGTTAAACAATCTTGGCAGAGATGTTCTGAGATGATCGTGAATTCCAGCTAGTACATGAGTGGCAGAAGCTACAGCAGATAGTTTCTTAAGGCTGCTGTTACAAAGTCCCACAAACTGAGTACTACATCATCTCACAGCTTTGAGGTCAAGTCCATAGTCAAGGTGTCAGCAGGGCCACGACCCCTCTGAAGGCTCCAGGGGAGAACCAGTTCCAGTCTCTCAACTTCAGTTCAGTTCAGTCGCTCAGTCCTGTCTGACTGTTTGTGACCCCCTGCAACATGCCAGGCTTCCCTGTCCATAAGCAACTCCTGGAGCTTGCTCAAACTCATGTCCATTGAATCGGTGATGCCATCCAACCATTTCATCCTCTGTTGTCCCATTCTCCTCCTGCCCTCAATCTTTTCCAGCATCAGGGTTTTTTTCCAAAGAGTCAGTTCGTCGCATCAAGTAGCCAAAGTATTGGAGTTTCAGCTTCAGCATCAGCCCTTCTGATGAATATTCAAGGTTGATTTCCTTTAGGATGGACTGGTTGGATCTCCTTGCAGTCCGAGGGACTCTCAAGAGTCTTTTCCAACACCACAGTTCAAAAGCATCAATTCTTTAACACTCAGCTTTCGTTATAGTTCAACTCTCACATCCACACATGACTACTGGAAAAAACAAAGCTTTGACTAGACAGACCCTTGTTAGCAAAGTAATGTCTCTGCTTTTTAATAAGCTATCTAGGTTGGTCATAACTTTTCTTCCAAGGAACAAGTGTCTTTTAATTTCATGGCTGCAGTCACCATCTGCAGTAATTTTGGAGCTCAAAAAAAAAAAAGTCTCTCACTATTTCCATTGTTTCTCCATCTATTTGCCATGAAGTGATGGGACTGGATGCCATGATCTTAGTTTTCTTATTCACTCTCCTCTTTCACTTTCATCAAGAGGCTCTTTAGTTCTTCTTCGTTTTCTGCCATAAGGGTGGTGTCATCTACAAATCTGAGGTTGTTGATATTTCTCCCGGCAATCTTGATTCCAGCTTGTGCTTCATCCAGCCCAGCGTTTCTCATGATGTACTCTGCATATAAATTAAATAAGCAGGGTGACAATACACAGTCTTGACATACTCCTTTCCCTATTTGGAGCCAGTCTGTTGTTCCATGTCCAGTTCTAACTGTTGCTTCTTGACTTGCCTACAGATTTCTCAGCAGGCAGGTCAGGTGGTCTGGTATTCCCATCTCTTTCAGAATTTTCCGAAGTTTGTTGTGATCCACATCAAAGCCTTAGTCCTTAGCTTGTAGATGCCGCCTTCTCCCTCTCCGTCTTTCCATGGCCTTCCTCCACGTGTGTGTCTATGTCCAGTTTCCCTTTCCTATGAGGACACCAGTCCTAATGATTAGTTTGTTCGTGCGTGCTCAGTTGTGTCTGACTCTTTGCAATGCCATGTAGCCACCAGGCTCCTCTGTCCATGGGATTTCCCAGGCAAGAATACTGGAGTGGGTTGCCATTTCCTCCTCCAAGGAATCTTCCCTACACAGGGATTGAACCCTAGTCTCTTGCATTGAGAGGCAGATTCTTTACCACTGAGCTACCTGGGAAGCTTCTTATTGGATTAGGACCCACCGTAATGACCTCATTCTGCCTTGATTAGCTCTGTAAAGACTATCTCCAACTATGCTTCCTTTCTGTATGGGGAATTGGGGCTTCAGTATATCTCTCCAGGGGACATAATTCAATCCAAAGCATGATTCAGTGAAAAGAAAGCACTAAACTTTGTCCCACCCAGTCTCCCTAAGTAGGCAAACACCTAACAAGGAATTGTACCCCTTGTCAACTTAGGCGTTTCGAGCATTTCCCCAAACAGCAGCCCCTGGGGTTTTCTTTTTTTTACTTCACTCAATCACAGTAAAGAGAAAAGAGGGCCAGACTCAGCAGGAAGACAGACTATTACCAAAGGTATAAGCATAAATGCATCTAAGACGAAAGCCAGCATGGCTTGCAAAAACCATGGGGTAATTCTGTCCAAGGGGAAGATTTGCTGGAAACCCTTTTAGGTGAAGACTAACTATCATGGGAGGTATGTGGTAAACTAGGAGAAATCCACAGGGGGATCTTTGTAAAAACTGAAATAATTAAAGGCTTCAAAAATAGGACCTAGAGAAAAGGCTAAAAGGAATTTGATAATTTTGCCTGCAGAAAGCAGCCCTTAGGTGTGGCTTCCCAGTTCCTCTGCATTTGAAAGGTGGCCAAAGGCACTCCTATTCCTGCTGAGAAGACAGTGATGGGAAAAAGGCTCAGACTGAAGGGGGAGATTCAGGTGGGATAAACTGAAAATGTTCCAGAATTAGCCTGCATGGTGTCAACACTCCAGGATTGGTTCACTGACAGAAGACTTTACTTTTGCACAAATGTAATGATTTATGCAGATTCCTTTTATACATGTCATCTCATCTGATTCTTCCCACTCTCCTTTTGTGGAGGACAGATTAGTAACATAGTATAAACTGTAAAGTGTGGTACACATGACTTAGACACTGCCTTTTGCCAGTCTAGGGTGTCTCAACCTCAGTATCATTGACGTGGGGGACCTGATGATCCTCTCTTGTGAGAGACTGCCCTGAGCCTAGTAGGATATTTAGCAGCACCTCTGGTCTTTACTCAATGGAGGTAAATAGGACCCCTCCTCCCATCTTGACACCATAAAGTAACTCCCATCGTTAAAAATGTTTCCCCAGCTGAGAACCACTCATTAGTCTAAGTTTCCCCAACTTCAGTTTAAGCCGTTTCACTACTTTTTTTTTTATCCTTTGGGGGAAATGAGACATATTGTTGTTCACTTTTTAAATATTTGAGAAAAATGGAGAGACATAGCCAGGGACTGCAAGGGCCTCTCAGACCACTGGGGAATGGTGCCATCATGCTCCCGCAGTGGGAAGGTGGCTGTCACGTGATGCACCCAAGGGTGCAGAGGTCACAGGAGCCATGAGTCTGCTTAGCATCATCAGGGAGGAAGTTTCACAGAAGAGGGAAGATTGAGACTAGAGTGTTAAAGGATGAATGGGAGTTTATCTACTAGATCTTGTTACTTATCATGCTATATTCAACTTCTTATTCGAGGTCAGGGATTGTCACATGGGTTACGGAACAGATCAGGCCTGCTGTCTGTCATTATTTATTTGGTTGTGTTGGATCCTCACTGTTTATGTGAAATCTTCCATCGTGGTGTGCACGGTATCTAGTTGCGGCATGTGAGCTCAGTAGTCTCGGCACACAGGCTTAGTTTCTCCAAGATATGTGGGATCTTAGCTCCTTGACCAGGGATCGAACCCACAACCCCTACATTGCAAGGTGGATTCTTAACCACTGGGCCACTAGGAAAGCTAGTGTCTGTTTTCATTAATAAAGTTTTATTGGAACACAGTCGTGATCATTCATTTGACTAATGCCTATGGCTGCTCACATGATACAATAGCAGATCTGAGTAGTTGCATCAGCGTCCAAATGGGTCACAGAGATGAAAATACCCACTATGTGGCTCATAGAACAAACTCCCATCCCAAACTCCCATATTAACTCAACTCCCATCAAGGACCTGGGATTGTGAAGCACAGAGGTCCTTACTGGATAACTGCTCTGCTGCCTCACTTCTTGCTGCTTAAAGTAAGATCATCCACCATGTACCAAGCACTGTGGTTATAGATGCTTCTTTATTTCTTCATGGCAATGACCTTGGCAAATATATACTGTATTTACCAGTCCAACAAACAGAAGTCCAGATAAAATGGTGAACTTTACAAAATTATATGACGACCTGATGTGAACTCACGGGAGAAGACCCTGATGCTGGGAAAGATTGAAGGCAAAAGGGGAAAGGGGTGGCAGAGGATGAGATGGTTGGATGGCATCACTGACTCAGTGGACATGAGTTTGAGCAAACTCTGGGAGAGAGTGAAGGACAGAGGAGCCTGATGTGCTGCAGTCCGTGGGGTCCCAAAGAGGTGGAAACAACTTGGCAATTGAACAACAGCAAAAAGGCTGGTGGATGGGGTGTTCAAAGTCCCATTTTTCAATTCAATGTCATTCAAACTCCATGAGTATTGGTTTCTTACCTATTAAAAGCAAATAAAGAGACCTACCTATTTCAGACAGACAAGCTTTCTTCTGAAATAGAAGTGATATTAACTCTTCTGATAACAAAATGCTGTGTCCGTAACCGTGATCCCAGCTGTATAACGAAGTACTGGGTGACTGCTGTGCTCTGCCTTCTAGTAGCACTGGGATCAGCAGTATCACACACATGAACTGTCACAGATTTATCCTTTTACACCATTTGTGGCTCACTTCAGTAAATGCTCCCTTCCCAATCATAGCTCAGTTGGCAGCTCCAGGGAAACAAATAAAATTCAAGCTTGAAGTTAAAAGAGGCTTGAGAGCAGCAACTTGAATAAATCCGCTCTGTAAAGGGTTTAGAGATCCTGGAGGCCACATTAAAGACATTCCCTAAATCAACTCAGGATGGGGCTGCCTGGGTGGCAAGGGAAATTGACATGCCCCAAAGATCTGAGGGCTTCCCAGGTGGCGCTAGTGGTAAAGAACCCGCCTGCCAGTGCAGGAGAGGGAAGAGACTGGGTCTGATCCCTGGGTTGGGAAGATCTCTTGGCAGATGGCATGGCAATCCACTCCAGTATTCCTGCCTGGAGAACCCCATGGACAGAGGAGCCTGGCAGGCTACAGTCCATGGGGTCGCATAGAGTCAGATACAACTGAAGTGACTTAGCACGCACGCACAAAAATCTGATGTTGCCTTCTCACCACTAAATCAATTAGGGTTTGGGTCAGGTTAGGGTCAGGGGATAATAAAGCTGGCAGCAGTTGTACAGATGAGCTTCAAACACAATGGACTGGTTGATCGTGCATACCCCCCGGCCTTGCTTCTCTTTCCTGGATGCATTGCTGGGTGCACACATATTACTAGCCATGTGTGTGGAACAAAACAATTACCACGAATGATGGAGCAATGCTTTAACAATCAGGACTCAGCACAATGCACAATGTATTTTTTTTATTTATTATTTTTTTCTATAGAAATATTTAATCAAGATAATCACAATTATAATTTTTAAGGGTGACAGCAACTAATGTGAGATTGTAATAATTTTGGTCATAACATTCATAAAAGATCTCTGCTTACATAAATTATGTCGTGTATGTGTGTATGCTCAGTCCTGTCTGACGCTTTGCCACCCACCAGGACTGTAGCCCCACCAGACTCCTCTGTCCATGGGATTTTCCAGGCAAGACTACTGGGATGGATTGCCATTTCCTTCTGCAGGGTATCTTCCTGATGCAAGGATCAAACCTGAGTCTCTTTTAGCTCCTGCACTGGCAGGCACATTCTTTACCACTGAGCCACCATGTAATTCCAAATTATATCATATGTTTAACTTAAATCTTTATATTAAAAGCATTTGTAATATTATAGTTTCAAAAATGATATTATCTTGCACATTTTTTAAAACTTTTTCTTTTATATTGGAGTATAGCTGCAAAGTGGCAGACTTTATTTTGGGGGGCTCCAAAATCACTGCAGATTGTGATTGCAGCCGTGAAATTAAAGGACACTTGCTCCTTGGAAGAAAAGTTATGATCAACCTAGATAGCATATTGAAAACAGAGACATTACTTTGCCAACAAAGGTCCATCTGGTCAAAGGCTATGGTTTTTCCAGTAGTCATGTATGAATGTGAGAGCTGGACTATAAAGAAAGCTGAGTGTCGAAGAATTGATGCTTTTGAACTGTGGTGTTGGAGAAAACTCTTGAGAGTCCCTTGGACTGCAAGGAGATCCAACCAGTCCATCCTAAATGAAATCAACCCTGAATACTCATTGGAAGGACTGATATTGAAGCTGAAACTCCAATACTTGGGCCACCTGATGCAAAGAACTGACTCATTGGAAAAGACCCTGATGCTGGGAAAGATTGAAGGCAGGAGGAGACGGGGACAACAGAAAATGAGATGGTTTGATGGCATCACTGACTCAACGGACATGAGTTTGAGTCAACTCTGGGAGTTGGTGATGGACAGGGAGGCCTGGCATACTGCAGTCCATGGAGTCACAAAGAGTCGGACACAACTGAGTGACTGAACTGAACTGAACTGATAGCTGATTCACAGTGTTGTGATAGTTTCACACACCACACATTTGAAATTCACCATCTTGTTCGATCCTTACAACCACCCTCTGTAGTAGGCACTGGTAATAGCCCCATTTTACAGATGAGAAAGATGAGTCTCTGGAGCTTAAACAACTTCCCTTGCATCATATCAATGTGAAGAATGAAAAGCAGGTCTTCCTGTTTCCTAATCAGGTCACAGCTCCATCATTAGTGAAGCATAGGGTTCCCTGTTGAGGGCATTTCCTGTCCAGGGAGTGGAAAGGCATTCCAACTTCCCTGAGCCAAAAGGGTTCTGCCCACATCTGACTGCCTGGTCCCTGGCCTTGCCAAGCTGGCTAAGATGGGCTATGGTGTGTTGAGCACCTCAGAGAGTGTAGACCCCCCACTACCTCCAGAATGGGCATACGTAACCAATCAGTGTAGTGAAAAAGAAGGAAACGATTAAGCCCCCAACGGACGGGACATGTGGAGGGTATCTGAGCAGTAGAAGAAGGAGGTGTGAAAGCCCCCAGAGCCTCAGGCCAGAGGCAGCAGCTTGAACCCACATGGGAGGACGCACCCTCCCTGCCAAAGCCATGGGCTGCTGCAGCCTTGGGCGTGTGGGGTCTGTCCTGGCCTGTGTGTGCAGATGTGGCTGGGAGCATCTCTGTCTCTCCCCAGCACATCCCAGCCACAGCTGCCTTTCTGCTCTAAGCTTCCTCTAGTTGTCAGGATCCCCTCCTCCAAGAGGTCAGCATTAGCTTCTCTGTTCTCACTGGGGCTCCCCTGGAAAGGTGAGTACTCTAGACACTATCTAGGGGCAAAGCCCACTTCAAGTACACTTACTGGAACCTTGCCACCATTGCCTTTTGTTGTAGGTGGAATTGTGTCCCTTCAGAAAGATATGCTGAAGTCTTAACCCCCAGGGCCTTTAAATATGACCTTAATTGGAAAGAAGGTTGCTGGTACTGAATTGTGCCACATCCACCCACAAATCTATATATTGAGCTATCCCTCAATGTGGCTATATCTGGATATAAGGTCTTTAGGAAGTTGTTGTTGTCCAGTGGCTCAGTCATGTCTGATTCTTTGCGACCCCATGGACTGCAGCATGCCAGGCTTTATTGTCCATCATCAACTCCCAGAGTTTACTCAAAGTCATGTCCATTGAGTCAGTGACGCCATCCAACCAATTCATCCTCTGTCCCCCCCTTCTCCTCCTGCCTTCAATCTTTCCCAGCATCAGGGTCTTTTCCAATGAGTCGGCTCTTAACATCAGGTGGCCAAAGTATTGGAGTTTCAGCTTCAACGTCAGTCCTTCCAATGAACACCCAGGACTGATCTCCTTTAGAAAAGACTGGTTGGACCTCCTTGCAGTCCAAGGGACTTTCAAGAGTCTTCTCCAACACCACAATTCAAAAGCTTGAATTCTTTGGCCCTCAGATTTCTTTATAGTTCAACTCTCACATCCATACATGACCACTGGAAAAACCATAGCCTTGACTAGACAGACCTTTGTTGGCAAAGTAATGTCTCTGCTTTTTAATATGCTGTCTAGGTTGGTCATAACTTTCCTTCCAGTGAGTAAGCATCTTTTAATTTCATGGCTGCAGTCACCATCACTATTTTTTGAAGCTCCCCAAAATAGTCAGGCACTGTTTCCCCATCTATTTCCCATGAAGTGATGGGACCAGATGCCATGATCTTCATTTTCTGAATGTTGAGCTTTAAGCCAACTTTTTCACTCTCCTCTTTCACTTTCATCAAGAGGCTCTTTAGTCCTTCTTCACTTTCTGCCATAAGGGTGGTGTCATCTGCATCTCTGAGGTTATTGATATTCCTCCCGGCAATCTTGATTCCAGCTTGTGCTTCATCCAGCCCAGCGTTTCTCATGATGTACTCTGCATATAAATTAAATAAGCAGGGTGACAATATACAGCTTTAATGTACTCCTTTTCCTATTTGGAACCACTCTGTTGTTCCATGTACAGTTCTAACTGTTGCTTCCTGATCTGCATGGTCTTATATGAAAAGCTCTCCAGCTCTCTTTCTCAGCTCAGTGAAGACATAGTAAGGAAGTGACCATCTGTAAGCCAAGAAGAAAGCATTCACCAGATACCAAACCAGCTGGCACCTTGATCTTGGACTTCTCAGCCTTTAGAACGGAAAGAAAGTTAATTTCTGTGGCTTGAGTGATTCAGTCTATGATGTTTTACTACAGCTGTTCAACCAGACTAAAACAAAGGTTTTTGCAGTTCTAATCTAGTTCACATCATTAGTCGTGAACATGGGCCCCCAGTACAAGAGGCGAAGGGGTACAGAGACAGACGCACACAGAGGATGGATGAAGTGAAGGCACACAGGGAAGATGGCCATGCAAAGGCGGAGTCAGAGGTGATAGCGATGCTGCCAAAAACCAAGAAAGCAGAAGCTGGAAGAGGCAAGCAATGCTCTCTCAAGGGAGCTTTCAGAGAACGTACGGTGCTACCGACACCTTGAGTTTGGACTTCCTGCTTCCAGAACTTTGAGAAAACTGTACATTAATTTTGTTCTTAGGCACCAAGCTTATGGTCCTTTGTCACAGCAGTCATAGGAAGTCGAAGCCACCATTTACTCAGAAAAGGCTGCTAGAGTGCAAATATTTGAAAAAACCACTGCTAGGAGGGTATTCAGAATTCTGCTGTGAGGATTTTTTTTTTCAATAAATTATTCTCAGAGCATTCTCTTGGCCTCTCATTAGTCAGTAAGACTGTGCAACATGCTTGGCTGTTATTAGCTGAGAACCATTTCACTGGAACCTTCTAAGCAGGTTACAGCCCTGTCTCTCTCTGGGCTTGTGAGGAACACAATGGTGTGATGGACCCATGGGCTCTGTGGACCACGTCCCTAGTGAAGTGACCAATTCTGCTGGCTCTGATTGGCTGTTGGTGCTTTTAGTAGGTCTTCCCTCCTAGGTGTAATTTTATGTCCACTTCAGTTGGAAGGCAACATTGTTCTGTAGTCGGCAAGCGGTCACAGTGACTATGAGCTTCCCTGGTGGCTCAGACAGTAAAGAATCAGCCTGCAGTGTGGGAGACCTGAGTTTTATCTCTGAGTTGGGAAGATCCCCTGGAGGAGGGAATGGTTAACCACTCCAGTGGAGTACGTCAAGGCTGTATATTGTCACCCTGCTTATTAACTTCTATGCAGAGTACATCATGAGAAATGCTGGACTGGAAGAAACACAAGCTGGAATCAAGATTGCTGCGAGAAATATCAATCACCTCAGATATGCAGATGACATCACCCTTATGGCAGAAAGTGAAGAGGAACTAAAAAGCCTCTTGATGAAAGAGGAGAGTGAAAAAGTTGACTTAAAGCTCAACATTCAGAAAACGAAGATCATGACATCCGGTCCCATCACTTCATGGGAAATAGATGGGGAAACAGTGGAAACAGTGGCAGACTTTATTTTGGGGGGCTCCAAAATCACTGCAGATGGTGACTGCAGCCACGAAATTAAAAGACGCTTACTCCTTGGAAGAAAAGTTATGACCAACCTAGATAGCATATTCAAAAGCAGAGATATTACTTTGCCGACTAAGGTCCATCTAGTCAAGGTTATGGTTTTTCCAGTAGTCATGTATGGATGTGAGAGTTGGACTGTGAGGAAGGCTGAGCGCCGAAGAATTGATGCTTTTGAACTGTGGTGTTGGAGAAGACTCTTGAGAGTCCCTTGGACTGCAAGGAGATCCAACCAGTCCATTCTGAAGGAGATCAGCCCTGGGATTTCTTTGGAAGGAATGATGCTAAAGCTGAAGCTCCAGTACTTTGGCCACTTCATGAGAAGAGTTGACTCATTGGAAAAGACTCTGATGCTGGGAGGTATTGGGGGCAGGAGGAGAAGGGGACGACTGAGGATGAGATGGCTGGATGGCATCACGGACTCGATGGACGTGAGTCTGAGTGAACTCCGGGAGTTGGTGATGGACAGGGAGGCCTGGCGTGCTGCAATTCATGGGGTCGCAAAGAGTCGGACACGACTGAGTGACTGAACTGAACTGAACTGAACTGAACTGAACTGATTCTTGCCTGGAGAACTTCATGGACAGAGAAACGTGGTGCACTAGAGCCCAAGAGATCGCAAAGAGCTGGACACAACTGAGTGACTTTCACTTTTCACTTTCGTGATGACTGCACAGATGTGAAAGTCTACAGAGCATACTCCTAAATTTGGACACTTAGGGTAAATCGTTCCTTGATATAGTGTAACTGTCATCTGTTGTCTGCCACTCAATGCCCTGGGTCTGGCAGTGACTGACCTCCCCAACCAGCCCACCTGGCATCAAACTAAGCCATGAATGCCTCTATGGACAGCCTTCAGTGCATGCTGTGCTGTTTTCCTATTGCTGCTGTGACAAATGATCACAGAGTACTGAAATAACAAATTCATCTTGCAGTTCTAGAGCTCCAAAATTTAAAATGGGTCTTGGTGTTGCTGTTCAGTCGCTAAGTCATCTCCAACTCTTTGTGACCCCAGTGACTGCAGCACACCACACTCCTCTGTCCTCCACTATCTCCCAGAAAAATGGGTCTTACAGACCTAAAATTGAAGCGTCCGCAGATTTGCATTTCTTCTGGATTTTTCATGTAATTCATTGCTGTTGTTTAGTTGCTAGGTCATGTCTGACTCTTTGTCACCCCCTGTAATGTAGCCCTCCAGGCTCCTCTGTCCATGGGGATTCTCCAGGAAAGAATACTGAAGTGGATTGCCATGCCCTCCTCTGAGGGATCTTCCCGACCCAGGGATCAAAGCCCTGTCTCCTGCATTCCAGGTGGAGTCTTTACCACTGAGCCACCAAGGAAGTCCCTTCATGCATTCTAGAACAAAGCACTCAGAACCATAAAGGAGATCTTTATATTGATCTTAGGCAACTCTCATCAGGTTCCCTGGTGAGATATGGGTTGTAGTTGACTTGCTGAGCCTATTGGTCCAATTAGACTTTGAGAATGGTTCCAGAAGGCTATTTTCTCAGTATATCAGAATGGCTGCCCGCCCCATAGGATGAAGCTCTGATAAGGATGCTGGGTATTCACCATATGCTCCCCTTATAATGCCAGGCATGCTCCCCGATCCTCTGCCCTGCTTCCTGCACCTGGGGAGGACCTCTGTGGGCCATGACTGTGTTCCTTGGGCTGCCTTGCCCTCTGGCAGAAGACTGCAGGAGGAGCGGAGAGAAAGGGCAAAATGCTTTTTTGTCCCCCTCTTCCCACCTTGCTGTAGCTCCTCTGGGGACTGGGCTGTATGGCTACATCTCCAGTTGGATGGTCCTTCTTCTGCAGCTCCAGTCTCAGCCTCTCTTTGCCTTGCTTCCTCTGACTTAGAGGTGCTAGGATCTGGGTCCCTCACTATTTCTTATGAGCTTCCCAAGCTCATACATCTGTAAATAGTTACCTTCATTAAATTCTCCCGTTTCCACAACTGAAGGGCAGGTCATCTTTTTCCTGTGGGTTTCCCCAGTGGCTCATCAGTAAAGAAGCTGCTTGCAATGCAGGAGATGGGGGTTTGATCCTTGGGTTGGGAAGATTTCCTGGAGGAGAATATGACAACACACTCCAGTATTCTTGCCTGGATAATCCCATGGACATAAAAGCCTGGCAGGTTATAGTCCAAGAGTAGCTAAGAGTCAGACACAACTGAAGCAACACAGCAGGCAGGCAGGCATCTTTTTTGCTGCTAGGAGTCTAATGGTAAGCATCAAGAACTATTAGTGAGCATTTTTACCTCTATCATGTTACTTATACCTCTATTATGTTATCCTTGGTCCATGCTCCGGAAGACGCAGTGAAGACTCTGAGCCCGTATTTACCCTTTTCAGTCTGTGCCACATCTCTGTGTCAAACATAGCTCCAAAGGATCCAGAGAATTCTGAGAACATCTTGTTTTGTGTTAGGCATTTTAGTTTTCAAAGGATTTGTCTATTCACTGAAGGAATGTTTACAACCTCTTTTGAAGCAAATCATAGAGATGTTATTAGTGTTCTTCCTATTTCATGCTTTTGCCCAAGGACGTCTCAATGGCCCATGTACAACTTGCACCCATGTTTGTGGCTTTTCTGCCAGCTCTCTTTTCCACTGAGCTGGGAGGGCTCCGTTATGGATTTTCCTTTCTTCCTCCTACAGCTTTACTTTGGCAGAGGCCTGAAGCAAAAAAAAAAAAATCCAACAATGGAATGTACCAGCTCATGCTGTAAAAGGTCAGTCTGCTTCATGGCATCCTGTGACATACACACAGAATCAGCTTAGTCAGAGCCATGTGCCATCTGACTAACGATTGGCCCTGAATTGGGCATTGTGCTGTATCGCTGGAACAGATGGTCCCATCACTCTACGGTACCCCGTGTCGAATGAGCAATGCCCAATAGTGCCAAGAAACCCCTTGAGTAAGCACAGAAAAATCTCCAGTGTCAGCGTGTCACAAGTGATCCTAGCACTCGAGACATACTCAGCGCCCCATAACTAGACCATGTCCAAAGTCAATGGAACTTCAGTTGCAAAGCGGAAGCTGTGAAGGCCAAACTGGGGCAGCACAGAGTGCCAGTCTCAACTTCGTTGAAGTTTGTTTGTGCAAGTTTGGAAATCACGGAAAGGTGGATGAACCTTTGGCCAAGGATGAGGGGGAAAAAGAAAACTTGGTTAAAGAAAGGGCAAAGGGAGGTAATTGTGAAAAGCAGCAAGTGTGTGGTTATTCCTACTTATGAATTTTCTGTACTCTAGGTAGTCACAGATGACTTGTTAACAAATTCCAACAGTGGTATAGATATAAATCCTGAATTAGTGTCTTTTGCAAAATGTCATTTCACGCATGTATTAGTCACTCAGTCGTGTTCGACTCTTTGCAACTCCATGGACTATGGTCCCCCAGGCCTCTCTATCCAAGGAATTCTCCAGGCAAGCATACTGGAATGGGTGTGTACCATGTGCTTAGCTGTGTCTGACTCTTTGTGACTCCATGGACTGTAGCCCACTAGACTCCTCTGTCCATGGGATTTCTCAGGCAAGAGTACTGGAGGAGGTTGCCTTTCCTTTCCCCAGGGAATCTTCCCAACCCAGGGATCAAACCTGGGCCCCCTGAGTAACAGGCAGATTCTTTACCATGTAAGCCACCATGGCAGCTCATTTTATACATAATTAAAAGTAAAAAAGAATAACTGGTTGCCTCTGAGGGGGTAGGAATTGACTGAGAAAGGGTGTGAGAGAACCTAGCGGGTGATGGTCTTGTTCTCTATCTTGATAAGGGTTGTGTTACATACCTATTGGTGTGCATTTGTCAAAAGTTTTAGAGACTCATAAGATTTATGCATTTCACTGGAGGAACTTTTCTAAATAAATGTATATAAGCAAATATTGAGCTCTCGCTAATGACATGCATAAGGAAATATTTACGGATGAAGTATATTAGTGTCCAGCAATTTGCTTTAAAATGCATCATATGCATCACATCCATCTAAAAAGTGGGTATGGCTATTTTCTGTGCAATCCTTTCCATTTTTTGTGTGTATTTTAAAGTTTCTGTTATTACTGTATACAGATGAGGTAACCAACAACAATTGTATAGCAGAGGGATGTATCCTCAATATTTGGTAATACTCTGTAAGGGAAAATATGTGTATATATATATACATACGTATGTATATATATGCCTATGCTCAGTCGCTTTAGTCCTGTCCGACTCTGCCATCCCATGGATTATAGCCCACAAGCTTCCTCTATCCATGGGATTTCCCAGGCAAGAATGCTGGAATGGGTTGACAATTCCTCCTCCAGGATATGTATATATCTGAATCATTTTGCTATAAACTTGAAACCAATAGAACATCGTAAATCAACTATACGTCATTAAAAATTAAAATAACTTTAAAAAAAAGTCTTGGGAAAAAAAAACAAAAAGAAAAACCCCACGGCTCTCATACAGTTGAGAATATTTTAATACAAGTATTGCTTTTAAGAATTGAAGTATGCCCCATAGGATAAGACACAGGTTATCCAAAGTGAAACCAATTCTCCCAAACTAAATCTGGTTAGAAAAGCTGGTCCCTAGTCAGACACAACTTAGTGATCAAACAACAAACAAATAAAGGGGGATGAATAAGAGCTTACATGGAAAGATACCTGAGGGTCACAGGATTGCAAGAAATGCATGATTTTGAAGAAGCTATTTCTAATAAAAAAAAAAAAAAAAAAATCACTTTGAGGCTAAAGGTTGATTCAGTCTCTACACCTAGCAGATCCACTCCATTCCTTTGTCCTCAAACCACTAAATTCATGTCACAGATGATCTAGAGGTGTGAATCATGCATGAGTAATGGGCAAATGCTAGACTCTGCAACACAGAATGGAGAGAATTATGGACTTACACTTTCAGATACTTCTGAACATGGTTAAACACCAGAGCCCTTCAAATCTTCAACTTTTACAGAAATGCCTACAGTTTTATTCTTTGACAGTGTGACATATTGACTCTGTTTTTGGAGAGACCATCAACAGGATGCTTCCATCTCTCAACGTCCGGGTTTACTAATAGACTAATAACATTGCAGAGAGGACCTTGTGGAATGTAGGTGTTTAATGAACGTATTACAGTGGGTTTGGAATCCTCCAGCTGCTCCTCTGCCTGCCTGCATGACCTTTAGACAAATGTTTCAACTCTGTGAACCTCATCTTCCTTATCTCTGCAAAACAATGGCAATAGTAACAGGTACCTTTGGAGTCATCATGAGAATCACATACGTTTAAAGAGATGTGAAATCTCTAGCAGGTGGTTGAATGAGACCCAAAAGAAACAAAAGAAGATGAATGAGAAAGTCTTTACCTGTTGGCCCAGCCTGTTGGACTGGCTTACAGTTGGGAGAGGAGAAAATGATCACAGCTAATGTTGGGATGGAAAGTTGTTCCGGCTGAACTCGCAGAAGACAGTGGAGGAGGCCACTGCCGTGGGAAGAGCAGAAAACTGACCACAGTGTCTAGACATTTCTTGGGAATAATCCTGCTGGGGAGAGAGGAGTGAGGAGGTTATATCCCAGTACTGGGGGGTATGGAGATGAACAAAAAACATGAGTTAACAACAATCACCACGAGACAGATGGAATAGCAGCCACCCCAGAGTTCCTTGAAACGCTCTTTCCAGTTACGCTGCTATTTATATGACAACAGCCCTGATTATTAAAGAATATTATTTTATATTTCCACCACTCTTAATTGCTTCTCATAGCTGTAATCCTGGCTGAAAGATGAAATAGAGGAGATGAGAATTAGGGAGTACGCCACTCCTGGGTCTGAACACTCCTGGAAGAGTGTTCTGAGGAAAACAACAGCAAAATGCCGATACACGCATTTGATGAAGTGTATGGAGATCAGCCCATCAGGCATCTCCAAGAAAGTGCTTTCCATGTAGAGTTTGGAGAGTTGCTTCTAATAATGGGACCCATTTGGATCTGTTTTATTAACTTATTCATTCACAAAAGTGAAATCTCTTAATGGCCGTAATAAGGCAGTGTTGCAAGCTGAAGCGACTTCCTTAAAGCGGAAAATAAGCATTTTACTACAGCTGTGGACCATACTAAACAGCTTGTAATGTGCAACAACTCCCCACCCCCATCACATCCTCTGAGGACCGCAGGAAGGAAAATGCTACTAGTGGGGAATTTTGCTAAGAAAGAAATTGGAAAGCAAACTCTTAAGAAAGCCTCTGTTATCAGAGCATGGGACGGCCAGCTATCAAAGGTGACAAAATTACAAATGACAGTTCTTGGTTAACCAAAAAAATTTTGAAAGCAATTTCCCATTCAGATTTTGCATGCTAACTAATGTTGTATGGTAGAAATAGAGGATGAGATGGTTGGATGGCATCACTGGCTCAATGGAGATGAGTTTGAGTAAGCTCTGGGAGTTGGTGATGGACAGGGAAGCCTGGTGTGCTGCAGTCCATGGGGTCACAAAGAGTCGGACACGACTGAAAGACTGAACTGAACTCATCAGTTATGTTTGATAAACCAAGATGAGGGAATGTTACTTCATCTTCTCTCAAGTATAAAAGCATAAAAGCCCTTTGATGTTGTCCTTGAAGATGCATGAGGCTCAAATAGTTTGTTCTAATATTTCTCTAAGTCACAGGCAGTGTTTTTTTTTTTTTTTCCCCAATAGTGTAGGACATTTTGGCCCTTGGTCAGAGAATGTTTGGGGAGATGGAGAAATTTTAATGGGCTTCCAAACCTTGTAAAAGAGAACTACTTTTCTCACCACCACTGCTCCATCTGGGAGGCCAACTTGCAATATTCAGTGGAAATTTTGTCTTGCTCTTCAGCCTTTTGGAGCTATGGAAAATTTCTGTATATTTTTTATTGAAGTGTTAAAAGGAAATACTTGTCATGTAGGCCTAAAGGAAAATTCAGACTTTTTTGACCCTTAAAGAAATGTAGATGAAAGCATGTTAGAATATTTCAACATGAATAAACACTTTTCAGTACAATTGAAAACTTGAAATTTTGCCTTTTCTTAATCTACCTCATGACTTGGAATCACAAATTGCAAAAAAAAAAAAAAATTGTAGTTAGAAATGGGCAAGTGATAATCCTCACTTGAATAAACTAGATATATCAGAGAACTCTACAGAAATAGATTTTTCCTATTATGTTATTGCATGAATCAGGCTTTGTAAGGCTGTATTGTAATAACACAAAATCCCCCAATTCTGCTGCTGCTGCTACATCACTTCAGTCGTGTCTGACTCTGTGTGACCTCATAGACGGCAGCCCACCAGGCTCCCCCGTCCCTGGGATTCTCCAGGCAAGAACACTGGAGTGGGTTGCCGTTTCCTTCTCCAGTGCATGAAAGTGAAAAGTGAAAGGAAGTCTCTGAGTCGTTTCCGACTCTTAGAGACCCCATGGACTTCAGCCCACCAGGCTCCTCCGTCCATGGGATTTTCCAGGCAAGAGTACTGGAGTGGGGTGCTATCGCCTTCTCCGAGAACCTCCTAAAAATGAAAGTTCATTTTTCACTCATGGTATAGTATATTCACATGCCTTCTATTCTAGCATCTGAACTAAAGGAGCACTTTTTGCCAATAGCCCTGCTCATGAATTGTAGTCACACAAACTAGGCTATATTTAATATACACAAATTGATGATTTGATAAAATATCTGTGAAATGACCACCACAACTCACCTGATTCTTAGGAACAAGACAGTGATCTTAAGGCCACCCTAGGGCTCTACGTGCTTAGTCTCTCAGTCGTGTCTGACTGTTTGCGACCCTATTGACTGCAGCCCACCAGGCTCCTCTGTCCATGGATTCTCCAGGTAACAATACTGGAGTGGGTTTCTGTGCCCTCCTCCAGGGGATCTTCCCGACCCAGGGCTTGGAACCCAGGTCTCCCGCATTGCAGGTGGATTCTTAGGGCTCTAGGGATCCTCGAAGGAAGAGGAATGTGTGCATCTCATGTGCAGCCATCAGTGCTAGAATGGACTCATGGCAGGAGGGTGTAATTGTGTGTGTAGATTTCGGGGAGGATCATGCTCCTCATTCTGTCTTTGCAAAGCCTGTCATGTGTGACAGCCACATCTCTAAATCTGAGGTATTATAATGGATACACTAGAAATTAGAGTCGGGAAACTGATAGATCATCCAACCAGGATGAAGGTGTTGTCAGTTTCCATTCATGCAACAATGTAAATAACTAGAGAACTCAAAGACCCAGATGCTTTTTGTTAGGAGGCCTAATAGCAACAACTCATATCACATGCACATTTAACTATAGTTCCCTCACATGCAAAGCACCCTGCATGCATTATCTCCTTTGATCCTCACATCAGCTCTATGAGGCAGCTATTATCATGTTTATTTCTTACAGATGAGGAAACCAAGGTTTAGGAAGATTAAGTAACTTGAAAAAGATTGCACATTTGGTAAGTGGTAGAGCCTTAATTCCATCCAAGGTGATCTGATTTTGGAATTTATACTTATAAACAAAGTAGAGGACAATCATAACTGAGGGTCATAATCTTAAACCTAGAATATTACACGTTAGAAGTGGCTTTTGAACCAGGAAAGGATAATTTATGCTCCATGAGGTTTGTATGTTAAGTGTATTTTGTTATAGCCTAACTCAATGGTCAACACACTTTTTCTAAAGAACCAGGAACTATTTTAGTCTCTGTGGGCTACAAACAACCTCTTTTGCATATTTTGTTATTTTTATAACTCTTTAAATATGTGGGGGGAAAAACAGTTCAAAATGGATGCTATGTATAAAATAGACAACTAATGAGAACCTATTGTATAGCACAGGGAACTCTACTCAGTCTCTGTGGCAACCTAAAAGGAAAGGAAATCCAAAAAAGAGGGGATATGTGTATACATATAGCTGATTCACTTTGCTGTACCGTAGAAACTAACACAACATTGTAAAGCAACTGTACTCCAATAAAAATTAAAAAAAAAAAAAAGAAACAAGGAATGGACCAGATTTGACCCACAGGCCATTTTTTACCAATCGCTGGTAATGCTTCAAAGCTTAATACACTGAGTGAAAGATACTAAGTACCATCTCTCTAGCAAACAATGTGATTTGCCAGAATACCCTTTTTAAAGCTGTCTTGAAGCAGTGAGAAGTTATTTAAACTGGAAGGTGATTTGGATATATACTGCCTATTCTCTGTGATCTTGTTTTCTTGAGTTATCTCATGGTGGAGATAATCCTTTACACAAGGATTCCAAATGCCACCTTACAGCTGGAAATGCCCTTTTCAGTCCCCACTCTGCTCTTGAAAATGGCACCAGGTCATACTTCATAGACGTGCATGCTGTTGTTCTTGAAAACTTCATCAAAAAATACCAGTGCATTTTATTGACCTTAAAAGTCTATCTCTAAGCCTCTTCTTTCTCAAAAGACATCAAAAACCACCACAAAAATATTGCACCCCAAATAATTTATAGAGCAATAACGTGGTCACAAATTGTGCCTTGGATCTTTTAGAAAGCTGATCAGGAAGGATGAAGGTCAGTTTTATAATAGGCAGTGTGTCTCTAGAACTTACTGGGTACTGTTCTAAGCCTCCCATATAATAACATTTAATTCTCATGACTCTAGAAGGGAGGTCATAGTTTTGCCCGTACATTTCAGATGGGGAAACAAAGGCACAGAGAGCTAGATAATTCATCTGAATTTACTCAGCGAGTAAGTAGTAGGTCTAGGATTTGACCCAGGCAGACTGGCTTAAGAGCTCATGATCTTGGCCACTTTATTGCACTCTGTCCATGAATTTGAAAATAGTTAGGCTAAACAGTGTTTAATTCATGAATGAAGTGCATTAAATGAGATGGTCCAAGTTACTTAAGGTAACTGGGGAGTGAAAGAGAAAAGAAATTGAGTGTTAGTGGCTCCGTTGTGTTTGACTCTTTGCGACCCCATGGACTGTAGCCCATCAGGCTCCTTTGTCCATGAAATTCTCCAGGCAAGAATACTGGAGTGGGTAGCCATTCCCTTCTCCAGGGGATCTTCCTGACCCAGGGGTCAAACCTGGGTCTCCTCCATTGCAGGCAGAGTCTGTACCATCCGACCCACTTTCTAACTCTGCTTTTCTCAATCATCTTATTGGTTGCTATGGCACTGAAAGCTAAGCTTGCAAATTTATTGCATAAAAGATGCTTCATTCTGAACACAATCTTCTCTGTCTATATGTTAAATATTTTCTAATCACTTTAAGCCCCCTTCCTCCATAGGAATCATACGCATGCAACCTGTGGCATTGTTAACCAAGTCTGGGACTTCGGGGAAAGTTCTCTCTCTGAACACTGGTCTTATTCAATTATTCTACACATATTAGTATAGAGCAATCAAGGCTTCTCATCTATATAATACAAAGGTCAGACTGTGACCTCTAAGGTATCTTCCATCAATAATATTTGTGTTATTGAGTGGCCCCCATAGTATTTGTCACTGAGGGAATTCTTTCCTTGATGGATGTGAGTGAAAGTCACTCAGTCGTGTCCAACTCTTTGCAACCCCATGGACTATACAGTCCATGGAATTCTCCAGGCCAGAATACTGGAGTGGGTAGTCTTTCCAAGGTCTTTATTCACTAAAGGAAGTCTTCCCTTAAATAAATCTCTACAGATCTCTCTTGACTGTGGCTGTTTGCAGCAGAATATGTTTTTTCACTAATGACAGGAAAAAAATGTCCTTAAAATTAGATCAGCATTCATAACAATCCAGTATAGTAATAACCGTGTAACTCCATGCCACAGGCAATTCAGCCCTTCAGGAGTAAGAATGACTGAACTTAACTCATTCTTCTTCAAGGGCCAAGATAAAAATCTCAAGGTATCCTTCAGATGCTGTAATCTGCTTTGAACTTTGGCTCAGCTATTTCCATGAACATCCTCCATTTCCACTAGGGTAGATGCTATATAAGACAGAACATTACAAATCACTTTGTTTAAAGTTACCGAAGTGGGGTGGGGCGGGGGGAGTGGAGAAAAAGCAGCCCAGAGTCTGCTGTTAATTAAAACCAGCCGATGATGTACAGCGATTTGTCTGGGGGCACTCCTGACTGGGCTGGTTCCTTGACAGCTGTGCATTCTTTCCTGCCTGTATTGTTTGAACTGTGTCCAATGGGACAATCATGAAATCTTTGATAGCTGTTGTTTAAATAGGAGAAAGGGGGGGAGCTTTTTGTTTTAAGCAAGAGAGGGAGATGTGTCTTGTATTACATGTAAAAAGTTAGGGTTTATTAGATCATTTTCAATGGGTTTAAGTAGCTTGCCTCTGGTCATTTTTGAATTGTCTATTGACACTTTTTCACAACATAAATGTCAAAAATCTTACTTCCTCCCTTCTCTCCTAAGGGACTCTTGCTGTGGGTAGGAGGGAAATATATGAAGCACCTGGTCTTACTCAAAGGGGACTGGGGATAGGTTAATTTCACAGTTGAAAGTTTCTTAAGCTGGAATACATGTAAATGTTTGCTAATAGTGAAAGAGACTACCAAAAAAAAAAAAAAAAAGGAATTTAGTGGCTTCAGGAAAATTGCTCACAAACACGAACACAAATTCTGTTTCATCCTTGAGTTTGAACGGATGTTTGATGATTAACTCAAGATTGCTGTCTATCTTCAAATACCCAAACAACTTTAAAAGGGATCATTCACACTTTCTAAAAGACAAATCAGCATTTAAAATGTAGACAAAAGAGATGTTTAAACATTTATCCATACCTTTCAGCTTGAGTGTTAAATATTTTATAAGTATGATACACTTACCAAATAACCATTGTGATATAGCTATCTATAAAGATGTATAGATTAGACAGATGATAGGTTGATAGATAGATAATAGATGGCAGATAGGTAGACAGATAGATGGGCAGATAGATGGATGGATGGATGGATGGACACATAGACTTAGTGTTGATATTTCAGGTGAAATTTCATTTTTAAAGTTCAACTTCAAGGTAGTGTCATCTACCATCAGGAGGGTGTTTGAGGGTTCACATGAATATTCTTGCCAGCAATGGTAGCGTGGAGTCCAGCCATAATGTGCAGCTCCCCTTCTTTCAGGGTCATTCTACAAGTGTGACCTTGTTTCCTCCGAAGACTTAGACAGATTGTCATTTCGCTGGACAGGTGTGAAACTTATCCTTGCTTATTTAGAAATGAGTCATTGTCTCCAGGCTGCTGATGCTTATCTCAACCTGGTAAAGGTCAAATAAAGTTCTAGTTCACAGAAAGATGTTCTAGGCTGAGTTTTTAACCTCATGGGGGATTCTTTTATTTTGTTTGGTTCAGGAGAGCCTAACAACGTTGCTGATATATTCATCTATGTCAGGTGAGACTTTGGTCAGACAATCATGGACCAGCTGGCTTATAGGAAGGTAGGTAAGGTGGTAGCCTTATTAGGATTACTCTTGGAGACTGACAGACAGACAGTAAAAAGAAACCTTACTGGTAGTTAAGGCAACTGACTAGTGCCAGTTGCTTTTGTCAAATATGGGAAACACTTGACTACTTTGGAGATTTTTTAGTTTGATCCATCTCTCAGTTAAAATACACTGAGACTGCCCAGTTAGAGTCAGAGCAATACATTCACTTGTCCAGATCTAATCCATTTAAACTAGAGCCCAGTGTTTGCTTATTTGCCTTAAAAATAGTGGCTTAGGAAATATGAGTTTGAGTAAACTCTGGGTGCTGGTGATGGACAGGGAGGCCTGGCCGTGCTGCAGTCTATGGGGTCGCAAAGAGTCAGACATGATGAAGCGACTGAACTGAGCTGAACTGAACTGAGGAAACATGAGTACTCATGAAGTTCTTGTTTCTGTTCCTGGCTCTATAGCTATCAGAGTAGCAAGCTAAGTTGCTATATTCAACTCTCTCCTCCCTCCATACTCCTACTGCTCACAGACCTCATCTCCTCTAGAGTACCTGAAAATATCAGATATTAGATTTATAGCTAGATCATGAGGATAAATTATAGGCTAAGATCTGAGGGGAAGGCATCTGCAGGACTTATGAGAAAGGTTTTACTTCATAATTACAAAGCACTGCCTGGGAGGGCATGTTCCTCTTTTATGGTCAGATGTTGCTGTAGTGATTGCTGGAACAGCTGCATCCATTTTGTCACCAGAGGATGGCACACAGACAAAGAAAGAGCCCTAGTCTGTGATGATATCAATGAGCCACCAAACTGATCCTGAACCCACTTATCTCTGAATGTCCTAAAATGTGTCTCAACATGCACGTGAAGGTGTCTTAACTGAGACAGGCTTGAATTAAAAAATTTGGTCCCTTTCACAGTCTTCTTGTGCCTATAGATCCATAGCAATGGTCTCAATGCTGACTAAATGCAACCGTTTCAAGGAACTAAGAACATCAGGGTCTGGAAGGCTCAAAGGAAGGGGCCAAGTCAGGAATCGGTAGTGAGGACACTAAGAAAGATGTCAAAGAAAGAAATTGTCACACTCTAGTTTCATTATCATGAAACTGTATTTAATCCAAAGCTGGTCTCTGAAAGTGTAAGAAGGGCCAGGGAAAGGAGGAAGATCCCTACATCACATGAGAAGCTGAGCTCCAGAACTTCAAGTTTCTTTCAACTGTTAACCTTGCTGATGTTTAGAAACACAAACCAATCATTAAAAATATGACATCCCCAAAATAATCCATTAATGAATTAGAAATGTTCTCATGCTCTCTGCCTTTCAAGGAAGGTTGACCTGCAGCTTGAGTTTTGGGGTTATGGCCTGGAAAGAGAGGAAGGGTGAGCAGGTCTGTCAGTTCCCCTTGCATGAGGGTCTGTCCATGGCAGTTAGACTTCTGGGCTCATGTAAATGGACAGGTGTATAGAATAGAGTCAGACTTGGGTTCAAATCCCAGCCTGACCTTCAACAGCTTTATGAATAAGGTTTCTCAACCTTCTCAGCTTCAGTTACTTCATTTTTAAAAATGGAAAAAAAAATAGTATTTGTCTTATGGGAGTCTTTTTTATCATAATTAAATAATCCAAATAAAGCCATTTATCACACCAGGGACATAATAAACGCAAAAAATTTTAGCGACTATGATTATTTTTATTATCTCTTACAACTGTATCATACAGCTTCTAGAGAGACTGAAATAGTTTCTAAATGGCTCCATATGTTCAACAGAAATAATAATGCTTGCAGGAGGAAAATACCTGTCAGTTACTACATTTCTTATACTAATCATTGCTTTTCTAGAATAACACTTTTAAAAAATATTTCAGGGAATAATTTTGAGACAGAAACTATTTAGTTCTCTCATATAGGATTTGCCAAATTGCTGATTTATGCATATAATGTGAGGATTTTGAATTATGAATATTGAATAAGAGCTCTAAAATGATGGACAGATTAAGTATTTCCACATTTGAACTGCTTCTGGATTATATCTGGTTTCATATCATCACTATTTTAATGGGCTACTTTGTGGCCAAATAGTTTTAACATGTGTTCAGTCCTAAATAATCACTCATTAATCTTACATGACAAGCAGATTTTAATATTTATTAGATTGCTATTGCTAACAACAGACTTTGTGCTATTTATAGTATCTGAAATTTTTTTCCAGAATAAAATTACCAACACACTAAACTACTCGTCTCAAAAACATGACAATTAGATACAGTCTTAGACAAACCTTCTTGAAATGTATGTTTTTACTAAAACCCAGTCTTGAAAACTTACTTGAAATTAATTGGCAGTATTAGGTAAAGGAATCTTTTGATTCATTTTTAAAAAATAAATAGATCTCATAAATGTAAGCTTGTCTATACTTTGTTGGCTTGAATACAAATATACACTGATTGTTGTTGAAAGCTTCTGACATAATTACGAAACCTGCTAAAGAGAGGTCATGATATCTATAGATGTTTAATTCATATGATAATGAAGACAATGATAAGGATTTCGAGGGTAAAATAAGACTTCAGTTTAGTTGAGTGGTTTATTTTCTCTTTGAACATTATACCACTCCTTTGCAGCTCCTAGAGAGAATGCTGATTATTTCTCAAGGATGTAGGTAGCAGTTGTTCTATCACCAAGTCCTGTCCAACTGACTCTTTGCAACCCTAAGGACTGCAGCACACCCAGCTTCCTGTCCTTCACTGTCTCCTGATCTGCCCAGACTCATGTCCATTGAGTTGGTGATGCCATCCAACCATCTCACCCTCTGCCATCCCCTTCTCCTTTTTCCCTCAATCCTTCCCAGCATCAGGGTTTTTTCCAATGAGTTGGCTGTTCACATCAGGTGGCCAAAGTATTGGAGCTTCTGCCTCAGCATCAGTGGTGCCTCAGATGGTAGGTGTCAGAGGTTAAACATTCTTTTTCACTTCTCATTGAGGCTCCTAAATCATTATCCCAATACCCTCAGAATGTCATTGCTTCAGTTCAGTTCAGTTCAGTCGCTCAGTTGTGTCTGACTCTTTGCAACCTCATGAATCGCAGCACGCCAGGCCTCCCTGTCCATCACCATCACCCGGAGTTCACTCAGACTCACGTCCATCGAGTCAGTGATGCCATCCAACCAATTCATCCTCTGTCCCCCCCTTCTCCTCCTGCCTTCAATCTTTCCCAGCATCAGGGTCTTTTTCAATGAGTCGGCTCTTAACATTAGGTGGCCAAAGTATTGGAGTTTCACCTTCAACATCAGTCCTTCCAATGAACACCCAGGACTTATCTCCTTTAGGATGGACTGGTTGGATCTCCTTGCAATCCAAGGGACTCTCAAGAGTCTTCTCCAACACCACAGTTCAAAAGTATCAATTCTTCTAAGCTCAGCTTTCTTTATAGTCTTAACTCTCACATCCATACGTGACCACTGGAAAAACCATAGCCTTGACTAAACAGACCTTTGTTGGCAAAGTAATGTCTCTGCTTTTGAATATGCTGTCTAGGTTGGCCATAACTTTCCTTCCAAGGAGTAAGTGTCTTTCAATTTCATGGCTGCAATCACCATGTGCAGTGATTTTGAAGCCCAGAAAAATAAAGTCAGCCACAGTTTCCACTGTTTCCGCATCTATTTGCCATGAAGTGATGGGACCAGAGGCCATGATCATTGCTACAATGAGGCTAAATTCTCCTCACATTATCCTTTTCTACTTCTTCTTGTTCTTAGTCGCCTGCTATTTCCTAAGCCAACCCTATGCATCGACTGAAGAACTGGGCGCCTAAAAAAAGTTCCCTATTTCCTTTAAACTCATGGATCCACCATTCTTTTCAGTGATTTTGGATCCTTATGCTTTCCTTGTTCTATACTTCTTAACTTCCACATCTACAGTGACCTTCATCTCTACTCCTTGTCAGGCACTCTCTCTCAAGGGTAAATCATAGAATGTCTCCATCCTTGAATTCCTCAACACAATAATCTACTCTTTAAAATCTCCAGTTTGTCTGACTTTATCACTGCCTCTGCTCTCTCTGCTCGTTAGACTTCCCACGCCCTCACTTTCTTTCAGAATCGGTTTCTCCTGATCTTCCCTCCCTTGGCTCCAGTCATCAACGTCACTAGGACTCTCAGTTTCCTTACCCTCTAGCCTCCCCAAATGAAACTACAATATTGAATCAACACTTCTAGCCACCTTCTTGGACCTGGTGGTGGAGGTGGAGGATTTCAAAGAGCATGTATGATCTCATGTCTCAATTAGATCTTCAGTCATGAATCAGTTCTCCTACTTATTGTTTGGCAACACATTTTTGATACTTTTCAATGTCCATTAAAAACCTTCATCCCTCTTCTTAAGAATCATTTCTCATACAGATGCCTCAAGTTTGGTAGCCAAACTTGCCATTTTCATAGAAAATTGAGATGAATAGACAGTTTGTTCCATAGCCTTATTGCAAATATATCCATGTGGACCAACTATGATATTTATGATTCCCTTTTCAAATCATGAGGCTTGTTTTTCTTGTTGAAGTTCACAAGTTATGACTTTATTGGCATCTCTTTCCTCTCCCCTCATGTCCTTTTCATTCATCATTCTTATTCTCTCCTGTATCTCTGAAGTCCTCTCAGTTGAATCTTGTGGAATAAGTCCCCTGCATACAAACAAATTCTGTGCCAAGGGTGCATTCGTAAGTCCAACAATGTCCGAGGTACACAACTGACATAATCAGCTATAAATGACTATACTGTAATAGGTTATAATACTTTGCACACAAATAATGCATAAACACAAACACAAAAAATAAGGAAAACATTTTCAATCTTCCAGTACAGCACTTTGAAAAGTACAGTCATATAGTGTAACAGCTGGCATACAGGGGCTGGTATCAAGTGAACAAACAAGAAAAGTTATTCACTGGAGGAGGGAGAGGAGGTGGGAGATGGCAGAGCTGAAGGACCATCAGCAATAAGAGATGGAGTGAAAGTGAAAGTTGCTCAGTCAGGTCCGACTCTTTTTGACCCCATGGACTACACAAGACCATGGAATTCTCCAGGCCAGAATACTGGAGTGGGTAGCCTTTCCCTTCTCCAGGGGATCTTTCCAACCCAGGGACTGAACCCAGGTCTCCCACATTGCAGGAGGATTCTTTTCCAGCTGAGCCACAAGGGAAGCCCAAGAATACTGGAGTGGGTAACCCCTCTCTTCTCCAGGGGATCTTCCCAACCCAGGAATTGAACTGGGGTCTCCTGCACTGCAGGCAGATTCTTTACCAACTGAGCTATGAGGGAAGCCCAGGAGATGGAGGGCAAGCTGAAATTTCAGTTACACCAGATGTTGATGGAATGCACATTCATATCTTTGGAAGTTCCTAACTTGAAGGTTCATAAGGAAGGGACCTACTGGATTTAAACTACTAATGAGCTTGAGATTTTCCCAATTTAAGCACTTCTTCCTGGACTGGGCTTTCATCTCACCACCAAGTTGTTCTGTCTACTCCCATCTTGTCTCTGCATCTTCAATCAGCATGTATTTCCAACATGCCCTTTTCTCCTTTACCACCCATTCCTTCCTTGGTCCTTTGCAGTCTGACTCCTCTCATCATACTATATTGCAATAGCTCTCTCAGTGAGTAACCAGTAATCTTCTTACTGAAATTTCTAATAAAAAGTTCAGTCCTTAATTTCCAGGCTTTCTGAAGCTCTGGCTTTGCTAATTAGGGAAGAGAGAAGAAGAGATTGGAGAAGTCCACCCAGAGCAGATGGAGAGCTCTGTGAGCACCCTGAGGAGCCTGGAGCTTCTCACTGAGATTCTGAAGAAGTTCTGCAAGTTCACATGCACAAAGCTCTTTACTTCCTTTGTTTCCCTGATTTTGCACTCTTCTGGTTCTCATTCTACCTTTTCCATCTCTTTATTAGACACCATTCCTTCTGCTTACCAATGAGTGAGATGCTATTGCCCAGAAGTCACTGCTGGGTTATCTTAGCCACACTTATGCTTTCAAGTGTCTGATACAGGGTGTTGATTCCCCCGAGGACAGCTTTAGTCTTTTCCTCTATTGCTGCTGCTGCTAAGTCACTTCAGTCGTCTCCAACTCTGCACGACCCCATAGACAGCAGCCCACAGGCTCCTCTGTCCCTGGGATTCAAATTTACATACAGAACAGGCACTGCAAGGGTGCAGTGTTCCAAAGGTGGGAAAGAGGATGAATTTGGTGTACACATGTGTGCAGAAAAGAAGCAATATACCTGACCTAGAAAGGATTTAGAAAGGCCTTCCTGCAAGTTTGGCCCTTGGCTGATATCCGGAAGCTTGCATTTCAGTAGTGTTTTCACCATTCTTTAACTGATAAGACTCATTTACTGTGCCTAACCTATTTATACACACAATGTGATCTATACTTTCCCTTTTGAGAGTCTGGAATATTATTAGGTGTTGGGGAAAGAGTACCTCTGTGATGATCTCCTAGTAAAAGCCCTGAGTCTCTAACCATCTTCCTTGGTAGACAGCAGGTCACGTGTGTTGTTGCAGTTTGATGGTGGAGGTACTATGCCTGTGTGTGTGACTCCAGTGGAGAAGACTTGTAGACATCTGTGCCTGGTTTCCTCTGGACTTTACTTCTTTCATCTTTTCCCTTTGCTGATTTTTCTGGGTATCCTTTCTCTGTAATATGTTGTAGCCACAAGTAGGACTACACACTGACTCTCATGGGTCTTTCTGGTGAATCATCTCTGGGAATGGTCTTGGGGGCTCCTGATACACACGTACTCTTATTTCGTGGGACTCATGTCTTATATTTGGAGAAAGAAATTAGAATGAACAAAAGAGTTGGATTTAGTGCTAAAAGCAGAAAGAAATAAGAGGAGCATAAGAAAGATGGGCTTGAGAAAGCTCACCAGGCTCCACGGCGAGGAAATCCTAGATTTAACTCTTTTCTGGGTATTTTATGACTTTCTGGTCATACTCATCCTTTACAGGAAACTCCCAGAATTGAAATACTTTTAAAAAAAGATTATAGTTGATTTACAATGTTGTGTTAGTTTCAGGTGTACCACAAAGTGATTCAGTTATACATACATATATATCTTTTGCAGATCCTTTTTCCTTTTAGATCATTAGAACATATTGAGTATAGTTTCCTGTGCTATATAGTAAATCCTTGTTAACTACCTATTCAGTATATAGTAGTGTGTATCTGTTAATCTGAAAGTCCTAATTTATCCCCCACTAAGTACTTTTAAATACATTCTCAAATATTGACTTAAATCTCCATCTTCCTAAAATATTTCTTTTCCATATTTACAATCATAGGAACTGCCTTTAAGATTTCTTGAGATTACATTATTCCATCATTCAATAAATATTTCTTGAGCACAGATGTTTTATTGTGCCCCAGGTACTATGGGTAGTCACTGGTGAGTCAAAGATGACTAAGACAAAGCCCTCTCTTATCCTCAAGGAATTCACTTAAGGGAAAGATGATGCCAAAGGAAAAACAGGCAAAAGAACTTTGTTCGGATCACAGTTTTGCAATTGGATGTAAGTCTCAGGAGCCTTCTGACCACCCAGAGCCACATGTGCTCGGCCGCAGCCATGAGCCCGACAGGTGAGCACAGAGAACTGTGAGGTGAGTCAGCGCAGGGAGAATGCTGGGGATTCCTGAGATAGCGCTGAGTCATTCATCTCTGATACCCTGGCTCAGCTCACGAAGCAACTGGCAATGAATAAGCAAAGAAAGTGAGCTAATGGTTAGAGGATGGAAATACCCCAGGGGACATTTGTTGAGTCAGTTTAAGAACGTGGAAAACTTCAACCAACCGTCATAGATTCAAATGGAATGAAATAAGAGGAGAAGAGCGTCTTCCAACAGCTTGATCTCCATTTGAAAATTTCTGGCACACATCATCATTCTTCTGGATTCTGTGGGGAACTGGAGAAAGGAGGAAAGGAGAGGAATAAAATACTGTTCTGATCACAGTGAATTCTGGATTTACATGGTGTGACAGTACACAGTATATAACCAATGTTTGATGCATGATTTGGGGTTGAGTTATAAAAGGTACATGATAATACAAAGGAAAAAAGAAGTGACACTTAAGAAAACAAACTAAGAAACTGCTGGGAGGAAAAATGCACCTTGGAAGTTGTAAATCAATAACCTAAACAAAACATAGACTTTTAAAAGCTATAAATAGGTGTGTATATATATATATATATATATATATATATACACACATATATGACTTCTTTTAAAATATTGAGTCTTAGCAAAGTCGACTTGAGAGAAAGAGCAAAGAAACACTAGATGTTGATAAGTCTTTTAGTGAAATCTCCCACCAAATTTGGAACTTCTCAAATTTCGCATAGGTGAGTTTCTGAAAAAGATGACCAGATATTTCATTCATTTCCACTGCAAAATTAAGGATGTGTCTTTTTACAAAAATCTTTTTTGTGTGTATAAAAATTATATTTAGAAATACAGTAAACTTCAAAAATACAACTTAGAAGTTGGAAAAACACCAGTTCTAACAAAGCACCATTTTCCGAATATTAACAATAATAGTAGATACTAAGTCCTAAAAATGCTGAATTGGCTTATATGTGTCATTTATGAGCAAATTTATATTTAGTTATTTATATAAATTCAGAAATTTATATTCAGTTAAAGGTGTCAATTTTGAATAATGATCAAGTCCTTTCAGGAAACTAAAATTATTTTCATATTCAGCAAAGCAGTTTTTCATTTTTTCCACTTTCTTCACTTATGAACCTGTTTCTACATATCTCCCTTTAGAATCCGCATGTGTTTCAGCATCTCTGAAATAGAGATAAGATGGAACACCATCAGGACCACAACCTTGGTAACCACTGATTGTGCAACCTGCCCATTCAGGTGTCATGCTAAGCTGGATGGTCTTATTCCATTTAACTTTCTCAACACAATGTTCTCATCCTCATTTTATGGGTAAGAGAACTAACAGTTGAAACATCCATTCTCCCCTCACACGTGGAGAAGGCCCCTTTGCTCTAGATTCCTAGCTGGTTCCTAGGATGCCCCAGCCACCAGGAGACAGAACTATACATGGGACTCATCCCAGTGGTATCTATCAGGCCAGCCTGGGGTGGATCACTGCTGTGTCATTGACTAGAATGAATGAATCTCAGGGTTCGGAAGATCGCTGAAGGGCTACATCCAACCACACCTAATACATGGCCTCTTGGTATCCTACCCTCCTTCAGAAAGTAGAAGTAACTCAGCAACCTGGCCAGGAATTTAGTTCAAACCAGGGCTGGGTGATGATAACGTCTCCATAGGTTTACCCATGGAAGCTGTGTGGCTGGGTCATCATGAGTGTTTGGCAACATCCGTATGACACCTCTGCCTCTAAGAAGGGCATTCGGAGAAAAGTTCTGATGGAAACTCTTTTATCTCCTTGCTTCACTGATTCTTCAGTTTGCCTCATGGTGGCCAATCAATAGAGACTGAATACCATGCTCATAGCTGTGGAGGAAAGATTTGTGTATGCAAAGCAAACTCATTAAAGTAAATAACAACATTATCAAGTGAAATACAGTCTTTTAGGATGTCATTGGCTCTTTACAGACACCTGTTGCTGAATTTTTCCCATTGCTGTTAAGAAAGACATTTTCTCAAGTCTCATCTTTCTGAGACCACAAGGAATTCAGGAAGCTACTTTGTTCAGGCGCTCAGTCATGTCCGACTCTTTGCAACCAGGCTTCCCTGTTCTTCACCACCTCCTGGAGCTTACTCAAACTCGTGTCTATTGAATCGGTGATGCCATCAAACCATCTCATCCTCTGTCATCCCCTTCTCCTCCAGCCTTCAACCTTTCCCAGCGTCAGGGTCTTTTCCAATGAGTCAGCTCTTTGCACCAGGTGGCCAGCGTTTTGGAGCTTCAGCCTCAGCATCAGTCTCTTCAGTGGATATTCAGGATTGATCTCCTTTGGAACTGACTGATTTGATCTTGCAGTCCAAGGAACTCTAAGAGTCTTCTCCAACAACACAGTTCAAAAGATCAATTCTTCAGTGCTCAGCTTTATTTATGGTCTACCTCTCATATCCACTCATGACTCCTGGAGAAACCATAGCTTTGACTATACAGACATTTGTCAGCAAATTAATGTCTCTGCTTTTTAATATGCTGTCTAGGTTTGTCATAGCTTTTCTTCCAAGGAGCAAGCATCTTTTAATTTCATGGCTGCAGTCACCATCCACAGTGATTTTGGAGCCCAAGAAAAGAAAGTTTGTCATTACTTCCCCATTTATTTGCCTTGAAGTAATAGGACTGGATGCCACACTATTAGTTGTCTAAATGTGGAGTTTTAAGCCAGTTTTTCACTCTCCTCTTTCACTTTTGTCAAGAGGTTCTTTAGTTCTTTGCTATCTGCCATAAGGGTGGTGTCATCTGTATATATGAGGTTATTGATCTTTCTCCTGGCAATGTTGATTGCAGCTTGTGCTTTCAGCTTGAAACACAAACAGGAAACTATGGGTTTAATAATAATAGGATTTGACCAGCTCATTTCTTTCTTTTTTTCAATCAGTCATCAACGCTGAGCACCTCTGATATCCTTGATCCTTCTTGGAGTGTGAATATTATTATTGTTTTTCTTTAATTCAATGATATATTCTTTTACTGTCTCAGTGAATAAAGCTCACCTGCTCGAGGCAGGCACCTGAGGAGACCTTACCTGCTCACTCTTCCTTTTGTCCCCTGTTACCTGTCATCTGGTTCTGCCTGCTGTGCCTTCCAAGCCTCTCTGCTGGTCCCCAGCTTCTCCCCTCCTTGAGTCTGGATCTGGTCCAGCCAGCTCAGATTGCTGGAAGAAATTCTCAGCAGTCCACCCTCAATAATAATCACGGTCATTCTTTACAAAAGGAAAATATGACTGCATTGGACCTTGCTTAGAACTCTCAAGGTTTCTCTGGCCAAAGGGCAAACACACATTTTTGCCCATCAGAGAAAGCTATCCATTCACTATCCTCATTCCTTTCTATTTATTGAGCATTTATTGTGTGTTGGGTATCAATCTAGGTGCTGGAGATACAATGTTCACGCTCTCATAGAAGTTTCATTCTACAAGGAGAGACACATAATAGACAAATAATAGACAGATGATAGATAATAGACAGATAATAGACAAATCGTGTGTGTGTGTGTGTGTGTGTGTGTGTGTGTGGTATGTCTGTGTGGGATAGAGACACACACACATATGGATATGTATGTTTGGAAGATGACTTGTGGAAAAGGTACAGAAGATGACTTTGAGAACAATAAAGCCAAGCAGGATTCTAGGAAATGATGGGGAAGGAATTAGTTAAATAGGGGAATCAAGGAGACCTCATTGAGACACTGCCATTTTGACAAAGGCATGAGCTAGGCCCTGCCTCTCTGGGCGTCATCAGTCCCACCACCTCTCCACCTTGCGTTTTGTTTCACAGCACTAAACCCATGGTCTCTCCCAGACCCACCGGTCCCTCTGGTTCCTAAGCCTCTCTGGGTACTGGTGCCTCCCTAGGACATGTCTGCTCTCCTGCAAAAGGAGACCCAGCTGTCCTTGCCTCTGCCACCCTCCACCCCCTGACTAGACTTCTCCAGGCAGAATATGACCTCCACCCTCACCTGGGCCAAACCTCTCAGCATGACTGTAACCTTGTGCCATCATCTTCTTTCCCTCTCTAAACACGTAGACACAGGTACTAACATGCGTGTATAATACGCATCACCACTTATTTATTGAGCCTCACCATGTACAGGGACTTTCTCTGGTGGCTCAGAGGGTAACAATAATCTGCCTGCAATGCAGAAGACCAAGGTTTGACCCCTGGGTCGGGAAAATCTCTTGGAGAAGGGAATGGCTACCCAATCTGTTGTTCTTTCCTGGAGAATTCCATGGACAGAGGAACCTAGTGGGCTACAGTCCATGGGGTCAAAGAGTCGGACACAGCTGAGTGACTAACACTTTAACTTTCACCATGTACATACTCTGTATTCCATATTCTTATTCACAGCAACCTAATGGGGTGATAGTATCTCTATTTTACAAGTGAGAGAAGTCACTTGCTAAGGCCATTTCTATTGATGGAGCTGGACTCAAGCTCAGAGCTCTCTGACTTCAGTGGCCTTGCTCTCCTTCAACTTTCTCCCAATACTAAACTACTTTAGGACACTTGCTGTAACTTCGGCTTTTTATATCCTTGCACCTAGCGCAGTTCCCAACACAGAGTAAGTGCTCCAACAAATACGTTTTAATACTATTCGTTCTTTCATTTTATCATTCACAATGTCCAAATTTCTATGTCCAGCCCTTTGAGTATCTCCCCATAGTCCTAACCTTTCAATAATAACAATGGCAATATTTCACAGCACCTACTATGGGACAAACAACTCTTCTGAGTACCAAAGCCAGTTTCTTTAATACTCACGACAACCAAGTGAAGTGGGAGGTACCACTTTTATCCCCATTTTATAGGTGGAAAAACTGAGGTTCCAAGCAATTAGATCAATTTCTGAAGCTCACACAGCTAGTAAGTGATGGAGCTGAGATCTGAATCCATGTGACCTGGCTCTGGAGCATCTGTTTTCCATCACAGCATCACACTGCCTTCCTTCTCCTTCTAGATTCAGGATGTAGACCCAGTGAACGACGTACAAGGATGTGTATGGTCTATTCTCTACATCCGAAACAAGGTATTGCCACTAACATCTGCTTGGTATTGATATAGTTGAGAAAGTAACCTTTAAACCTAGTTCTTTCAGTGACTAAGCAATATCCAGGGGAAATTCAACAGCACCTGTGCATGCACTGGAGAAAAGGAGTAATCAAAACATGAAAGCAAAGTATCCAAAAATAAAGTGTTTAATTCTGTGCTGGAGGAAAAACAACAATAAAGAATTTGTGTTATTGTTTGGGTTTATTTTTAAACAAGGAAATATTGACAAAACTACTGTTAAAAGAGGATTGAAGCTGATACCAAAGAAGTCATATTTTAGATCACAAACAAAATCTGTCTTTTAATGAAATATCTAAGAACCCACAAACCTACCCTGGAGCCAAGAAGGATAATACAAAATCAGAGCAGGATCCTTAGACCTGGAGAATGTGTTAGTTTTAGCGAGCAGCTACTTTCGAGCTGAAATGAAGCATCTGAAAAACTTAAAAGGAAAATGTGATCAGGAAATCAATCTGTGCTTTTTACATAGCCTGTCACTCTCCTCAATCTCTTCCAAAAGAAAAGAAATGATGTTTCCACTGCCTCGTGAAAGGGACATCATCTTTGGTGATTTCTTCGCCTTGGAATAATGTTCATCTTATAAAACTGTACCTCCCACCACTGGGCTGATTCCAGCATTAAACAAGCACTACTGCTTTACAGAAGGATGCTGAGAAACACTCATTGGAGAGGTAAGTCTGCTCAAGGGTCATTTTTCTTTCCTTCTTTTTTTTTTCTATTTTTGTCTTTCTCAGCATTTGAAAGAAAACCAGATATTTTCTTTTCATGAAAGTTGATGACTTCAGGTAGGGAAGAACCAGCTGTGGCAGATGGACTTTTGAAACGCAGTAAAATATCCTGTCTTCATATAAATGTTTATGGGAGCCAGAGAACTGAAGAAGAAAAACACAAGCAAAAAGTTGCATGACTCACAGGCTCATTTGCTTCTAAATAAAGCTTTTCTCAGAGTTTCCCATGAGGTGTTTTGAGTGAACAAGCAGCAGGGTCTCTGGTGGTATGAGGAAGGACGTTTTTAAAATACAAAAAAGGTGCCTCCAATAGTAAGTCAAGAAAATCGTCCTGTTGCTTTTGATGTTTGAGCAAACGTGTGTCTAAAGTGAAGCTATGGAGTCACATACACACCGTCCTCGTCCACATGTGGGTGGTGGCGTCACTAGCCATTCTTGGCTGGACCACTTTGAAGGTGATGAGCATAGGTTGAGTAGGACGCCTCCTGTTGACTCACAGACTTTCCTCTAACAGAGCATCGTGAAGCGATGATAATTAAGTTTAATTTTAGACCTTGTGTGCCGAACCTGGGAATGTTTTCAAACTCAGATCAGGCTCCGTTGACTTTGGCACTTGAGATTTGAAAGGAAGGTCAGAAGTCCTAGACTGCCTATATACTCTTCAGTTCTTTACTTCCAGAAAATGGCAAATTTGGAACTAATTAAGGAAAAAAATCTTCATTAAAAATATCCTCAAATAGCAGACACTCCTGGCCTTGACTCAGCTTCAAATGCAGAAGCATCACCACCCTCTTCCACACTCAAGGTGTTCTAATTAATTACCCAGTGCCTTTACCACTTCGGCTAAAATTCTTTTTTTCCCCCCTTCAAGTCTAAAGGGCTTGAGCTTATTAGGAAACACGTTGGAATAGTCTCCATATTCTCATTGTGACTTGCCATATGACCTGATGACAAATTGGCAATATTAGATTAGATGACTCAACCATTTCTAGGTAACTGTTCTGAGTAGCAATATAGAAATGAAACAGCTGTCCCAGTGTTTAGAATAATTACTATCTAGAACGTGTTCAGGGGACTTCCCGGCTGGCTCACTGGTTAAGAAATAGCCTGTCAATGTAAGGAGACACAGGAAATGTGGGTTTGATCCCTGGATTGGGAAGAGCCACTGGAGGAGGACATGGCAACCCTCTCTAGTATTCTTGCCTGGAGAATCCCATGGACAGAGGAGCCTGGCGGGCTACACCCATGGGGTTACAAAGAGTTGGACACAATGGAGCATGAACACATGTTTGACCTCTCTACATGCTCAGAGGACCCTATGGCCGAATGAGCTGGCTTGCCAAATTTTACAAATAAAAATACAGGACATTCAAATTTGAATTTTAGGTCAACATGGATGACATTTTAGTATATCTATACCCTGTGCAACATTTCATTATTCATAGTTTACCTGGACATCAAAAAAAAAAAAATCTCAAATTTAAATTTTAGCTGAATAACCTATATTTTATCTGGCAACCCTTCAAGATGCATGAGCTTTTCTAGGGTACTCTTTAATCAAAAACACATTCTGAATATTTTTCTGCAAGAAGTGGGGTATCTAGAGGAAATACATCAAAAACATTTAATTTAAGCAAGAAAATAGCCACTCTGAAGAGACCTTTCCCAGCCATTGACACATATTGTAAAGCTACACCCAGAAAACCAGCAGGGAAAAAGGTAAAAGCAACACAACAATTTAATGATTCCTACTGTAACCTAGCACTTCCACCTAGACAGAATTGAAATTCCCTGCCAGTCACCCTGAGCTTATTCGGGCATTTTCATTTTTCTTTCCTATGTTTCACTGCCTCCTGTGGAGGGGGCGGGGGGAGGGGCCGGGGAAGGAAGAGATAAAAGAGAAAAAAAAAGGCCTAGCATTTTAATGTACATTTGTTTTGGCATTAGCTGAGTTCTGGAGACAAAAACAATCTCCTGCTTTTAATTCAGTCCATGTGTAACAAAGTTGTATGTTGGGAGATCTGGCTTTAAATAAGAACGATTAACAAGCGTTTTTGATCACAGGAAGTTCAGAAGAGTCCCTGCTCCAAAGAATATAATAAACATCGACTTAGCAGTTAGACGGTCCGTGTTGCGAATCAGTCATTACTGTAGCATCCACTTTGATTGGCGGCACCGGGACACGGCCTGAGTTCCCCCCTCCTCCACCATCCATCCATCCATTGGTGGGCCCCTCTGCTCAGAGCCGACGGCCCTTCCTTCCCACCCTGGGAGGCTAGCTCAGCTGCTGGTTTCTGGGCAAGTGGCCATGACAGGGGGATGTTTGCTTTAGATAGCCTGCAGCTGGCTGAGTGGGCGTTTCATTCAGACAACACAGGCGCCTCCCACCGTCTACTGTTTCGGGCTAGTGGAGCTCTGGGGTCTTTTGATTTATAAGGCGCTTTACATGCCTGGAGTTACACTTTTAGGAAGCAGAGTTGTGATGAATGAGGGTCTGGCTGTCGATCGCAGGGATCCACACACACAGGCTTGCAAATCTCTTCTCTTGCTGTCGTTTGCTTGCTGAGTTGTGTCTGACTCTTTGCGACCCCAGGGACTATAGCCTGCCAGGCTCCTCTGTCCATGGGGTTCTCCGGGCAAGAGTAGTGGAGTAGATTGCCATGTTTTACCCCCAGAAGATCTTCCAGAGTCAGAGACTGAATCTGCGTCTCCTGCCCTGGCAGGCAGATTCCTTACCACTGTGCCATCTGGGAAGTCCAACCTCTTCTCTTAGGTTGGTCTGAGAAATATTCTAGGGAGGCGACATGGGGGATGTGGGGGCCTGGATGTGGAAACCTGGTCGTCACTGGGCAGGGCCGCTGCTGTGCTTGTTTATTCCGCAGCTGCCCATCTGGGGCTGACCGTTATATATGGTGAGAACTCAACGCGTGAGGCTTGCTGGCTGTCTATGTGTTCTCGATAGTCTTACATCTATGGCATTGTCAATTTGAGACCATCAAGGACGTTTAAAGGAAAAACTTGAAGGCTTTTCTGAGCAAGCCTCAAGCTGATACTTTTTCCGTCCAGCAGATTATTCTAAGTGCTATGAATGAACAGGTTCTCAGGAGGAGGCCATGGGGAATTTGACATAGGGGCGTCCGAGAAATCTTATTTTCTTATCCCAGATGACAACTGACTGCTTCATTGAGAGAACTTCTGACCATCATAGTTCACTGAGGGAAATGTGAAAACAAAGTGAACCAGAAAAGAAATAGAAACCCAGACCTTTCAGTTCCTGTTTATCCTATTTTTAATCTCAACATCTCGGTTGCTCTCTTTCTTGCTTCCCTGGCCTTGCTGGAAATTCATACCCACACCTGGCTTTCCAAGTGCCTTGGGGACAGAGAAGAGGTGGGGCCCCCACCAGGGGAGGGCTCCACTGCCTCGTGTGTGGGCTGAGAACCAGTGTCCACACGGGCGGGCGTAAGAGGAGGGAGATACCAGGAAACTCAGCCACATCTAATTTGGAGCTGTTGGGAAAGAATGAATGATCATCTCTGCCTGCATTATCTACCTCAGCTAAGACACCGGCAATTCCAGGAACTGGGGAGAAGGAAAGATGGAGAAGGGTCATCGTGAGAGTGAGGACAGATGCTCAGACTGACCGGTGACTGCAGAGGTAGGAGCGGCTGTGTTCAGTAGTCCTCCAGCATTTCCCCCCTCCCCCAGTCCCCACTCCGTCTTCTGTGCTTCCATTCTAAATGTTAGGCTTCAGTGATACAGAGGCAAAGCAAACCAGGAGTCCTGGCTCCTAGAAACCTCAAGAGAAACAAAAAATGCTCACAAGAATGCCTGTGTTGTTCCAGGTAGTGGCTGTTGGTGCTCATACCACAATGCACTCACATGTGTGAACATACGTATTTTTTTTCTTTTCCCCATGAGTGAAATAATTCATCCCCTGTGTGGTGCCATGACTGAAAAGGAGAAGAGTGAATAAAGTGCCCCGCCACCCAAATAACATGTCCCGAATGAGAGGTGAGCCCTGTAGGGCCTCACTCTGATCGCCCAGAGTGCTCTGGATCCGTGGGCTGTGGTTAAGCATCTGTGAGCCTGTCTTCCTGCCTGACTGTAGCCTCGGAGGGGAGGGCTGCACCTGTGTGCGGCTTCACGCCCAGCTCTGCAGTGGGCACCTCACCTCCCAGGAGCAGGGCAGGGGGACCCGCGAGGAGACTCTGCCAGCAGTGGTCCATACCTAGGCCCCTGTTCACGATCACCTCCCACTCGGCACATCCTTCATGGGCATCTACCATCTCACAGCCTGGAAACCCAGAGCGTCTGCTCAAGGGTCACTTTTCCAGTCTCCCACTTGCTTAGCCATTCACATCTGCAGTTAGCAAGTCTCTCGAGGACCCTCAGGGCATTGCTGATAGAGCTGCCCCTGATAGCTTGCATTTGGCTAATTGACTTGGTCTGTTACCTTGTGAGACATTAAAGTGTTAATTGCTCAGTGGTGTTGACTCTTTGCAAGTCCAGGGACCTGCCAAGCTTCTCTGTCCATGGAATTCTCCGAGCAACAATACTGGAGTGGGTAACTATTTCCTTCTCCAGGGCTGGGGGTGGGGGTCTTCTGAACCCAGAGATTGAACCCAGATCTGCATTGACTCTCAGATTCTTTACTGTCTAATCTACCAGATGTGAGAAGAACCATTGTTAATTTCTGTCTCAGAGGAAGAGTGCATTCACTGGACCCCTGTGGGACCAGGTCTGTATCTACTTCTACCATGGACCTCCTTCCCTAGCCTGGAGATCGGGAGCCTTCTGGAACTCTCCAGAACCTCGTACAGGCTGTAGAACTGCTGGCACAGAACTTGGTAATATACTTACTCAGTCCAAGCAGGCTTCAGCTATAAAGGTACTCAGTAGAAATTGTTGCACTACCTAGGCTTAAGGGGCTTCCCTTGTAGCTCAATATGTAAAGAATCCACCTGCAAAGCAGGAATCTGCCTTCAATGTAGGAGACCTAGGTTTGATTCGTGAGTCAGGTAGATGCTTGGAGAAGGAACTGGCAACTCACTCCGGTATTCTTGCCTGGAAAATCTCATGGACGGAGGAGCCTGGCGGGCTACAGTCCATGGGATCGCAAGAGTAAGACATGACTGAGTGACTAAACCACCACCACCACCACCTAGGATTAAATGATCGGAATAAAAATGGGTGAATTAATAAAAGTGATCCTCTTTGCAGGATTATCTCAGGGTTTTGTTCTGTTCTTTTTTGATTCTTTTTTTCTTCAGTCCCAGATAATCTTGAAATACATTGCTGATGTGTAATTAATTTTAAATACCATAACATTTTGAGCCAGGCTAATTTTGATGACAGTAGAGAATATTTTGAAGCAGTTTCATGATTTTCACAACACTACTGATTTTATAAGGGGGAAAAAAAAAAACATTCCCATATAGTAAAACTTTAAAAGTGCTAGCAGTGTTGTTATTTCCTCCAACATAAGCACCCACAACAGGAAAGCAAACAAACCCACAGTGGACCGAAAATGTGGTTTCTGGAACTCTCTTAAACCTTGGCTAAATTTTGGGGGCTCCCAAAGGACAGGATTACTTCATGTCAAAGCAAAAATTCTCCTGACTCTGTAAACAGCCCACGGTTCCGGGAAATATGGGAAATGTAGATGAGAAATGAAGTTGTGTTGTATTTGGAAAAGCTGTCAAGATCACGAAGTCCTCATCCTGGGGGATCCATCTCTGCTGCTTTGGGCCTTTGGGACCCTTCTCTTCTTTGTATTCACTGCATCCGTTACCAAGTCCAAGCTCCTGCTGCTCTCTGCACAACAGTCCAATCAGTTGAGAGATGAGTCACTGGGGCAAAGAATAGGGGTTTGATTGGGAAAGCCAGCAGGCTGAGAAGGTGGTGGACTAGTGTCCCCAAAATAAGTGCCCCCAAGTTTGGATTTTGGGCTAGTTTCAATAGCAGTCTTCAATGGCAGTCGTTCCCCAGAAGATCTTCCCAACTCACAGATTGAGCCCAGGTCTCCTGCCTTGAAGACAGATTCCTGCATTGCAGGCAGATTCTTTACCAACTGAGCTACAAGGGAAGCCCCTTAAGCCTAGGTATTGCAACAAGTTCAACTGAGCCACTTGACAGCTGAAGACTGCTATTGAAACTAGCCCCAAATCCAAACTTTCAACCTAGTTTGAAAGCTAGTTTCTTTCATAGAGCAAACAGAGATGACAAAGTAGAGTGAAGAAGGTGATGAGTTGTTGCAAATATTTCCTGGTTCTGGTCAAGACTCTGAAGGGGATGTGTTAATTTCTTCTTCCGATGTAGCCATTTATAGGTGGTCAGGATGTTTCCTGTGAGCTAAACAAAGGCATTTAATTTATCTTTTCCCCTTATGTCAAGCTTTGTGCTTATTTTTATTTATTTATTTTTAATTGAGGGATAACTCTTTTACAGTCTGTGTTTGTTTCTGGTGTACAACAATAGGAATCAGCCATAACTATATACATATCTCTTCCGTCTTGAGCCTCTCTCTCCACTCCAACCCACCCCTCTAGGTCATTGCAGAGCGCCAAGCTGAGCTCCTTGTGCTGTACAGCAGCTTCCCACTAGCTATTTTACACATGCTAGTATATATATATATGTTAGTGTAACTCTGGCAACTCATCCTACCCTTTCCTTCTCCCACTTTGCCCACAAGTCCATTCTCTATGTTGGCATCTCTATTTCTGCCCTGCAAATAGATTCATCTGCACTGATTTTCTAGATTCCATATATATGCATTAATATATGGTATTTGTTTTTCTCTTTCGGACTTACTTCACTCTGTATAACAGGCTCTAGGCTCATCCACCTCAGTTCATTGTACTCACATTCCTTCCTTTTTATGGCTGAGTAATAGGAATCTGAATGCAGCTCAGGAAGCAACAGTTAGAACTGGACATGGAATAACAGACTGGTTCCAAATAGGAAAAGGAGTGAGTCAAGGCTGTATATTGTCATCCTGCTTATTTAATTTATATGCAGAGTTCATCATGAGAAACGCTGGACTGGAAGAAACACAAGCTGGAATCAAGATTGCTGCGAGAAATATCAATAACCTCAGATATGCAGATGACACCACCATTATGGCAGAAAGTGAAGAGGAACTAAAGAGCCTCTTGATGAAAGTGAAAGAGCAGAGCGAAAAAGTTGGCTTAAAGCTCAACATTCAGAAAACGAAGATCATGGCATCCAGTCCCATCACTTCATGGGAAATAGATGGGGAAACAGTGGAAACAGTGGCAGACTTTATTTTTTGGGGCTCCCAAATCTCTGCAGATGGTGATTGCAGTCATGAAATTAAAAGACGCTTACTCCTTGGAAGAAAAGTGATGACCAACCTAGACAGTATATTCAAAAGCAGAGACATTACTTTGCTGATTAAGGTCCATCTAGTCAAGGCTATGGTTTTTCCAGTAGTCATGTATGGATGTGAGAGTTGGACTGTGAAGAAGGCTGAGCACCAAAGAATTGATGGTTTTGAACTATGGTGTTGGAGAAGACTCTTGAGAGTGCCTTGGACTGCAAGGAGATCCAACCAGTCCATTCTGAAGGAGATCAGCCCTGGGATTTCTTTGGAAGGAATGATGCTAAAGCTGAAGCTCCAGTACTTTGGCCACCTCATGAGAAGAGTTGACTTATTGGAAAAGACTCTGATTCTGGGAGGGATTGGGGGCAGGAGGAGAAGGGGACGACCGAAGATGAGATGGCTGGATGGCATCACTGACTCGATGGATGTGAGTCTGAGTGAACTCCGGGTGATGGTGATGGACAGGGAGGCCTGGCATGCTGCGATTCATGGGGTCGCAAAGAGTCAGACACGACTGAGTGACTGAACTGAACTGAACTGAATATTCCATTGTATATATGTACCACAACCTCTTTATCCATTCATGTATCAATGGACATCTAGGTTGCTGCTATGTCCTGGCTCTTGTAAATAGTGCTGCTTGTTAATATTCATAACAAACGCACTTAACTTAAAGTTATGTCATGAGAAGCAGGGTTCCCGGAGATGGGCCATTATTAAGCTATAGGCAATATCCCTTAAGTGATTAACTTGTATTAATATCAAAAACAATGCAATATGAAAGTTAAAGAAACAGATATAATATGGAGTCATATTTGTTCTTCTCTGTTATATATTTCTCTTTACCTATTTTTTTCCTCAAGAACATCTGTCACCAAAAACAAAACACTAACGATGATATCGCAACCCCCCTTTGGTTCCATTCCTTCTTTGAGCTCAAATTGCACTGTGCATTTTCATAGGAATAGTTGTGTGTTTGTGGCTTATACAAAACTCACAAAGTAAAAGACACAAGTCACTGAATGTCTCATTTCTTACTAGTTTTGTGGTAAAAACCAGATTGATACTCTCTTTTCTCCTTCCCACCACAGGACAGATTCTCGTTTCATGCAGTAGTATAGATAAGTGTCAACACTACACTCCCACTGAGAATAATTTATGGTTCAGTGCACATCTAATGAATTTAAAATATGATTCTGATTCCATCTAGAAAAAATACAGCATTCTGCATAAAACAGTATTCCATCAGGATAAATTCTGAGCTTTTATTTTTCCATCATAAAATTCATGTCAGGAAGGTGGAGGGTTGGTCCTCCTACAAACACAAGCATGTGATAAAGGCTGTATCCCAGAAATTTAAACTCCATCTAACACATTATCCAGACAAAGAAGATTAGGGCTCTTGGCAGACTCACTGACAATTTGCCTCCATTAGAAGCGAGAGGGCTCAAAGAGAAGAAACTATGGTGTATTCTGTCCGTTCCTTTGGCAACAGGGATCTTCCCTTGTTTTAAACCAAACAAACATTAACAAGGAAAACCAGCTGCTTTTACAATGAATAAACCCATTACCTCAACTCTTTGTACATTACTGAGGTATTTTTACTTGTCAGATTTTCTGTTTTGTGGAGGCTTGGCTATTTTCAGTATGCTGTCAATGCAGACAAAACAGAGCTGGTTTTAGCAGCAGTACCAGATGTGGATGAGAGCATGGGCCTTCCTGGCCCTTTGATTCCAACGTTTGGTGGTAAGTTACTGCTGCTCTCAGAAATAGTAACAACAGGATTCGGCATCTTGACACCATACTGCCTGGCGCTGGCTTAGCTATCTGCACAGTAGCCAACAGAGTGGAGGCTGCACACAGAGGGCGCCCCCAGTTTTAACTCGGACTATGCATCAAGAGTCAGCCCTGCTGTAGTTTCTACTGCAGCAAAGAAAACTGGTTTGTATTGATCCAAGGAGCCAACTGATCCTGAGGGTCATTACGTTTGACCTGCTACAATCATTAACTGTGCCCAGGGAACAAATGAACCCTAAAACAAGAGCAGAGGGGACTTTTACAAAAGTACTGGCATTAGGGCTCCTTCCCCTTCCCATATTCCCTCTTTTCTAGATTATTAGGTACCATACGTGCTCAGCCTAAGAGGGGCTGGTGTTGGGAGTGCCATATGCTCTTAGAATCTGTCAGAGCTCCCCGTGACCCACAGGTCAGAAAACTCAGGTCTATAGAGCCAGACAGGAGTGTTGTTTGACTGGTAGTGTGGAGACAACAACCCCCATTTAAAAATTAACAAGAGGAGTCTACAGGAAAGGTCAAACTGTCACAACCCAGCACCGTGATGCAAGTTTGGAGGTAAGACTTCCAAAATGATTTGCAGTAGAAGCTAAGGTTGTAGCCTTAAAAAATGTGACTGTACCCCTAGTCCCTTCTGATAGTTAGCCTCCAGCCTTGACCTCCATCTAGTTTCATCTGGTTTTCATGGAGTCTAGGTTATGGACTGAGCATGGCTTCAGACTATTTCTGCCTCGATCTTGGCACAACCCCTTATTAATTGAGTGACTCCGAGCAAGTTTCTTCCATGCTGTAGCCTTCATGTCTCTCACTTATGGAGTGGGGACAATGAGATAGTATCCAGGCTTCCCTGGTGGCTCAGGTGATAAAGAATCTGCTTGCAATGCAGGAGAACTAGGTTCAGTCCCTGGGTTAGGAAGGTCCCCTGGAGAAGGAAATGTCTACCCAATCCAGTATTCTTGCCTAGATAATCTCATGGACAGAGGAGCCTGGCAGGCTATAGTCATGGGGTCACAAAGAATTGGACACGACTGAGTGACTAATACTTTTCTAGAGCTTATTGTGAATATTTACTGAGATGATGCATGAAGTACACTTATCACAATGTCAAGCACAAAGTCAACACTCAATAGATATGAGGTATGGCTTTTAGACAGCAATCACAATGTCTCCCTTTCAATGGCTGCCCAATGCCCATAAGAACACTATGAAGTCTGATATGGCTGAGAGAGTCTTCATATTGGGGTCCCTGCCTCTTATCAACCTTGTCTCACAACATTCTCCCTTCTGAATTTAATGCTCCAGAGATGTTGAAAATCATTCAGGTCCTCAAAAATCTGATGTTCTCTCTAATTCTCAGGCCCTGGGACATGCCCTCCCTTTCCATGGAACATTCTATCAGTGCCTCTTAGTCATTCAGGCCCTAGTAATTTCATGTTGACTGCAGTCTCCCTGCCCCGTGCTTCCCAGAGTACACATTCTATTATATACCCTGTTCAGTACTGGTCTTCTCTATGTGACTGACAGCTCCATGACAGCAGGGACAATGATGGACACCTTACTATCCATGAACTCTAGTAGAGGTCTCATCCCATAACAGGTGTTCTGTCAATATTCATTGAAAGAATGAAGTTATAAAACCATGCGGGGGACTCAAACTTATGAATACCCTCCTTCCAATTCACAAGTCAATAGACCCGAGTAGGATAAGAATAGCCAAGTGAGTATCAGTACAGAAGTGAATAGGATATAATCTATTTTTCTCTAAAGAAATGGATTTGCTGTAGAAATGATTAGCTGTCTCCAAATATGTAGTCTACTCTTCTTCCATAGAAATAGATGTTCTGACGTTTTATTGACTCCATGGTCATTTAAAAACAAACAAACAAACAAAAAACCTTTCCTAACATCCTTTGCAGTCAGATGTGATCAGGTTTTGGATAAGTTCTGACCAATAAAATATAAGCTAAATATTGCCCCCTTTTACTCCATTCTCTTTGTAAAATCCAGGTTATAAGTATATAGTCAAAGTCATAAGACTATCTACCACCTGCTATCTGTGTGTTCTATGACAACCTGTGGCAATCCACCTTGAATGACAGAATGATCTTTGTTGCTGTTCAGTCACTCAGTTGTGTCCAACTCTTTGTGACCCCATGGACTGTAGCACTCCAGGCTTCCCTGTCCTTCATCATCTCCTAGAGCTTGCTCAAACTCATGTCCATTGAGTCGGTGATTCCATCCAACCATCTCATCCTCTGTCATCCCCTTCTGCTCCTGCCGTCAATCTTTCCCAGCATCAGGATCTTTTCCAATGAGTCATTTCTTCCCATCAGGTACGCAAAGTATTGGAGCTTCATCTTCAGTATCAGTCCTTCCAATGAATATTCAGGGTTGACTTCTTTTAGGATTGACTGGTTTGATCTCCTTGCTGCCCAAGGGACTTTCAAGAGTCTTCTCCAAGATCACAGTTCAAAAGCATCAATTCTTTGGTGCTCAGCTTTCTTTATGGTCCAACTCTCACATCCATACATGGCTACTGAAAAAAACCATAGCTTTGACTAGACAGACCTTTGTCAGCAAAGTAATATCTCTGTTTTTTAATATGCTGTCTAGCTTTGTCATAGATTTTCTTCCAAGGAGCAAGCGTCTTTTAATTTCATGGCTGCAGTCATCATCTGCAATGACTTTGGAGCCCAAGAAAATAAAGTCTGTCACTGTTTCCATTGTTTCCCCATTTATTTGCCATGAAGTGATGGGACTGGATGCCATGATCTTCATTTTTTGCATGTTGAGTTTCAAGCCAGCTTTTTCACTCTCCTCTTTCACCTTCATCAAGAGACTCTTCAGTTCCTCTTTGCTTTCTGCCATAAGGGTGGTGTCACCTGCATTTCTGAGGTCATTGATATTTCTCCCAAGAATCTTGATTCCAGCTTATGCTTCATCTAGCCTGGCATTTCTCACGATGTACTCTGCATATAAGTTAAATCAGCAGAATGACAACATACAGCCTTCTTTTGAAAGGAGTCCGTACTCCTTTCCTGATTTTGAACCAGACTGTTGTTTCATGTCCAGTTCTGGCTGTTGCTACTTGACATGCATACAGTTTTCTCAGGATGTAGGTAAAGTGATCTGGTATTCCCATCTCTTAAAGAACTTTTCAGTTTGTTATGATCCACACAGGCAGAGGTTTTAGCACAGTCAATGAAGCAGAAGTAGATGTTTTTTTTTTTTTTTCTGGAATTCTCTTGCTTTTTCTATGATCCTATGGATGTTGGCAATTTGATCTGTGGTTCCTCTGCCTTTTCTAAATCCAGTTTGAACATCTGGACATTCTCGGTCCACATACTCTTGAAGTCTAGCTTGGAGAATTTTGAGCATTACTTGGCTAGCATGTGAAATGAGTGCAATTGTGGGGTAGTTTGAACACTCTTTGGTACTGCCTTTCTTTGGAATTGGAAGGAAAACTGATTTTTCTCATCCTGGTACCACTGCCAAGTTTTCCAAATTTGCTGGTGTATTGAGTGCAGCACTTTAATAGCATCATCTTTTAGGATTTGAAATAGTTCAGCTGGAATTCCATTACCTCTGCTAGCTTTGTTCATAGTGATGCTTCCTAAGGCCCACTTGACTTCACACTCCAAGATGCCTGGCTCTAGGTGAGTGATCACACCATCCTGATTATCTGGGTCATTAAGATCTATATAGTCTATATTGCTCTTTTTTCCCTTTTCCTCTATTCTGATACCCGGAATGAAGGTAAGATGGCTGGAGCTTTGGCAGCCATATAGGACCTTGAGGAACAAGGTTGTCCTTTAAGTGCAGAGCTGGAAGGAGTTTGGGTCTCTGAGTATTTTAGGGAGCTAACCACCATACTAGCTCTGGACTGCTTACTCTCTAACTTTTTCATTTGCTTAAGGTATGGTTATTAATTTTTCTCTGTTACTCACTGTTGGGATTCAAAGAGAACTCTTTATTATCAAGAACTGCCTTAAAAAAATAATTATTCAAGCTGGAGGAAAAGGACTTAAATAATTCCAAAGCTATTTTTACTGAAGACCTTTTATAATAGAAATTTAATAGCAATAATGCATTTTACTAATGCTAAATAAAGATTTTTAAACATCTTGTGAAGTGAAGTGAAGTGAAAGTCATTCAGTCATGGCTGACTGTTTGTGACTCCATGGACTGTAGTCCATGGAATTCTCCAGGCCAGAATACTGGAGTGGGTAGCCTTTCCCTTCTCCAAGGGATCTTCCCAACCCAAGGATCAAATCCAGGTTTCCTGCATTGCAGGCAGATTCTTTACCAGCTGAGCCACAAGGAAAAACCAAGTGGGTAGCCTATCCCTTCTCCAGGGGATCTTCCTGACCCAGGAATAGAACTGGGGTCTCTTGCGTTGCCGGCAGATCCTTTACCAAGTGAGCTATCAGGGAAGCCCTTAAACATCTTAAACATAACTAAACCAGCTAATCCTAAAGGAAATCATCCCTGAATACTCACTGGAAGAACTGATGCTAAAGTTGAAGCTCCAATACTTTGGCCACCTGATTCAAACAGCCAACTCATTGGAAAAGATCCTGCTGCTTGTAAGGATTGAAGGCAAAAGGAGAAGGAGGTGGCAGAAGATGAGAAGCTTGGACAGAATCACTGACTCAATGGACATGAACTTAAGCAAACTCCAGAGACAGTGAAGGACAGGGAAGCCTGGCATGCTGCAGTCAGTGGGGTCACAGGGAGTCAGACATAACTTAGTGACTGAACAGCAACATAACTAAACAAATTATAGATGTCCCAAAATATTAGACCAGAGTCGATGAATTTCCAGATTCAAAACACATGCTAGAACATTACACAACTACCATCAGTGAACAAAAGAATATCATGTCTACTGAGCAGCCAGTCACTCCAGAAAGCTGCTCTGTTTTTCAAAGCAGAGCTCACATTGCCATTTTTTTTTCTTAAGTTCATGGTTTGTGTGTGTGTGTGTGCTAAGTTGCTTCAGTCGTGTCTGACTCTTTGTCACCCACATGGACTTTAGCCCGCCCGGCTCCTCTGTCCATGGGATTCTCCAGGCAAGAAGATGAGTGGGTAGCCTATCCCTTCTCCAGGGGATCTTCCCGACCCAGGGATGGAACCTGCACCACCTGTGTCTCCTACATTATAGGTGCATTCTTTGCCACCAAGCTGCCGGAGAAGCCCCTATGCTGGCGTACTATTTCTCAATTACAAGCCCATGATAACTGGGAAATATATTCAAAATATTTATCAATCTGTACAGTCTAGATGCTGTACCATCAGAACAGATGCTGGCTGTAGAACAATGAATATATCCATCCTGGTGCCAACTGATGCCTTACCAGCCTGATGACACCCACCGCAGTCTATATGGAAACTCTGCTTCCTAAAGAACTGACCACATTCTCTTTATTCTGTGGTAGAATACACGGGAGAAAACCTAGATGGTGCACACAATGCCCTGGTCTATAGACACAGCTCTTTGCCTTTTGTGAGTTTCCTGATGGGTTCATTTAGAAGAAAATGAGACTCATAGATCTGTTAAGAGAGATTTTTAGAATATGATAAGCTAGCCTTTTAGCATATACTTTCCGTAACCGCTGTTTGCCTGTGTTCAAATGAGTGCTTATGCACAAGCATGTGTACACACACACACACACACACACACACACAACACATAAAGTAGTGTGATTGCAATCACAAGTGCATTGAATTGAACCTGTGACAGCAATGCTGCTTCCTTTCATTCCAGGAACAAGAAACATCAGAACCCCCAGCATCCTGGATCTGCTTCTGGCATTCATGTCGCAGCTCCCAGTGTCTAAAAGACTACTATTTTTGATGTGCAGCTGTTGAGTTGAAACATCTGATAGTTTCTCTTCTCCAGGCGGGTTTGGTGCAAGATACCAGTAAACGATCATTTGTTTCAGTTCTTATAAGCGTGGAGAGACTAATATTAGAGAACAGTTCCTCCCACACAAGCTCCTTCTCTTCTGGCTTTCAGTCTAGGGGATCTTAGACCCCAAAGGAACCATGCAGAGCTGTGATCAGGCAGACCTGGGCTTTTATCTTCAGTGCCTGTGGGGACCCATCTAGCTTACAAGGCTGGTCAGTTGGAGAACAGGCACATCCAAAGATACCCCCAAGGTCACCCCCATACCTTGGAGTCCACACTAAATCCTTGCTGTGGCTGAATGAAGCTCCTTTTGCCTTCTTCCCTGTGGATTTGGAGGCTCACCGCTCTGATTCACTGAAACAGTCATTTGTGTACTCGGAGGCCACTGGTGAAATATCCCTTTCAGTTCAGGGGAAGAGAGTGGTCAAAATATTTAACAACTGGTAAGATTTAACAGGGCATCCCTGGTGGTTCAGACGGTAAAAGAATCTGCCTGTAATGCAGGAGACCTGGATTCAATCCCTGGGTGGGAATATCCTCTGGAGAAGGGAGTGGCTACCCACACCGGTATTCTTGCCTGGAGAATCTCATGGACGGATGGCTGAGGCCAGAGCATTATCCAACTGGATTGGCTACTGGACACAGAGCTTGAACAATTTCCTGAAGGATCCTTGTCATAGACTCCAGGGACTGAAGGAAGCAGCTTTTTGCTTGTTGGTGTAGGACGTATCTCCACATCTTAACAATAGGCAGATCTGCTCCAGACTGTTTCTAATGGAGAATATCCAGCCTCAAATCTGGATCACTTTGTATATCTATCCTCAAGGTATTTATCAATCTTGCTCACATGATGACCCACAATTGGATAATTCACAAGGGCAGAAAGACATCCCTCTATGTCAATAGCCTGATGGTCTTTCCCCATATCTGGAGAATTATTTAAGATCATTTACAAAAATGTAATCAAATTGCTATCATGTGCAAATGAGAGATTATAATAACATAAATGCCAATTTGAAAAAAAAAGAAAAGTTAAAGTGTTAGTCACTCAGTTGTGTCTGACTCTTTGCGACCCCACTGTAGTCTGCTGGGCTCCTCTGTCCATAGAATTCTCCAGGCAAGGATACTGGAGTGGGTAACCATTCCGTCTCCAGGGCTTCTTCCTGACCCAGAGATTGAACCTGGATCTCCTGCATCGCAAGAGGAATCTTTGCCGCCCGAATCACCAGCAAAGCCCAGTTTGCACCAGGTTAGCACCAGTTTATTTCTGACGTAGAGTATACTGAAGTTTGTTGGAATCGGTAGTGGAGGGTCAGGTGTTAAAATGACCCCGATATAATTTCAGTTTGCTCCAGTGTAAGTATGATGCTGCGTGGTGTTCGCTAGTCAGGCTATGTCTGTCTTCTGGGCTCTTGTCCTGGCCACCACATTTCTGGAGAAAGTGAGACAAGAGTGGACATATCCATGTATGGGTGAGGAGTTCTAGAAATGTGGCATGCATGTAAAGACTGAAGGATGTTTCCCTAAGGGGGAAATTTTCATGAGGCTTTGTTTGAAGGAAGAGAGAAGACTTATTCTATGTTGCCTCAAAAGGGTGAAACAGGAGCAGTAAGTAGAAGTTAAAGACGGGGAGAATTGGGTTCAATCTAAGGAAGAGTTAACAGAAAGAAAATTAACTGTATAGCAATGTTCAAGGTCATTACAATTCATTTCAAGAAACATCTGTGAGACACCATGCGCAACGTTGCAAACATAAAGAAGAGTATAGGAACTTCAGTCTGCAATGAGGTACAGATATGGAAAGAATTAATAAGAAAACATCAGACATGTGCCCTAAGAGATGCTTTTATAAGAGTACAAAGGAGTAAGGAAGTGATTCATTCTTCTAAGGGGATTGAGAAAGTGTCTATAAAAGAGTAAATGATAGATCTAGCATTTGAAGAATGAATCTCTGTTTGAATAAAACAGACAGACGGACAAGAGATGGAAAGTATTCCAGGGTGAGGGGAGAGTTGTGTGTAAAGCCTAGGGAGGCCCTTCAAGTTGTATCTAGAAAACTCTAACAGATTTGGAATTGATTATTTCATTAGGGAGCACTGGCTGATATTCTACACACATGCAATGAACCAGAATTTTAATTCTTCTTTCATGGGGAAGCATTGCTTATGTTTCTACATTTGTTGGCTTTTCCTTGTTCAATAGACCTACTCTTCCAGTCACTCTGGAAGGAAATTAACTAGCAAAAAACACTTTGAATTTAGGGAAAGAGAAACATTCAAATACAAGTAAAATTTAAGTTAGTTTTGGTTTCAATGTGTTTTTTTTCCCCCCAATTTGGCCTTTTTTTTTTTTTTAACTTTACATAAGAATAAGCTTCTACATTGATGGCTTTGGAGAGTGTGTTGCAATTTAAAGAAATATATACAATATCCTGAACCTCCGTTGTTGTAGGGTAGATTGGAACTCTGCAAATGGCTAAAGATTTTGTGAAGAAGATGGATAGTACATGGAAGGTAGCACCAGTCTTAGTTAAAAAAATGATCTTCTGAAGGGCCCCACACTCAATTAGATATATAAAAAATTTCAAAATTGCTTCAAATAATTAATAAAACACTTTTTATGAAAATTGGACGTATTTGTTTTTTTTTTTATTCCTTTCAAGTAGCTTTGGTATTTGCTTTATAGTTAATAATAAAAATAATGAAAAAACAAAATATTTCCAGGTGAGGTCTCCTGATACTTAAATATAGAAAGATCTCTTTTGGAGACTGATAGACTGATATTAAAAGTATTCTATTTGCCTTTAAGCCTAATATATTATGTCATAAGAAAATGATGCTTCTCACAAACTCAATTCTGTATAGTTCTTTTGGCCCCTTAAGGTCTTGCTGGTCTTATCTCTGCACAAGGACTTCTTATCAATGCAATTTATCGTGTTTGCTTATTGTTGCAATCAGCATCAATTTTCTGTCTGTATGCCTTTCTCTTTTTTTTAAAAAAAAACTTATTTTTATCAAAGCATAGTTGATTTGAAATGTGTTAGCTTCTGCTATACAGCAATGATTTTTAAGTTCTATTTATTTTATATCCAAACCTTGAGGTTCCTGGTCCTCTATTTATTAAGCTAGAACCATAGAATGAAGATGGATGGACCCCAGGATCTGAAAATGATGGAGAAGTGGGCTGGTTGATGGCAGCTGAGCCAAGAGGCAAACCTCTGCTTCTATCAGACCTGGGGACTTAGGGCTGTTCCGGGACTTGTCTGCCAGGCCTTCTGCCTACTACACGCCCACCCCTTCACTATCGTGGGGACTGGGGAGGGTCAGCTTTGTGTCCCCCTGACAAACGCAGATGTTTGTCATGCCTGGGTTTGAAAAGTATCCCTCCCCCCACCCCTGCATTTGTGTGCAAAATAAAAATTACGAAATATTCCCAAACCAGAAGCTGACGACTTCCAAATAGCAAATAAATATCCTTAACTGATTACTATTTTATACCCTACTTTAACAGAAATGTCTGTTGGATTCTCTGCCAGGTGCCACATTATCACTTAACCAAAAAGTTTTCTGCAAAAATAACTTCCCCGACGGGAACCGTGGTATGTGTACAGAGGGATCTATTTATGTTTCAGTTCAGTTTCAAAGATTTTTTGAGAAATGAGCTGAATGGATATAATTTAAGCAATATATGCACCTCTGGAAAGACGTGGCAGATGTTAGCTCTTGAATGGGTGGAAATAGAAATGGCAAACGTGCATTCCATGAGTAGACTTATTTAGGTTTTGGGGTGTTGTGCTGACTTTTTAACATAGTCTACAGCAGAAGTTCCTTAATGTGAACCAAGCTTATCTTATGGCTAAAACTTTTGGTTTGAGGAGTTGCTGGTCATCCTTCAGCCTCTTGGATGTCAATGCTCCATAGAACAGAGGTTCCCAGAAGGGATGCTTTGAATGTGCCAAAGTGCTGGCCACTGGGACAGGCACTTTACATAGGTTACCTCTTTTAACCCTCACATACTTTTGAAACAATTGCTCTTTGCAGGTGAAGAAAGGAGGCACAGGACAGCTGAGCTACAGGGCTCCGAGATCCTGAGTTGTTTCTCTGACTGTGCCTCTTATTGCCTTCCCAACCAAGTTCAGCCCTTGGTTTCTAGTATGCTCTGAACCTGCGCCTTTGGTGAACTCATCTTGTATTTTAATTACCTCCTCCTGTTGGATGTCAGGGATAGGTCGTGTTCACTGCCTCATCCCAAGACCCAGCACAGAGCTGGGAACCTCAGTGGGGCTTGTGTTTGATGAAGGAACTGAAGCCATACAAGTAACCAGAGCAGAAAGTGTCTTCAGAGGCCAATGAGGGATCAGCCTGAACTGGAATGAATGGGAAAGGATTCCTAGAAATGCAAGTTGCAATTCACCTTCAGGAAAACCACCACAATATTATAAAGTAATTAGCCTCCAATTAAAATTAAAAAAAAAAAAGAATGAGTAGAATTTCAAGCCAGGATGCTAATATGAAAAGGGTGGGGTTGAGAAGTGAGGGGCAAATGGTGACCTTTTTGTCAAGAAAAGTGCACAAAATTGGATGAGGCAATTCTTTCATCCTAATGTGTCTTGGTTTTCTTCTACCTTTCTAAAATCATACCTGGCAATTTGGAAAAATTGAGTTTTTCTTCCTCCCAAAATAGAAATCTAACTTCACTCGTCATAATAAACATGAATTTATTTAGAGTGCATTCACAGGTTTTGGCCACTTAATTGAAGATATATAGCATGCATTTAATATTTTCAATTTAGGAAGATGTTTCTCAGTCTCAAAAACTGGTTTGAAAATAATGTTTTATATTTTTTATCTGAGTTTATTTAAACTGCCTGTTGTTCAGATAACATAAGTTTAACTTTTCTTGTAATTAAGAAACATTTTACATTTTGGAGAAGGTTTAATATTCTGAGGTACTGAATCTGTTGGTTTTTGACGCTACAGTTAGGAGCAAAATTCTAGAAAAGAAGGTTAAATACATACGTATTCTTTATTGTTTGTCTTTTAATCTTTTAATGAGCTTGGACAGGCTCTAAGAAAAACTGCTCCTTGGTATTCAAAACAAGAGACCAATCTCTTTAACGCATGAATGTGCAGTCAGATGAAGGCTTCCAAGCTTTCAAGCACTCCCGTTTCTGAGTTGAGCTCTCCCTACTTCTGGAAGAAAGGTGGACGGAAAGAGGCTAATATTACAAGCTGTTTCTCTCAAGGCAATTAACCTGTCTCCACCTCCTTCCCTATACATAGAGCCTTTTGATGCCAACCTGCCAGGAGCCACGCACTCAAAACAAACATTTCCCAGTTCAAAGAGGCAGTCTCAGGCTTCTGCTTAAAGTGAGATTGAAAAAGTTATTTGCTTTCTTGCCTCTCTAGACTAGCTAAGGAAAGCTGGAGCCTCCACAGGGGGTTCACTTTTTAAATAGCAAGCTCTTTCCAAAGATAAGCTTGCTAGGGAAAGAGATGGACTTTCTCAAAGGCACTCGTGGAAGGTGGATCTGATTCACCTTGGACGAGACCAGATGACTCGACCTAGTGAAGAGAAGTAAGATGTCCTCCTCAAGTGAGCAGATGAAAATAGGCTATTAACAAACCTAAAGAGATCTTTAATAGAAAATATGATAATGTTTCAGGAAGCATCACAGATCTGCAGGATGACAGGGGTCGAATAACAACAGCCCAGCAGAGAGGATCCCAGGGACATCATTGCTCTCAGGGGAAGGTACCTATGCTGGGAAAAGGGGACATTGAGGCACAATCCTGCTCCCCGAGACCAGTGATACCACCCGAGAGACAGACATCAAGTTCACTGACTTCAGAGTCACTGAAATCTGCACTCAGACTCCCCCACATACCAGAAGAGGGTGCGAGGTGAAAAAATAAATGACAAAGTAGGAGGCGGGCATGCACACTGACTCAGGGAGAAGAAATGAGGCTGAGAGCATCACGGGGTGGATTGGAATGTTCAAACCCTAATCTTAGAGGTATGTGCCTTTGTAAGGCTGAAAGATTCACCTCAACACATTTTGAATTAACCATGACATTGATGTCTACGGTTGCAGTTAGGTTCTGCAGTAAGGACTAATGGCGATTGTTCATCCAAGAGGTATTTAATAAACATCAGCGATATTAGGGCATCGTGCTGGGACTTGTGAAGCATGTGAAGATATGCAAGTACTGTGTCTCCAAGTTATTTAAAGGGCTTATTCATTATTTTTAAAGAGTGTGTACACACACAAACATGAATATAATATACATTGTTGGTGTTTAGTTGCAAAGTTGTGTCTGACTCTTTGCGACCCCAGGGACTGCAGGATGCCAGGCTTCCCTGTCCATCACCAAATCTCAAGAGTTTGTGCAAACTCATGTCAACCAAGTCAGTGATGCCATCCAACCATCTTGTCTTCTGTTGCCCCCTTCTCCTTTTGCCTTCAATCTTTCCCATCATTGGGATCTTTTCTAATGAGTCAGCTCTTCACATCAGTCGGCCAAAGTATTGGAGCTTCAGCTTGATTGATTTCCTTTAGGATTGATTGGTTTGACCTCCTTGTTGTCCAAGAGACTCTTAAGAGTCTTCTCTAGGACCACAAATCAAAAAGCATCAGTTTTTCAGTGTTCAGCCTTCTTTATATGGACATATGTGTATATGCACATGTACATATATGTACCTCTACGCATGTATATATTCTCTTTCTAAGTTATAAATATGTTGATAAAACAGTTTTTCAAAAATTGGCTAGAATTCTAGATTTTGCATGAAGTTGTCTGGAATCAGTTGATGAAAGAGAGGTTCTGGCCTTTGCTATTTTAGAAGACCCTGGATAACTTTCTAAGCACCAAAGCAAAACTCTTCCATGGTTGGAGAAGTGCTGTGAAAAACAACTGAATCTATAAAGTAGCAAATAAAAGGGTTCTGACTCAGCAATGCCCCTGGGTAACTGTGGAGGGGTTTCTTTCTTTTTTTTTTTCCTCTTTGATTTTTTAAAAAATTATTGGAGTATAATTGCTTTCCACTGTTGTCTTAGTTTCTGCTGTACAACAGAGTGAACCAGCTATGGGTGTCCATATATTCCCTCCCTCTTAAGTCTTCCCTCCCACTCTGCTCCCATCGCTTCCCTCTAGGTCATCACAGAGCACTGAGCTGGGCTTCTTGTGCTATACAGCATCTTCCCTCTCTGCTCAGTCATATGGACTCTTTGTGGCCCCAAGGACTGTAGCCTCCCAGGCTCCTCTGTCCATGGGATTTTCCAAGCAAGAATACTGGAGCAGTTTGCCCCTTCCTACTCCAGAGGATTGTCCCAACTCAGGGGTCAAAACTGCATCTTTTGAGTCCCCTGCATTGGCAGGCAGAATCTTTACCACTAGTGCCACCTGGGAAGCCCGAACTTCCCACTAGCTAAAGCAATTTGAAAAGTGATGGACGGGTTTTCTAACCACTGAAGACTAAGTCTGCGAGAAGAAAAGCATCTCCTTCAAAGCATTGGGTGAGGATTCCGTTTTCTAACAGTGGCCTGTGGCAGATGCTCTGTAAATATCAGTTCTTTTCCCAAGATACTTTCCCTTTGGTTGTTCTTCAATACCCTGGAATAACAAAGACTATTCCATACATTGAAGTCGTTTTCGTACATTGACTGCCAATTAGAAAGGCTCATGAAGGGGCAGTAGGCTTCTTTGGCAATATGGACCCCAACAAATCCTAAAAGCTGCTCTCTTCATACCATGTTATGACTTTGGATCAAGGATTAAATGCTTGTTAAGTGCACGGCTTGGGGAATTGACCAGAGGACAATAAAGCAAAGCAAGAGCACAAATCCAGAGAGGTGAGCACTAAAGCTGTCAACAGCCCAAGTTGCCCTGTTATTCTGGGAGGCTAGAGCTTTGGATTTAACTTGGCAGTGAGCTGATGGGTTAGGTGAACCCACGTAAAACTAGGATCTTCAAAGGCTCATGCCTTCTGTGAAAGGATGAACCAAAGTATATCCTTCCACAAAATGTATGTGACCAGGGACGTTATCTAGTGTCAATGTTGATCCTGGTAAGAAGAAAGAAGTGTTCTCTGAGAACTTAGCAACTGCATATGGGTTTTACATATTCCTAATAGGCAGGTGGTCTGCAAAACATCAAGCTGAGAGGGTGACTTTCTGGTGCCAGATTGGTGGTGGCCCCAGGCACTTGGGACCTTTACTCTTCTCAAGAATGGATTCAAAGAAAGTTCCAAAATTCCTGAGTTAAAAAAATATCATAGAGTACATATGTAAACAAGCAACAATGAACAAGGATCTGCAGAAATAATATACAGCAGAATAAAGCCTGAGCACATCAGATATTGAATTTACTAGATAAAAATATAAAGCAACTATGTTTAAAATAGAAAAGATCCCCTGGAGGAGGGCATGCAAACTCACTCCAGTGTTCTTGTCAGAGAATCTCATGGACAGAGGAGCCTGGTGAGCTGTGGTTCCTAGGGTCACACAGAGTTGGACACGACTGAAGCAATTTAGCACATTTGTTTAAAATAAGAGAAGGATAAGTTGAAAACACACACAAAAAAAGACAGTATGAAAACTGATGAGTCATATTTGAAAAGCAACAATGCATTGTCTGGAAATAAATCTAAAATGAATAAAATTTGAAACTCAGTGCAAGGACTAAAGGCAGATTAGACAAGTTCTATTGGTGAAATCCCACCAGAGAAGTTCCATTAGAAAAGCTGAGCAGAGAAATGGAAAAACGCAAGTGAATCTTGGGAAGTTTTGCTGACTTTAGTTCAGAAGTGGAAACAAGGAAAACAATGTCAGAAACGAACATAAAGTGAGAAGGTGTATAACTTAACCCACATTCAGCTGGTCTTGTGGAAAGGTATGATAAAATGAATACAGGGTTATTCATGTAACACTGACCAGGTGGTGGTCAATATTCTTGAATTCATGAAACTTGTGAATTCCTAAATTTAGCAATTTTAATGAATTGCAATGAAGATAAATTGTACTGATTTATTGTAGATTTGTTGTACTGAAACAGCTGAAAACCTAGGATAAAGGAGGTGATTTGAAAAGTAGGGGAGAGAAAAGAGGAATGAGCTAAAAGGAGTCACAATTAGACAGGAAGTTGCTTCTGCAATGGGGCCATTAGGAGGTAAAATGAAGAACAGTCACAAGTCATATGTATTCTTATGGCTGATTCATGTTGATGTTTGACAGGAACCAACACAGTTCTGTAAAGCAATTATCCTTTAATTAGAAAAATAAATAAATTTTAAATTGCAAATAAAAACAAGTTCAGAGGGCTGGGAGAAAGCAACTCACCCCAAAGCTGTGTACCCAGTGGAAATGTCTTTCAGCAAAATAAAGATATTTTTCAGGCAAGCAAACAGCAATGAATGAGAGAATCTATTAGCAGATCTTCACCCTTGGAACTTCTTTAGAGGATACACTCCATAAGGAAGAAAAATGACCCCAGAAAGATGGTCAGACACAGATGGAGGATTGATGAGCAAGGAAAATACATGGGCATCACAAACACAGTTGCTTTTACAGATTCATTCATTCATCAGAGAGCCATTTGCAAAGGTGTAAATACTCAAAACTGGCATAAACCTAAGAGAATATCTGTAGAAAAAAATAGACAATAATAAACACTTAGTTTCATTTGCTAATTAGAAAGAAAGCAAAGGGAGTTTCCATGTTTTTTTATGTTCTACTCCTGGATCTCTGAGGTGAGTACACAAATGTTTATTTTATATGTATGTGTCCATGCCTGCTTAGTTGTGTTCAACTCTTTGCGACTTTATGGACCACAGCCCACCAGGCTCCTCTGTCCACAGGATTCTTCAGGCAAGAATACTGGAGTGGAATGTTGTGCCCTCCTCCAGGGGAGCTTCCCAACCCAGGGATCGAACCCATGTCTCTTATGTTTCCTGCACTGGCAGGCAGATTCTTTACGGTAACACCACCTGTGAAGCCCTTATTTTTATACCTTGAATGTAACGTACATGCATGCACATGTATTCTTTGGTATGCCTAAACCATTTCTTAATATAAAGGCTTAAATATTGCCTCCAAATCCACCTTGGTTATTATAGATAACAATACATTTTGAATAAAAATTTCAAAAAATTTTTTAGCATGTCTTCATTTCTGCAAAAGTGGGGAAGATGAGATTCAAGAGGGAAAAGGAGAGAGCGTGGCAGTTAGAGAACGCAGCACTCTCTAGAACCTCTTGACATCCATAATTAGGTAACAGATGAATGGCAGGAGAAATGCTACCGTTTGATGATGCAATCTGTCAGAGTATTTCTGGACACGGTTGGGTCACGTGGTCTCTTGTGTTTCCTTCTTCGCTGTGGTCTAAAGGAAGCTCGAGCCCAGTTTGTGGCCAGCTTCTAAGGCTTTCCCTGCGGCGGGGTCTAGCATGGCTCTTCTCTCTGAGGGTTCCTCAAGGCATCCTGGTGCTAGGCCTGATTTGGGGCTGGGGGCTGGTAGCTCTGGGTATCGAGAGGGAGTCTTGCCGTCTGGTGGAGGGTAACCCGGGAAGGGGAACACAGCAGAGGCGGGTAAAGAGTTGGCCGTGCTTCCTCTGTCAGAGCACTTCCCAGGCTGCACTGTCAGGGGCTTTCACTCCCCTGGACTGTACGCTCCTTGAAGGCAGGGATCCCTCGATGTGGTTCTTCACCAGACGTGTTCTGAGTGTTTGAATCCTTTATAAATGGTCCTCTGATGAGTGAACTAATATGTGAGTTTTACATCTTCTGTTTTGCATTACATTTGTGAGACCTGTGTGTTTCCTTCGCTCAGTTCCTATCCCACTGCTCAGGGTAGAGGACACATGTTCACAAGCGTGTGTGTGCTTGAGAAGATATGTACATCTGTGCATGCCCATGC